>NC_045455.1:34344786-34436271 GCF_002776525.5 Piliocolobus tephrosceles
AAATAAATAAATAAATAAATAAATAAATAAATAAATAAATAAATAAATAAAATAATGATTCAATCTCTATGGTAAGCCAAAAATAAAAGAACAAGTGATATGTGTTTACAAAAACAGGGAAACCATTTTTCAGTTTTTGCTGTTTCCAATGACACTTTATGTACTTTTCATGACAATTGCAGATTATTCGGATGCTCAACTCAGAATCTTTGCACTCATTTGTCTTGCTACAGCCTTCTAACCCTAGAGAGCTGAGGGATTACATATCCCTGACTTCATTCATTCAGTTTCTGGTCAAATGAAACCAGATATATTTCTTGATATCATTTATACTACACTATTTCCCACCATATCACAAACTATTGCTTTGCCCTGCTTTATGTTTTTAATAAACTTTTTATTTTGAATTAATTACATAATGATTGAAAAGGTAGTACTGCAAGTTGCAACATGCTCCTCTTCCACTTTCAGTTCTCCTTAATTTCATTACAATGTACTATACAGTAGTGCATTTGTCAAAACTGAGAAACCAGTGTTGATGTACTGCAGTTGACAAAATCCAAGACTACTCAAATTTCATCAGTTTTTCTATGATTTCTGTGTTTTTGTTACCAATCCAGGGTACTACATTGCATTTGTTATATTTTTAGTTTTAGTTATACTATATGGGGTACATGTGATATCTTGATGCATATGTACAATGTGTAATGACTAAATCACAATAATTGGGATATCCATCACTTGAAATATTTATCATTTCTTTGTGTTAGGAACATTACAGTTCTGCTCTTTAAGTTGTTTTGAAATATACAATAAATTATTGCTAACTATAGTTGTTCCACTATGCTGCTGAACAGTAGGTCTTATTCCTTCTATCTGGCTGTATATCTGTACCCATCAACCATTTCTCCTTTATCCCTCCCTCCCCACTATCCTTCCCAGATTCTGTTAACCATCATTCTATTCTCTACTTCCATGAGATCAAGATTTTTTTTACTCACACATATGAGTGAAAACATGCAATATTTTCCTTTGTCTACCCAGCTTATTTCACTCAAAATAGTGTTCTTCAGTTCTATCTATCTTGTTGCCCATAACAGAATTTCATTCTTTTTGAGGGCTGAATGATATTCCATTTTGTATATACTCCACATTTTCTTTATTTATTCATCTGTTGATGAACATTTACTCAGATTCCATACCTTGGCTAGTGTGAATAGTGCTGCAGTGAACATGGGAGTGCAGATTTAATGCACTGATTTCATTGCCAGTGGAATCACTGGATCATATGGTAATTCTATTTTTAATTTTTTGAGGGACCTCCATATTCTCTATAGTGGCAATACTGTTAGATTTGTATCAATAGTGTATAAATGCCTCTCTTTCTTCATATCTTGTCAGCATCTGTTACTGCTTGTCTTTGGGATACAAGCCATTTTAACTAGGGTAAAACAATAGCTCATTATAATTGAAGAGACATTTCTCAAAAGAAGATACACAAATGGCCAGTAGGTATGGAAGAAATACTCAACATCACTAATCATCAAAGAAATGTAAATCAAATCTACTAAAAGCTACATTGTATTAAGTTGTCATGTTTCTTTAGTCTCTTCTTGTCTATGAAAGGATTTCAGTGTTACCTTATTTTTCATACTCTTGGCAGTTTCAGGGATACCTGGTTAGGTATTTTGTTTCTTGGATTTATTTAAGGTGTTCCTCATAATTAGATTGTAGATATTATTGTTATTATTATTTTGAAAAAAATATGTAAAATGATCATCTTGTCATATCATATAAAGGTTGTATGATATCCACATCACAACACTGATGATAAACCTGGTCACTTGGTTAAGGTGGTGTTCAATAGGTTTCTCTACTGTTTTTTTCTTTTACATACTCTATTATTTGGAAGCGAGTTCCATACACAAGGATGAGCTGGGGATTAAATATGCTCCTCCTCCTAAAGGTATGCATATCTTCATAGATTATGTGAAATTCTCCAGCAGATTTGCATCTTCTCCATTTATTTAAGCAATCATTAGCTTATATCAGTGTGGATTTTGTATAATTTTTCAACTTCTTGTTAAAATATAATACTGTACTTATTTTATTTCTCAAATCTTTCAGCTTTGGCACTGGAAGCTCTTTCATTTCCCTTATGTACCTGTGACATGCCTCAAGCCCCATTTTTTTCTTTTTCTTTTTTTTTTTTTTTTTTGTTTTAGTATTATGCTTCCTTAATTTGAGGTGCTGAAAGATGTTCTATAATCATCTAGAAATGCCCTTGTCTCAACTTCATAATCAGTCATTTCTCCAAGGAATATTGGAGTTTCTTTTATTGAACAATGGTATTAGAAACCATAATCTTGGCACTGTGTGAATTTACAGGACATTTCAGCTGAGAGAGCTGGGCAATATATTCTGTATATGAACACATGTATGCACAGATATCTATTAATGTTTCTGTAGGTACACATCTGTGTGTATGTTCAACTAAGAATGATTTCATACTGATGTCCCTAGCTATAACCTACTTCTGTGTGGTTCTATCTAGCTTATGCTCTTGGGTTACTGTTTTTGGTTATCCTTTTCCAAATATGGAAAACATGACTTCCACCATCCAGCATTTACTTATTCATTCCCAGGATACATAAAAAACAATTTTAGAATGTTTAGTATGCACCGCTTGAGAAGCAAATTTACCAACTAAAATGTAGTGCTTGTGCACAGTTCCTTTTTTCTTAGCTTTAATTTCTTCTTTAGTCAAAACACTATTTTCCCACTTAGATCAACTCCTATTTTTCTCCCACCTCTAACATTTTTAATAGAGTAAGATTCATTTCTCACAGTCTGTATTCCATTTTTGGGTCTCCTCGGCTTTATATCTTACATTTCAGAAAAGTCATTATAATATGTATTTTATACACATACACAGACACAGGCATACACACACACACACACACACGCACACACTATATACCTTTACCTTTGAGGAAGAAAATTATCTTGATTTCTGTCTCTCTCTACCCCTTTCTCCTTATCTCTTCCCCGTCTTTCTTCATCTGTTTTTCTTTCTATTTATATATGTTTTTCATATCTATGCATTATGTTTTTTCCATTCATGTAATCAATCCAACATGTTTTTAAGGATTCTATTTTTCAGGTTTGCTGCATCCTTCTAGGAATACAACAGTGAACAAAATTCAAGCGTCGAATTCAAGAAAGAGGACACACACTTTTAGCAAATAAGCAGGTAAATAGAAGATATTCAAAAGGTGGTAAGGATTACTGAGAAAAAGTAAAAGCAAGGTAAGAGAAGAGGGAATTTTGGGGTGGTTGAAACGATAATTTAAATAGTCAGTGAAGAATTTCTAAAATATTTTTATTTTCGGTGGAAAACAATCAATTTGAGGAGTGGTGTAAGACATGAGGAAATCTAGGCAAAAGTAACAGTATTTTCAGTTGATTTTAAATGAAGAAATGTTTTTGTTTGAAGACCATCAGAAAAGATAGCGTGGTTGAACCAGAGTGACAGGATGAGTGGTCAGAGTTGAGATCAGAAACTGAACTCTAGTAAGATTATGCTAGTTCCCACAGGCTATTTTATGCACTTCTATTATGAATTAGATGGTTGCTGTTGGAAGGTTTAGAGTTACTATTTTACTTATATTTTAAAAGAACACTTTAACTACAATATGGAAAATAGAATTGGGTGGGTAGACGGCAAGGGAGAAAAGAGACAAAAGTTAGAGCAGTCCTACAGTCATCCAGCTGAGAGACAGTAGTGGGTTGTATAAGTGAATTAGTGGTAGAAAGAAGAAGTGATCAGATTCCTGATAAAATTTGACATTAGATCCAACCAGATATATTAATGGAACAATGAGACAGAGGAATCAAAGATGCTTTGTAAGCTTTGGGTCTGAACAAAGGTAAAAATTACTTTGCATTTATTGAGAAGGGCGAAGATTTCAGAAGAGAGAGAGAGGAGTCTTTAGAAGAGTAAAAATGTATGTTAGAACTTTTTATTTAGGACATTTTCAGATTGTGATATTTAATAAATATCAACTGAAGGTGTCATTTAGGTAGTTGGTGATGATGAGTTAGAGTCCACCCAAGTGGTTCTTTCTGAAGATATAACGTCAAGATTCATTAAAATATAGATAAAATTTAAAGCATACATTCTCAATAGGGGTGTTACAGCCTTCAAAGATGTAAAAATTGGTTCTTAACGAGTGGAAAAATGTTTGATATTACAATGATCTGTGATTCTCCATAGTGTAAACCTATCTGACAAACCCTTATTTCTTAGTATTTAATTTCTCTCACTAGTGAGAATGTAAGCTTAAGTTTTCTCTTGAGGAAAATAATCTTTAAAAAGACTTCAGGAACACTAATCTAAATTTACAACACTGGATGTGATTATCTAAAACATGAGTTTAAAGAATAGAAAACTCTGATATCTTGGGACTCATAAATCATAGAAGTTGGAAAAATAAGAAAGAACCAATAAATGAAACGGAGCAAGATTGGCCAGGGAGGTAGGGAGATAATAGAATACTGTCTTATATTTCAGGTGAAATGTTTTTCAAGAAAGAAGAAATAATGTTATATGTCAAGTGCTGTATAATTTAAGTTGAAAAAAACATTATAGACAACCTTTTTGACTGTTTTATAAGAAAGGGAAGGGGGGAAAGGCATGCTAAATGAAGGATATTGTTTTCAACAAATAATGAGATATTACTGTGTGTTTGTATGCTAATGGCAATGATCTAGTAGAGAAGGCAATCTCCTATGGACAGCAGAAAACACTATCTGGATCAATATCTTGAAGTAAATTAAATAACTGTGGGTTCTAGTGAGTTAGAAGATTTAGCATCAGCCATAAACACAATCACAATCTCCTTAATTGCAGGAGAGAGAACAATACAACCACAGAGGAAGATATATTGGTATGTGGCAGTGAAAACACTCAGAACACTTTTTCATTGCTTGTATGTTCTTCACAAAATAGAAACAAATTTATGCAGTGACAGTGAAGAGCACTGAGTGTGTTAGAGTTTTAAAGAGAAAGGACAGGCATGAAATAACCTTTGAGGAGAACTGGAAAATAAACCAGGAAAACATGGTCTGATACCAGGGAGTTTGGGGAGCCATTTTGAGATCAAAAATGATTAATCTATAGGGAGCTTAATTGCTATGATTTATGTTTTCCTCTAGCCACATACAGTCATTTTAGTGGAGGTTCAGAGTATATAGAATATTGTATTTTTGTAATTATAATATTTTCATAGAAAGAGGAAAGTGAGTTTAGGGTGTTTGCAGGAAATTGACTATAGTAAGGACAATGGAATCTAAGATACATAGAAAGGAATTTTTAAAAACTTAAGGGATCAGAATTGAGTAAAGCTGGGAAGATCAATGGATAGCATATACTAGAGGAACTGAAGTCAATTGTGATGCTGACATAAAAAAATAGAAGGTGATGCTTAGAGATTAGGATATTTGTAATTTAGGTTATGAAAAGGTGCCAACTATTGATGATTTCAAAGTCTAGGATGTTACCATGTATATCAGGAGCTGAAGTAAGATGAAAACCAGATTTATAGTAGGAAGTATGTTCCAGGTACTAGGTAGCATCGGTACTGAAAAATCGTGGACAGCATACGGTTATTAAAACACCAAGAACTATGACAAGAGTAGTGATATTTATAGTAAAATCTTAAAAGAGAGGCCATGCACAGTGACTCACACCTGTAATCCCAGCACTTTGGGAGGCCAAGGTGGGTGGATCACTTGAGGTCAGGAATTGAGACCAACCTGGCCAACATGGTGAAACCCAGTCTCTACTAAAAATAAAAAAAATCAGCCGGGTGTGGTGGTGGGTACCTGTAATCCTAGCTACTGGGGAGGCTGAGGGAGGGGAATCACTTGAACCCGGGAGGTAGAGTTTGCAGTGAGCTGAGATCGCACCACTGCACTTCAGCCTGGGCAATGGAGTGAGACTCTGTCTCAAAAAAATATAAATAAAAATGAAATGAAATAAAAGATAAGCAGAATTTGAGTAAAAGTCTAAAGATTACTGGAGAAAGGAGTACTCTTGAATGACATCAAATGAAATAACAGCATTAAACTTAATACTAGGGACCTTTAGGGAGAAGAGCCTAAAAATGATAAAGTGGACTTTTTTATTCTCAGCTAAGTTTCTTGTATCTAGCATAGTTCCTAAATTTTAGTAAGAACTCTTCAACCATTTGCTAAATGAAAGAAACTGAATGCATAAATAAATATGTAAAATGAAAAGACCTGGTAATACTTTTAAGGATTTCCATTTCTAAAATTTCAACATATATAAATATGAATATTATTCAATATGCCCTACAGTTTGGGTTGGTTATAAGGAAAATGATGCTTAACGATTTGATTTGTATCATAGCTGGCTTCACCTCACCCTAGTCCAATTATTACTTTAATTAAGTTCTATGCCATTATCTCTACTATAATAGGTCTTGGTCTCAGCAGAAAGTCATTTTTATTGCTGTATCTGTTTTTAGCTTGCTCTAAAGCTATGATGGGTAGATTTTAAAGTGATTGAACATCAGTCTTAGAGGAAGAATTCCTAATATCTCTTACTGGCCTTAGATGCCTGATTATTCTATATTTTACTAAATCAGAATCTTACTGATGGCCTACCACATCTCTCCCCAGTGGACATTCATAATTTCATAGTTTACCTCAAAATGGTCTAAATTTAAGTCCCTACAGTCTGCACACTTTTACTTTCAACTAACATTGATCTATGTATACTAATTTTTAAAAAAAATTTGTAACCACATCTTTGCTTCTTGATCTCCAGATTCAAAGCTTAGCTTGTATTTCTATCTCTATATAAAACTCAGACTTCATTCCCATTTCAGTCTACCTTACCTGTTTGTATGTGCCTTATGACTGCTTCGATATCGATCATGGTAAGTGCAATGATCTCTTTAGGGGATATTTGTGTGGGACACAGAAAGAAAATGCAGAATGTGTTTCAATGCACAGATAAATTTACAATCCTTTAACACACAACATATCAACAGTAGGTGGTGGTATATATAAGTGGCACAAAAAATCAATCTAGGTTTCAAAATTCATCAGGATATGTCAGGATGAGAAACATATTCATGCTTTTCCCCACCATATACAGTAGTAGAGGAAGATCTCCAAGACATAGAAATTTCAAACTGTAAAAGAAGAAAGTATCTAATTTAGTCAACTGGTTTACTAGGCAAAGAATTGAAGGCTAGAGTAGCAAAATAGCATTTTTACAGGAAAAAACACTTGCCCCACTCACGATGATTCCTTCATTGCAGAGGATGCATATCAGCATTTCAATCATTTCTCTCCTGAGAGTTTAGAAAAATTAAACTGGGCATGATGATTTCAGACCCTTTGTCTCTCTCCTCATTCTGAAACTGCTTCTCAACTGGGAGCAGATTTTCTGTTCTATGTGAAACTTTTACAACGTCTTTTATTTGTTAAATTGAAAAATCCCATTTAGAATATTTAAGAAATATTTTTGTCGGAGTTGTAACTTTTTGCTAACCACTTTCTTAAATTTTCTTTTACTTAAAGTTTTCTCCTTTTCTTCTCTTTTTTTTTGTATAAATTATGCAGATTAATATGGGGTTTATATTCTCTTTGTTTTCCCTCAGATATCCATGTTTCCTAAAAAGTCACTATATTGTAGTGGTTACGAATTGTTTCAACATCCATGAACTGTGAGAAACTGAGCCATTACTAATTTTTGTTTGTTTCATTCTTACATCTGTAAAGTGAGCCTAACAAATGTAAAAGTAGCATAGTACAATTTATTGGTCATCACTCTGTTTTAAAGAGGTAATGGCTCCCACTGTAGCCTCTGGAACACCAGCAAATGAACCTTCTGAGGATCTTTCTAATATTTTTCCTGCCCTAAGGATACAGATATATTTTTTACACTATCCTGGGGAATTAAACCATATGAATAACCTCACTGGCATATTAAAAACTGTGCAGAAATATTTTTAGAGTTAATAATGTGTAAGAGACATTTTTTAAAATTCCTTTATTCATTAATAAGGGGAGTATTCATACTAATACTGCAGCAGTGTTTCTTTATTTTCCCCCAATCTGTTGACTCACTTGCCACATACATAACAGCTGGGAAGCATTAATCTAAGACAATATGCTAAATTGCATTTACTGGCATACAGTACTCTAGTACTCTAGAAAATGATGTGACCCTATGATACATATGTAGCTTTTCGAATGAGTAAATGAGAGCTTTGACCTGACCACAGTGTGTTCTCACCATTCATTAACCATTCCACATAGAAATACTAATGTTCAGGCATTGTGTTTCCCTCTGAGGAACCAAAAGGAAATAAAAAGATGACTTTTCTTTGTTAATAATGTTGCTATGGAGAGAACTACATGGGTGTATAGAAAACAAAAATTTTATATCAAAACTGATAAATCATACTTTATATTCTTTTGGTCCTTTTTGATCATTAACCAGAGTTATGAATCTTATTTTGAACACAATTAAATAAGTTTTATTATTCTTTATAACAAAGAAGAATAAAATACATTTAAAAGATATCTTATTTTCTTTCTTTAAGGATAATCTGCAGGATACATTTTAGAAATGTATGTATATAAAAATGACTTTCCAGCTATGACTTTAAATACTGAGAAATGACATCAATATAGATATAATTATATTTAGTACTCAAAATACAATTTAGAGATTAAATTCTTTCTAGCATTTGCTTTCTGAAACTAAAATTCTTAATATCTACCCAAAATAATTAGAGCCATCTAATAATGATGCCAAGCTATGTGCTGTAATCGATCAGCAGCTTGGCATTAATGGTGTTTGAAGGAAATATATCAAACTAATGAACAGCTAAGAGACATGAGAATAACTTAGTGCTTCAGTTGTATACTTTCAATAGCCTTCTGAAATACTTCAAAGACTAAGAGGATTAATGTTTATAGTAAGTCCTTGAAATACATTTCTCGGCCGGGCGCGGTGGCTCAAGCCTGTAATCCCAGCACTTTGGGAGGCCGAGACGGGTGGATCACGAGGTCAGGAGATCGAGACCATCCTGGCTAACACGGTGAAACCCCGTCTCTACTAAAAATACAAAAACTAGCCGGGCGAGGTAGCGGGCGCCTGTAGTCCCAGCTACTCGGGAGGCTGAGGCAGGAGAATGGCGTAAACCCGGGAGGCGAGCTTGCAGTTAGCTGAGATCCGGCCACTGCACTCCAGTCCGGGCGACAGAGCGAGACTCCGTCTCAAAAAAAAAAAAAAAAAAAGAAATACATTTCTTGACTATTTTTCACATATAAATATATAAATAAAATTGAGCACAGTAATTATATTATATACTTTTAAATCTATTACAGTCTTTCAAGTTTCTGTGTAGGAGCACATGTGTGATGTGCACACTGTTCCCTAAATCTATTGGGTAAAATTTACTCTTGTTTTTATTTTTTTTCTTTTTCTCTTTAAGAATAATGCTATATTCAGGGTTTAGGTAGATAGCTTGTACTAGAAAAACCCTTGGCTTGATCAATGGGAATTATTGTCATTATTCTCATTTAACATGTATGGTAGCTATAGAATAATGGAAATAATTATAGTGAACAGTTTTCTGGAATGATTGCTAGACTGCAAGTAGTAGTATACATTTTTTTAAGCTTAAATAGCCATAAAAGCCAATGAAATAGAATAGAATGCCCAGAAATAAGCCTATGCTTATATGGCCTACTGATCCTTGACAAGGGTGCCACCAACACAATGGGGAAAAGATAAGTCTCTTGAATATTTGGAGAAAACAGTGTTGGGAAAACAGAATATTCACATCCAAAATAATGATATTAGACCTTTATGATACACTATACACAAAAACCAACTCAAAATGAATTAAAGACTTAAATATAAGACCTGAAACTAAAACAAATTCTACAAAAAACATAGAAAGTTTCCTGATATTTTCTCTGACAATGATTTCTTGGATATGACACCAAAACTACAGAAAACAAAAACAAAAATACACAAGTGGGATTATATCAAACTAAAAATTCCGCCCAGCAAAGGAAACAATCAACAAAATGAAAAGGCAACATACAGATGGGAGAAAATATTTGTTTACTATATATTTAATACATGGTTTATAGTTAAAATATTTAAGGCACTCCATTCAAAAGCAAAAACAAAAACAACAACTAAGACAATTATTAAATAAATAACCTGTTATTAAATAAATAACCTGATTAAAAATGAGCAAAGGGCCAGGTGTGGTGGCTCAAGCCTATAATCCCAGCACTTTGGGAGGCCGAGGTGGGTGGATCACGAGGTCAGGAGATCGAGACCATCCTGGCTAACATGGTGAAACCCCATCTCTGCCAAAAAAAATTTAAAAAATAAAAAAATTAGCCAGGCGTGGTGGTGGGCACCTGTAGTCCCAGCTACTTGGGAGGCTGAGGCAGGAGAATGGCATGAACCCAGGAGGCGGAACTTGCAGTGAGCCGAGATCTTGCCACTACACTCCAGCCTAGGCAACAAAGCAAGACTCTGTCTTAAAAAAAAAAAAAGAAAAGAAAAGAAAAGAAAAAAAAGAGCAAAGGAGCAAAGGACATGAATAAACATTTTTTTTTTCCAGAGAAGACATACAAATGGCCAACACAGGCATATGAAAAGTTTCTCAACATAACTATTTGGAAAAATGCAAATTAAATGAGATAGGTAGATATCACCTCAAATTTGTTAGGATAGCTATTATTTAAAAAAAGAAAGAAAGAAGGAGGAAGGGGAGGAGAGGGGAGGGAAGGTAAGGGAGAAAGAAAAAGTAAAGTATTGGTGAAAATGTGGAGGAAAGAGAACCTTACACATTATTGCAGAAAATAGAAATTAGTACAGCCACTACGGAGAACAGTATAGAGGTTCCACAAAAAAATTAAAAATAGAACTACCACCTGATCCAACAGTCTCACTACTGGGTATATATTCAAAGGAAATGAAATAACTATGTTGAAGAGATATCTCCACCCCCATGTTCATTGCAGTACTATTCACAATAGCCAAGACATGGAAGCAACCTAAATGTTCCTCAACAGATAAAGAAAATGTGGTATGTATATATAATGGATTATTCAGCCTTTAAAAATAGAAATCTTGTTATTTGTGACAATATGGAAGAACCTGGATGACATTATGCTAAGTAAATAAGCCAGATACAGAAAAACAAATACAAAACGGTACCACTTACGTGAAAATCTAAAATCGATTCATAGATGTAAAGAACAGAATGGTTATAAGAGACTGCAGTGAGGGGGAAGAGCAAGTTATCAGTCAAAGGATACTAAGTTTCAGCTATGCCAGATGAGCAAGTCCTAGAGGAGATATACTATAAAGCATAGATTGAACCTGAAGTTCATAATACTGTACTCTGTACTTAAAATATTGCTAAGAGGTATATTATATGTTGTGTCTTTATCACACATGTATGATGTAAATAAATAAGTGTATAAATACCCAGGGCAGGAGAAAACTTTTGAAGGTGATGGATAGGGTTATGGCATAGATGGTGGCAATAGTTTCACAAGTACATACTTATCTCCAAATTCATCCTATTGTATATATTAAACATGTATAGTTATTTACATGTCAATCATAGCTCAATCCGGTATTTTTTTTTTTAAAGAACTTAAACAGCCCTATACTGTAGCTGCTATTAGTATTTCAGTCTTTTCAGCGAGAAAACTGAGATACAGCAAAATAAGTTAACTTTGCCAAAACACAGTCTGTCACTAAATAGTGAAAGTCAAGATTGTTCCTATGTAGTCTAGCCCCATGCTGCAGCTTTACATAATTATGATGGACTCTTTCATCAGGAGTACCTTAGTGAGGGGTGACAATGTGCTAGCAGCCCTCACTCTCAGCGCCTCCTTGGCCTCGGCGTCCATTCTGGCCAGCGCTTGAGGAGCCCTTCAAGCCGCCTTGGCACCGTGGGAACCCCTCTCTGGGCAGGCTGAGGCCGGAGCCCCCTCCCTTTCCTTGCAGGGCGGTGTGGAGGGAGAAGCGCGGGCGGGAACCCAGGCTGCGCGCGGCTCTCGCGAGCCAGTGTGAGTTCCGGCAGGCGCGGGCTCGGCGGGTTCCCCACACGGAGCAGCCGGCCCGCGCCGCCGGCCCAGGGCTGTGGGGGGATAAGCACCTGGGCCAGCAACTGCGGAGGTTGCGCTGGGTCCCCCAGCACTGCTGGCACTGCGCTCAGATTCTCGCGAGGCCTCAGCTGCCTTCCCGCGGGGCAGGGCTGGCGACCTGCAGCCCGCCATGCCCGAACCTACCCACCCCGCGGTGAGCTCCTGCGCGGCCCGGGCCTCCCTGACTGGCGCCGCCCCCTGCTCTAGGGCACTCGGTCCCGTCGACCGCCCACGGGCTGAGGAGTGGGTGTGCATGGCGTGGAACTGGCGGGCAGCTCCCCCGTGGCCCCCCGTGTGGGATCTACTGGGTGAAGTCGGCCGGACTCCTAAGTCTGGTGGGAACTTGGAGAACTTTTATGTCTGGCTGAGTGATTGTAGATACACCAATCAGTACTCTGTATCTAGCTAACCTAGTGCCGACTTGGAGAACTTTTATGTCTAGCTAGATAGAGGATTGTAAATGCACCAATCAGCACCCTGCCAAAATGGTCCAATCAACTCTCTGTAAAGTGGACCAATCAGCTCTCTGTAAGGTCTGCAGCTTCACTCCTGACAGCCAGTCCACGAACCCACTGAGAAGAACGACCAATTCCAGACATGCTCCCTCTAAGACCTGTAACACTCACTGACAGCCAGACCAGGAACCCACCAGAAGGAAGCAGCTCCAGACACATCTGAACTTCTGAAGTAACAAAGTCCGGACATACCATCTTTAAGAACTGTAACACTCACCGCGAGGGTCCGCGACTTCATTCTTGAAGTCAGCGAGACCAAGAACCCACCAATTCCGGACACATTAGGAGAAGAAACCCATTCTGAGTTATCATTTGAAAACCTGAAAGGTAACATGCATTGCCATTCCTATAAGCCACTTTGTTATTTCTAATTTTAAATCATGGGGCTGGAGTTGCACTGTCCAAGAAAACTTTCTACAACGATGGAAATGTTCTATAATCTGCACTCTTCAATATGGTGGTTAACAACCCCAGTTAAAATGTAACTAGGGCAACTGAGAAACTCAATTTATAATTTTATTAAATTTTATTTAATGTAAGCATAGATTTAAATAGCCTCAAGTTGCCAGAAGCTACCAAATTGGAGAATGGTGGGCTAGGATTTCTGGTCAGTATAGATACACCCAAGAGGCTCTTTGACGCATTAAATGAATGCCTGAGCCAATTTACCTTGAAATTCATGCTCCTAATCCTAGTGATAAATTTGATTCTTGTTCCAGAAATTCCACCTTGATTGCAGCTCTGACCTTTTCTTAATTCCCTTACCTGCCATTCTGAGAATATTAGGAATAGTATTGAAGAGGCTGAATATCCTGAACAGCTGTTAGGAACTGAAGACAGGGGTGGGTCAAATGAAGTGAAAGTTTAGATAAGCTCACCTAAAATTTGAGGTCTCAGGAATGTAAATGCCAGGTTCTAGCAGTGTAAATTTACAGATGGTCCCCAATCAACCTTTTCTTTCCTTCTGTCTCCTCATTGGTGCTTTCATCTACTTTCCTTTTCAATGCCATGGATGCTGCTATGAACCAGGTTCTCTACAGAGCTCAATTTAGTCTGATTAACTGTATCTTTTCCTTTTACAGGAGTTAATGTATGCCTTTTTTGAAATGTCCTAATACAGCTATTATTAAGGAAAGAGAAACTAAAAGAGGAAAAATAATGCTTTCTTTTATATCACATTTTTCTGTTTTTATTTTCACTTAGATAAAGCCAAATTTACTTATATTCTAATCATTACTTTTTGGACACATAAAATCTGAAGAAACCTATATTTCATGGGAAAATCAGCCTCAAGGTATAGAAGAGCTTAATGCAGAGAGGCATTTAAGAATAATTGGTAATACACACACACAAACACACACACACACAGCAACTGAAAATGATACCAGTGATAATAGCAGTGGATGGCAAGGAAGGAAAAAGGTAAAACAAGCATTATCATGTTTACTACCTCAGTAATCCTACCCTTCCACCCGGGGTTTAAGGTCAGAGGCCAACCTACTCCCTGTTTAAAACATCTGCTTAGCAGTAAAGGGGCTGGATTTTTTGGTGACAAATATCTATTAGGAGAGAAGCAAACAAGAGAATGTGATACAATGAAGTAGAGAGAGGCATTGCAACAATTATATACTTGATAGTTCTAACTCAGATTTCAACACAGTCTCTCCTTATACCAGAAAATTTATGCCATCTGGAATCTCTGCCTCTTAAATAAAGAAGGTCAGCAGAGTACTGATTTCCAAATGCATATGTGTTTCCCCATCTGCATAACACTGCATGTTTATTATAAGTAAATATGTAAAGAGATAGAACATTAAAGCTATGAAAGAACAACAGACAAAATGATCAAATCTGTCCACCACTCAGAATTACAGATAAAGAAGTGTGCTCAATTTAAAAATAAAAAAGACAAGGCTTGGACTAGAAATCTGAGTCTGTGATGTTTCTTTTTCTCTACTTGCTTTCAACTGCTTAAGCTCAGAAATGTGCTCTGTCATCATTCCTGTACTAAACACAACACTTTTGGGGAGAAAGTGTACCCTATAATTTTTTTAAGAAAGAATTTCCCTATCAGTAAGACTTGGGTGCCTTGTGGTGACATTTGACAGCGTTGGATTTGAATTTGTACATTTTGTCTAAATACAAGGAAGTTTTCAGCTGATATAATTGCACTACATTATACAATCAAAATACCTTCAAGGGGGGATGGTTTCTGTTTACTGTTATAGTGCTATGTGAGCAAACACTCTCAGTTATTTTGTTTTCTATAAAATAACATCTATATTATTGTATATAAATAATATGTTATATATAAATTATATATACGTATATGGAATTTATATCAATAGATATTACATCACAGAAAATAATGTAACTGAGAACCATATATGATTCTCTTTCATAAATCTTTTGTTTACTCACATAGGTAGATAAATGTGTATACATACATACACACACACACACACACACACACCAGTTTCTTGATGCACAGTTCCTAAAATCCTTGAACTTTCCTATGATACGTGTGCTAGGAACAGCTTTTGTTCTAATATTTGATCTTTGATTCAAGTACCTAATACAGAGCTTCTAAATCCCTTAGAATTTCCTGGGTGATAAGAGTGGCTTTGTTTTAATGAGACAATTCTTGGTGGGCTCCTGGATGGGGACTGGTCACCAGAAAGACCAAGACATGATTAAAAAAACCTTGGAGCTTTCACTTCTCTCCCCGGTTCTCCATGAAGGGGAGAAGGGCTGAAAATTGAGGTGATAATTGATCATATCTATGTGATAAAGCCTCCATAACTTCCCATCTGGCTGTTCCTGAGTTGTACCCTGTTATAGTAAACTGGCAACTAAGCGAATAAACAGTTTTTCTGAGGTCTCTGAGCTAGTCTTGAAAGAAATTGGATCCAAAGAGGGGATGGTAGAAATTACAGTTTATAACCGGCTGATCATAAGCGCAGGAGGCGGCCTGGACTTGTATTTGGCATCTAAAGTAGAGCCATCTTGTGGAACTAAAGCCTTAACCTGTGGGATCTGACACAATTTTTAGGTACATAGTGTCGGGATTGAGTTTAAGGAATACCCTGTAGATGTCTGTTGAGAACTGGAGAATTGAATTTCTTGATGGAAAAACCCCTCACACATTTGGTGTCAGAAGACAATGGAAGTAGTAGTGAGAGTGTTGAGAGTAAAATATAGAGAAAGAAGAACAGTTGGTCTTTCCTTTTACTTTCTTAGTTTCAAAACTTTCCAAAAATTAAAAAAATACAAAATGAAAAACAGTGAAAATTAAAACCAGGAATAGAATTTACAGCAAGAACAAAAAGAAACATCAGGGAAAAAGAGAAAACCTCAGCATTTTAGAAGGCTAGAATATCCTGTTTCTGTGCCTTAATAGTCTCATCTTTTTCTTTATTTTTCATCCTTTTTTCTCACTTTTTTTAATTTTTAGAAATAGAAATTACATCCACAACAGAAAATTTCTGTGCTATTAAAATTATCGCCTAAGAACAATACAGATTTTTTTCACATAAAATAATTAGAACTGTTTAATATTCAAATCAACATGTGCAGATTATGTATCTACTGTGTTTTAAAATTCTATTCTAAAATTGGAATAGAAAAAAATTTTGGAAACATGAAGATGTGTGTAAAGTTTCCTAGCATCACTGCAAATTATTTCTATTTAAAGTGATAGTGGGATCACATGTGAAAACAAAACTACTTTGTTTAAAAATTAAATAGGATGAGCATCTAATTGTAATTCTTTCCTCTGAAATGTTATGCTCTGCAAATTCTAGCTTCCCCAGCCACCCTATACTCTGAAATCTACCTTCTCTAGTCAGTGAGATGCTGCACTGAAGCATGGATATTTGTTGCAGGCAGAAAACTGATACAGTAATAAAAATTTACCTGGTTATTCTTTTCTCAGCAGTCCTTAACCTGCATGCCTCTTTCTTTTATTCTGAAAACACACACACATATACATGTATATATATATTTCTACTTTTATAGTTATATTTGGCAAAAAGTAACTACAGTACCAGTTCCTCCATCACATCCTCCATCATTTCACATATTTTTTCTAGAAGTGAAAAAATAGTAATTCAATATAAGCAAGCTAATTCCTGCATATATTAATCAGACATTTAATTATTGTGACAAAAATGGAAATTTTAGTGCAGGATTAAAAATGACATAACACCTCTGATAATGTATTAAATAAGGCTTGATATGTTTGTGTATTCCTCACACATATCCATTTATAGACTTTTTCAGTCTATGTTTAAATTTATCACTTTAGTGCCTGTCTCTTCTATAATATTTGTCTTAGTCCATTTAGAATGCTCTAGCAAAATATCATAAACTGAGTAACTTATAAACGACATAAATTTATTTCTTACAGTTCTGGGAAGTCCAGGATCAAAGTGCGGGCAGATTTAGTGTCTGGTAAAGTTCTGGTTCATAGATGGCACCTTCTAGATGTGGCTTCACATGATAGAAGGGGCAAGGCAGCTCTCTGAGCCCCTTTAATGAAGGCATCAATTCCATTCATGAGAATTCTGCAGTCATTACCTAATCACCTTTGAAAAGGCCCCACCTCATATTACCATCACCTTGGGGGTTAGAATTTTAACATATGAATTTGGGGAGATAAAGTCTTTTGGACAATAATAATAGTCATTCTGTTTACTCTCATCTTCTGGTATAGGGCTTTACAACTGTATCCTGTAAGAGAATAAATAACAGATAACTAATAGGGTAATTATAGTTATACTATTTTATAAAGAATAATTCATGGCAAGAACAAGACAAAACACTACCATAAGCAAAGTCAAAAGACAATTCATAGTAAAATATATTCCCAGCATAAAACAAAGGCTTTCAGATATTTAAAGGATAAAGACCCAAAACAGAGAAAATGGGGAAAAAGATTGACAAAATAGTCACAGACAGATAAACACAAACGACTCTTTACAAATAAAAAGACATTCAACTCTACATGTTAGGAGAAAAAATCAAACTAAAAGTATAATTTCTCTGAGTGACAGAAATCTCAAGTGTGGCAACACGTCTCATATATCATTGATGAAAATGCAAAATGGCTCAGCCCCCCTGGAGGGCAACATAATGACATCTGGGGAAATCAACATATGCATCTGTTTTTTAGTACAGCAATCCCACTTCTAGAAATCTATCTTCATGACACACTTCCAAAATGGCATATGAGTTGTTTGTTCTGGCACTATTTGTAATAACAATGTTACACACAATCAAAATGGTCATCCATAAAAGACTGAATGAAAAAATAATAATAAATAAACCCAACAATCTATAGTCACAAAAAAGAGTGCTAGGCTATTGTAAAACTATATGAGCAAGGGCTTTTTCCAATGATATGAAGCGATCCACAAAATGTATTTTTAAGTGAAAAAAGCAACACATAAAGCAGAACATATGCTGCCTGTTGATTTAAAAAGTGAAGAAAGCAAACACATAAACCACAATTATATCTGCAAAAAGCTAATGAAAAACCAGCAAAAACTACTAAAAATATTTAATACTTAAAGGACAGGTAGGCACAAGATGGAAAGAATGGGTGAAAGGAATTCATGCTAATATACATGTAATATAATTTTGATATTTGAGTTATGTAAATTTTTATATAATCAGAATGCAAAATAGTAAAACAAGCTTAAAATAAAACAAATATAGCTAATTACATGCCATTTTGGTGACATAACCTCACAGAAGAAAATAAAGAGTCTCATTGTTTATATATAGTCAAGCCACATATCTAATCTAAGGACAAAATATAGGCAAAGAAATATTAACTTTATCCAGTTGTATTATTCTTACCTTGAAGATACTTCCATTATAATTTTCCATATTGTAGGATAAAGAATATAAGTATTCATGCTAATTTTGTGTAGGAAATAAGCTCTTCATGAGAGAATAGAAATCTTATATGTGAATTGAATACAGCACTGCAATTTGTTTTTATATTTTTATATTCTAATGTATGTTTTAACATCATCCATTAAAAGGATTTAAGAACAATAGCAACTCAGTATCAATAAAGACTTGTAGCACATTTTGCTTATTAAACAGTCATTGCTTCTTTTTTAATTATACTTTATGTTCTAGAGTACATATGCACAATGTGCAGGTTTGTTACCTATGTATACATGTGCCATGTTGGTGTGCTGCACCCATTAACTTGTCATCCATATTAGGTATAGCTCCTAATGGTATCCCTCCTTCCCTCCCCCTACCCAACAACAGGCCCCGGTGTGTGATATTACCATTCCTGTGTCCAAGTGTTCTCATGGTTCAATTCCCATCTATGAGTGAGAACATGCACTGTTTGGTTTTCTGTTCTTGGGATAGTTTGCTGAGAATGATGGTTTCCAGCTGCAACCATGTCCCTACAAAAGACATGAACTCATCCCTTTTTATGGCTGCATAGTATTCCATGGTGTATCTGTGACACATTTTCTTAATCCAGTCTATCATTGATGGACATTTCAGTTGGTTCCAAGTCTTTGCGATTGTGAATAGTGCCGCAGTAAACATACGTGTGCATGTGTCTTTATGGTAGCATGATTTATAATACTTTGGGTATATAACCAGTAATGGGATGGCTGGGTCAAATGGTATTTCTAGTTCTAGATCCTTGAGGAATCGCCACACTGTCTTCCACAATGGTTGAACTAGTTTACAGTCCCACCAACAGTGTAAAAGTGTTCCAATTTTTCCACATCCTCTCCAGAACCTGTTGTTTCCTGACTTTTTAATGATCGCCATTGTAACTGGTGTGAGATGGTATCTCATTGTGGTTTTGATTTGCATTTCCCTGATGGCCAGTGAAGATGAGCATTTTTTCATGTGTCTGTTGGCTGCATAAATGTCTTCTTTTGAGAAGTGTCTGTTCATATCCTTTGCCCACTTTTTGATGGGGTTGTTTGTTTTTTTCTTGTAAATTTGTTTGAGTCCTTTGTAGCTTCTGGATATTAGCCCTTTGTCAGATGAGTAGATTGCAAAAATTTTCTCCCATTTTGTAGCTTGCATGTTTACTCTGATGGTAGTTTCTTTTGCTGTGCAGAAGCTCTTTAGTTTAATTAGATCCCATTAGTCAATTTTGGCTTTTGTTGCCATTGCTTTTGGTGTTTTAGACATGAAGTCCTTGCCCATGCCTATGTCCTGAATGGTATTGCCTAGGTTTCCTTCTAGGATTTTTATGGTTTTAGGTCTAACATTTAAGTTTCTAATCCATCTTGAATTAATTTTTGTATAAGTTGTAAGGAAGGGATCCAGTTTCAGCTTTCTACTTATGGCTAGCCAGTTTTCCCAGCACCATTTATTAAATAGGGAATCCTTTCCCCATTTCTTGTTTTTGTCAGGTTTGTCAAAGATCAGATGGTTGTAGATGTGTGGTATTATGTCTGAGAGCTCTGTTCTGTTCCATTGATCTATATCTCTGTTTTGTACCAGTACGTTGCTGTTTTGGTTACTGCAGCCTTGTAGTATAGTTTGAAGTCAGGTAGCATGATGCTTCCAGCTTTGTTCTATTGGCTTAGGATTGTCTTGGCAATGCAGGCTCTTTTTTGGTTCCATATGAACTTTAAAGTAGTTTTTTCCAATTCTGTGAAGAATGTTATTGGTAGCTTAATGGGGATGGCATTGAATCTATAAATTACCTTGGGCAGTATGGCCATTTTCACGATATTGTTTCTTCCTATCCATGAGCTTGGAATGTTCTTCCATTTGTTTGTGTCCTCTTTTATTTCATTGAGCAGTGGTTTGTAGTTCTCCTTGAAGAGGTCCTTCACATCCCTTATAAGTGGGATTCCTAGGTATTTTATTCTCTTTGAAGCAATTGTGAATGGGAGTTTGCTCACGATTTGGCTCTCTGTCTGTGATTAGTGATAAGAATGCTTGTGATTTTTGTACATTGATTTTATATCCTGAAACTTTGCTGAAGTTGCTTATCAGCTTAAGGAGATTTCGGGCTGAGAGGATGGGGTTTTCTAAATACACAGTCACGTCACCTGCAAACAGGGATAATTTGACTTCCTCTTTTCCTGATTAAATACCCTTTATTTCTTTCTCTTGCCTGATTGCCCTGGCCAGAACTTCCAACACTGTTTTGAATAGGAGTGGTGAGAGAGGGCATCCCTGTCTTGTGCCAGTTTTCAAGGGGAATGCTTCCAGTTTTCGCCCATTTAGTATGATACTGGCTGTGTGTTTGTCATAAATAGCTCTTATTATTTTGAGATATGTTCCATTAATACAGCATTTACTGAGAGTTTTTAGCATGAAGAGCTGTTGAATTTTGTCAAAGGCCTTTTCTGCATATTGAGATAATCATGTGTTTTTTGTTTTTGGTTCTGTTGATATGCTGGATTACGTTTATTGATTTGCATATGCTGAACCAGCCGTGCATCCCAGGGATGAAGCCCACTTGATCATGGTGGATAAGCTTTTTGATATGCTGCTGAATTTGGTTTGCCAGTATTTTATTGAGGATTTTTGCATCGATGTTCATCAGGGATATTGGTCTAAAATTCTCTTTTTTTGCTGTGTCTCTTCCAGGCTTTGGTATCCGGATGATGTTGGTTCATAAAATGAGTTAGGGAGGATTCCCTCTTTTTCTATTGATTGAAATAGTTTCAGAAGGAATGGTACCAGCTCCTCCTTGTACCTCTGGTAGAATTCGGCTTTGAATCCGTCTGGTCCTGGACTTTTTTGGCTGGTAGGCTATTAATTATTACCTCAATTTCAGAGCCTGTTATTGGTCTATTCAGGGATTCAACTTCTTCCTGGTTTAGTCTTGGGAGAGTGTATGTGTCCAGGAATTTATCCATTTCTTCTAGGTTTTCTAGTTTATTTGCATAGAGGTGTTTATAGTATTCTATAGTATTCTCTGATGGCAGTTTGTATTTCTGTGGGGTCGGTGGTGATATCCCCTTTATCATTTTTTATTGCATCTATTTGATTCTCCTCTCTTTTCTTCTTTATTAGTCTTGCTAGCAGTGTATCAATTTTGTTGATCTTTTCAAAAAACCAGCTCCTGGATTCATTGATTTTTTTCAAGGGTTTTTTGTGTCTCTATCTCCTTCAGTTCTGTTCTGATCTTAGTTATCTCTTGCCTTCTGCTAGCTTTTGAATGTATTTGCTCTTGCTTCTCTAGCTCTCTTAATTGTGATGTTAGGGTGTCAATTTTAGATCTTTCCGACTTTCTCTTGTGGGCATTTAGTGCTAAAAATTTCCCTCTACACACTGCTTTAAATGTGTCCCAGAGATTAAAAACATGCCAAAATGTAAAGACCATCAATGCTAGGAAGAAACTGCATCAACTAACGGGCAAAATAACCAGCTAACATCATAATGACTGGATCAAGTTCACACATAACGATATTAACCTTAAATGTAAATGGGCTAAATGCTCCAATTAAAAGACACAGAATGGCAAGTTGGATAGAGTCAAGACCCGTCAGTTTACTATATTCAGGAGACTCATCTCACATGCAGAGACACACATAGGCTCAAAATAATGGGATAGAGGAAGATCTACCAAGCAAATGGAAAATGGAAAATGGAAATGGAAAATGGAAAAATCTTCCAAGCAAATGGAAAACAAAAAAAGGCAGGGGTTGCAATCCTAGTCTCTGATAAAACAGACTTTAAACCAGCAAAGATCAAAAGAGACAAAGAAGGCCATTATATAATGGTAAAGAGATTGATTCAACAAGAAGAGCTAACTATCCTAAATATATATGCACCCAATACAGGAGCAGCCAGATTCATTAAGCAAGTCCTTAGAGGCTGATAAAGAGACTTAGACTCCCACACAATAATAATGGGAGACTTTAACACCCCACTGTCAACATTAGACAGATCAACGAGACAGAAAGTTGACAGGGATATCCAAGAATTGAACTCAACTCTGCACCAAGCAGACCTAATAGACATCTATAGAACTCTCCACCCCAAGTCAACAGCATATACATTCTTCTGAACACAACATTGCACTTATTCCAAAATTGACCACATAGTTGGAAGCAAAGCACTCACTCCTCAGCAAATGTAAAAGAACAGAAATTATAACAAACTGTCCCTCAGACCACAGTGCAATCAAACTAGAACTCAGGACTAAGAAACTCAATCAAAACTGCTCAACTACATGGAAACTGAACAACCTGCTGCTGAATGACTAGTGGGTACATAACGAAATGAAGGCAGAAGTAAAGATGTTATTTGAAACCAATGAGAACAAAGTCATTGCTTCTTTAGAAAAAAATAGATCTTTTAGGTGTTGGACAGAAAATTTGTGAGATGTTTGGGGCATGTTATTAAATATAAAGGATGGTAGTGTTACGGACTGAGTGTTTGTATCCCCCATAAATTCACAGGGTGAACGCCTACACCTGAATGTGATGGTATTAGGATGCAGAGCCTTTGGTAGGTAATTAGGTCATGAGTGTGGAGCACTCAAGAATGATTGGTAGTGGTTGAGGGTGGATGACAGGTCTGTTGTACTATTTTATTTGTTTTGTATATGTTCAAACTTTTCTGTAATAAAACGCTTGAAGAAAAAGACAAAATTGATGTACTATGTTAGTTCTTAAGATCACAGTTACCTTTGGGGAGGAAAGAGGGAGAAAGTGATTATCGAGGGCATGTGTAAGGCTGGTTTTACTTCTTCATTACAAAAGTGTATTTGCTTTGTAATAATTCATTGAGAATTACATGAATGCTTTGTGTAAGTATTTCTATTTTTTAATTAAATTTTTTATGGTTACATAGTGGGTATATATTTATGAGGTACATGAGATATTTTAATACAGGCATACAAAATGTAATAATCACATGAGGGCAAATGGGTATTCATTACCTCAAGCATTTATTATTTCTTTGTGTTATGAACATTCCAATTGTACTCCTTTGGTTATTTTACAAGAAATCATTACCGACTGTAGTCACTCTGTTGTGCTATCAAATACTAGATCTTATTATTTGTGTCTGTATTTTTGCACCCATTAACCATCACCATTCCCCACCACCACCTTGCCACTGCCCTTCCCAACCTCTGGTAAAACATCATTCTACTTTCTATCTCTGTGAGTTCAGCTGTTTTAATTTTTAGTTCCTACAAATGAGTGAGAACATGTGTAGTTTGTCTTTCTGTGCCTGGCTTATTTCACTTAATCTGTGTACTCTGGTTTCATCCATGTTGTTGCAAATGACAAGATTTCATTCTTTTGTATGACTGAGTAGTACTCCATTATGTACATATACCACATTTTCTTTATCCATTTGTCTGTTGATGGACACTTAAGTTGATTGCAAATCTTGGCTATTGTTAGTAGTGCTGTAGTAAACATGGGAGTGCAGATATCTCTTCAATATGGTAATTTACTTTCTTTTGTGTATGTACTTTGTAGTCAGATTGTTAGATCATATGGTTGCTTTATTTTCAGTTTTTAAAGGCATCTCCATACTATTCTCCGTTGTTGCTGTACTAATTAACATTCCCACCAACAATGTATGAGAGCTCCCCCTTTCTCCACAACTTCACCAGCATTAATTATTTGTGCATGTATTTCTGTATGCATGTTATATATCAGTAAAAAAAAATTAAATACTAAAAATAATCACAAGAGAGATCATTTATCTCTTGGCCACATGAGGATGCCGAAAGGAGAAGGTTATCTGCAAACAAAGAAATAGGCCGTTACTAGAACTGAAAATACTACCACCATGAATTTGGACTTCCCAATCTCCAGAATTGTAAAAAATAAATGTTCGTTCTTGAGGTCATCCAGTTTATGGTCATTTGTTATAGTAGCCTACACAGACTAAGACAAGAGGTTACAAACAGATTAGATTATTAAGTCCATTCAGAAGGTACAAGAACCAGTATGAAGATGCTCTCAGTGTTCTACATTAAAACCATTTGTGCTTCCAAAAGAATGATGACTACAGTGGATTGAAGACCCCAAGTACATAAAAGTGAAGTGTGTGTGTGTGTGTGTGTGTGTGTGCAATCAGTCCCATAGAAATAATACAACACTCTGTAGAGAATACTGGAATTTACCAGGATATCAACTCATTATGGTGAAAATTGATAGTTAAATGAGAAAAATTAAGAATGTATTCTCTACTTTCCATATGGACTATATTTTAGGCTTACCAAACCCTACTAAATGAAGTAGAGGGTGGCAAAAACAGAATAATTTCAACTAATAAATGTGAAAAGATTGAAGAAATTAAAAAGCCACAATTTGTCTAAAGTACTGATTTAGACAGCCATGTGAATTACAATACTTGTTTCTCCAAAGGTCAAACCCAACTTTACAAACTATTAGCAAGCAGTAATTTAAAATCAGGTTGTCTCATTTTATAGGAATAAGGTAAGACAGTAAAGATAGAAAGTAAGAGTTTAATTGCTTTCCATTCAAAGGGATTTAATATTTTTTGAATCTAAAATTAAATTCCTTTGCTTGTGAAAAGAAGTTCTAGCTCAGCTAGAAGACTGCTATGAAACATTAAACACTGTCAATTCTTACTGTGATATGACATTAATACTGCATAACATCAATATTTTATATTAAGAATGTTAATTATCCCTGAGTTTCTAGAATGCCTAACAGTGCTAAAGTACTAGCGCACTAATTTTATTTTTAATTCATTTTCTTTTTTCTATTGGCTGTTCTCCCTGGATTAAATTCTTCTCCCTGCGGTGAGAAATGAGTTAAATCAGCTCTCACTGTCAACTGGAACAGCCTTGGAGCTGAGTTAATTCATCACCTACTGACAAAAGGTTAAAAATATTGAATATCAATATCCAGAATGTTTTCCAGCTCACAGCAATTGTTTGGCAGTGCTGATGTGTAAGCTCTGAGAATAAAGTACAAGGTTTTGGCATTCTCTGTGTCCATAAAGTTACTTTCTTAATGTGCTTTATGTGTGAATACAGTAGAATTTTTTAACCTTCATTTTTCTCTCAATATAGTTGACACCAGAGATATAGAAATTTGATAACAAAGATAATATGATATTGAAATGTATACCTCTACTTTCATAATTAAAGCAAACTTTCACAACTGACTTGTTGAATTGCCAGCTGGATCTATAATGCATAGACTCATGCTTATTCATGCTTATCTAATTACACATTCAGACTCCAGCTATCTACAAGGACTAAACAATAGCACTGTTATTTTTTGAGTGAGTTGTATTCAATATGTGCAAATAGAGATAGGAGAAGTAATACAGATGGACATTGAGTTTCAACAATTTGACTGATAATTTTTTGACTCTATAATTGTTCAAAATCATTGCAACACTGATGTAAGTATTTAATAAAGTTACATAAAATATTCACAGCATTTTATTTTAAAATAGGCTTTACATTAGATGATTAGAGGTTAGTATTCTGAGCATATTTAAAGTAGGTTAGACTAAGCTATAAAGTTCAGTTGATTCAGTGTATTAAATGCATTCTTTACTTAATGATATTTTTTTACCTTACTGTGGGTTTGTCACAACGTAGCCCCATCATAAGTTGAGTGGCATCTCTATGTGAAATTCTGCTTTTGAACTCAGAGGGTTAGTATTCTCACAGTTGAGCATAGGATGTATTTATGTGTATGTTGAGCTCATATACACACACTGATGCATTATAGAGCATAAGTGTCTTAAAAAGTTGTTAGAGAAATACGGTAGCTTGGAAGAGAGAATATTTTATCCAGGGTTTATGTTCACAGAAGTCTGCCAGGAGTGTGGGATTAACTTAGGCCTTCTCTGTCTTCCCTAAGAATACACACCTTGCATTCATTGGAAGGGATGTATTGGTGGAACAGACCATCAGTGAGGAGAACAAGAGGAAGAAATACAGCATTCTGTTGATGTATGATGGGTTTTAGTTCTAGTGTCCTATCATGGCAAATTCACAATAGGAAACACAGGCAATACAGACTTGCAAACAAAATCAATCTAATTGGAGTTGGGAGCTAGGGTGAGGAAGGAGTGAGATATGATTTCAGGATTTTAATAATTAGTAGTATATAAATGATGATACTTGGAACTGGGATGTAAGGAGAGAGAAAAACACATATATGAGAATATATGTACATACAAACACACATATATACACATACAAGCCATTGTCATCTGGAAAGGACTATGTCTTTATGGGCTTAATGTTAACAGTCCCTGTAGAGCATTTGAAGGGTGATTTATAAAGTTTTGAGGTTAACTTTAGAGAATTTGTGTTAGAGGATTAGGCTGGAAGCATCAACATGAAAAAAAATGAATAGAGATTATTTTGCTTGTTTAAAGTTGGAATCTTAGTAAAAATGGGAATGAATTTTAATCTTTATTTTAAGAATAATTGTTCTGAAGACTATTGAAATTTAGATAGAATATATTTTACTTATTTATCTTATTCTTCTTGTTGTATACAAAGATCAGCCACTCTTGCTTTATTATGTGTTTGGACAAACTACTGTTGACTTTGTGACCAGAAGATTTCTGATATAAGGGGTTCTTATAACCTCATTTTTACATTTTTTCATGCTCTATAGTGACTGCCAAAATTAAACTAAGCTCTTATTTTATTGTGTGTTTTTCAGTGTCTCATTATTATATAATTTTATAGAATGAATTTTTAAAAGCTATTCTAACTAGTGTACAAAAATTCAAATTTGTATTTGTAACGAGTGGGGGAGTGGATGAAAATTAGAGTATTGTATAACATGAATGAGTCCAGCAGCTTTCTCTTTGTTCGCATTTGTCACGTAGATCTTTGCGCATCTTTCTACTTTGAAACTATTCTTACAACACAGAATGTAGCTATGACTTTTCTGGGAGTGCATTACTAGAACCGTTTTTTTCAGTCTTTACACCAGTTTTTTTTTTCTTCCTTCATCCTGATTTACTTTTTCACATTGCACTTTCCACTGAACAAAAAATGCATGTCTGACTTAATTTTCTTTTATTTTTTTCTCCACTAGCTTGTAAAAGAGTTTCATAAAGCAAGTTATTTATTTGTTTTGTTTTCTACTGTATCTCTAGCTGCCTAGCACAGTGGCTATGTTAAATAAGTTAAAATTTAATTACATATACATTCTATTTAATTCACTTGCTAATTGGCAAGTTGAGTCAACATTTTTCTGATAATTCGAATATCTGTATTTCTACAATCTTATTTTGTTATTTCAACTTTACTTTCTAGTCTTAGGCACTTTTTTTTTTCTTCTTTTCTTTTTTTTTTTTTTGCTTTGAGCACTTCTATTGGAATGATTGAATTTCCTTTACTCTCCTATTTCTCTTTCTATATTATATTTATCTGCCCTTTTCAGATGTATCTTTTGATTGTATCTTTAAAATTTTAACAGACATGCTTGACTTTGTGTTTATCATTGCTTATCTCAGACAATACATGATAAGATTCTGAACGTATCTTTCTCATTTTATATTTTCTCGTTTAGCATTTTAATACTAACTTGTTTTTACACTTCAGCTTAATATTATTGTATTTTTATTGTTTTATTTAAATATATATTTATTTACCTATTTATTTCTTGATTCACACTTTTAATCATGTCATTTAATTCAAGTTAATTCATTAATCCTTTAGTAGTCATTTTAACAAGAATAATGTAATAATAAGCTGCTTTTTTGGGTGACAGATGGAGCAATATTTTCTGATGCTGAAAACTGAAAAATACTAGCTCTATATTTTAATTCTTTTTGATTTCAAAAAACTTTTATGATTTTGTTTACTTTCTTATAATTTTACTTATGCTTTCAAGAAAATGTTTGTAAAATTTTCTCCATGTTCATATGCATGTGTTTGTGTTTTGTGAAACAGTTTTCTTTACTCCTCTGTCCTTGAAGTACATGTACAAAGAGTCTCGAAAGTATGGTCATTCCATATGCAGATTCATGGTGGGAATTTTAGTCAATTAAATTAAAACTTTGAAGAGCATCTTAAATAAATTGGCCAAATTAAGAAATTAGTAACCCAGAAAGAATTTTATATCTCAGATGACAGGACATAAGCATTACTGGAAAAGAGGATTTGTAGATGTATTATATGTATTACATGTTTTTCTGGATACTTGTTTAGCATCCCAAAAGACTATGTGGTGATCAGTATATTTTTCTGAGGAAATCATTCCATTTCCCCTTTCCTATAATCACATAAGGAGCTCAAAGAGCAATGGAGGGCTTGGACAGCTTCCTTCCTATGTGTACTTTTGCTTTACTCTGGGAATCTGTTATGAAGCAATGGATACAACAGTAATGACTATCATAGGCATCTGTAGGATATTGATTGAGTGTCATTAATACTGTTATTACACAGTGCAAAAAGTTAGAATGTGGTACTTCTATTATTTAACTTTTTCTCAAACCTGTGCATTTATCTCAACAACTCTTCAATCTTTTTTTTTTCTGGTTTGGGAAGAAAAATTGTGACAAATGAAAAAAAGCAATGCAGAAAATAAGACTTTTCATAATAAGGTTACATTGTTGTGAAAAAAAATGTCAGAATTGTCAATATTTGAGAATTAAATATATTCTGTCCACCAAGATCTGGGAATCAAAGAAAAGTGGCCTCTGAGTATTAAACTACAACTACAACATCTGATTGGTTATAACAGACACCTACAAAATGAACTTTTAAGCTGGTAACATTTGATTGTGCCTTTAATAAATGTATGTGCAATATTTCTAAGAAATAATTCATCAATAACGAACAGTATTATTACCATTAAAGGATAAACTATCCATTTTTTGTGTGTTGCATAAAGACCCTGTCCAAAAAAGAGAGCTTTGTATTTCAATACTGTAGAAACTAATCATATGTTCCTATTAAAATTTAATTTTAAGTTAATTCAAATTCACTTAAATTAAAAATTTTATTAGCTACACTACCCAGATTCTGAATGCTCAACAACCACCAGTCCTTAGTGGTTACTAGACAGAACAGAGAACATTTCTGTCATCACAGATACTTCTATTGCATAATACTAATTTAGACAATAGGTTTCAAGTATTTAGATATTATTGTGGTAATGATATACTAAATTGTAGCTAATCAACTTGCAGTATGTTAATCACATTTCTGGAATTATTGTTGTTGTGAGATAAATTTATAAACTTGTCCTAGCATGATGTCATTACCTATTTAAACATGACTACTCTTGCTTTAAACCATGCCGCTAAACAATCCTCACCTTTTATTTATCGTCCCATAGTTCAGTTGTGTCTATCAGGATAGAATGGTCTATCTGTGCATACTCAATTATACCAACATTTCTTAAAACATTTTTCATTAAAAATTAATAAATTGATGATCTGATTTTATTTGATTTTACAGGTAACTTTATAAGGAAATAATATGTTCATCATGCCAATACATATATTTCTCCCAAAGCATCAATTCTATTGTTTATTGTAAATTAATACATTGCCCTTCTGCACTTGCTTACTTTGCTCCAGATGGCTTGCTTTCTTTCCCTCTTTATTTGTAAAGCTTTCTTCATTTAGGTATAAATTTACGTATGACAAAAATCAAACACTGTCAGTATATAATGCTTTAGTAAATCCATAGAGTTCTGTGATCATCACCACAATGCAGCTTCCAAAAATTTATTTTACCTCCAAAATTACTTTGTGTTATTATGTATGCAAGTCCTGTACCCCTCATCCTAGGCAACTGCTAATCGGGTTTCTGTGTCTATACATTTGCCCTTTATATATATTTTATATGAACACAATTATATAATATGTGGTCTTTGGAGTCTAGATTCATTCACCCAGCATGATATTTTTGAGGCTCGCCTGTGATGTAGCATGTATTCACAGTTCATTTTTTTTCATTGCTGAATAAATTCCATTGTCTGCATGTGTCCCATTTGGTTGATTATACATTTAGGGTTTTTCAAGGTTAAGTTATTGTAAATAAAAATGCCATAAAACTTACATGTTTGCATTTCTGTGTATTTCATTTATCTACAATTGTTTTCTAGGAGACAGATTGCTGGGTCATAAGGTAAGTTTATGTTTTCCAAAGTGACTTTACCATTTACATTCACCGGTAATATATAAGAATTCCAGTTTCTCCACATTCTTACCAGCACTTGATATTGTGTCTGTATTATTATAGCCATTCTACTGTGTGCAGGTGTATTTACAAATTTATTACACACATATTTATTGTTTTTATCATAATCAATTGGTTATATGATTTTCTAATATTTTCTTCCAGTCTTTTTCTTTTCTTCGTGGTATCTCTGAATTACAAAGATTTTACTGTTGACTTTAAACTTTTATGGGTACTTAATAATTCCACATATTAATGGGGTACATGTGATAATTTGATATATGATACAATGTGTAATGATCAAATCAGGAAATTAATCAATATTTATCAATTATTTATGTTGGTAATATTCTAAATCTACTCATCTATTTATTTTGAAATATAGAATAAATTATTGTTAACTGTAGTCACCCTATTGAGCTACCGAACACTGGATCTTATTCATATTATCTAACTATATTTTAATCAACCCCTCGGTATCCCTTTCTCTACACTACACTTCCCAGCTTCTGGTATACATTATTACCCTTTCTATATCCATGAGCTCCCACATATGAGCAAGAACATGAAATATTTGTCTTTCTGTGACTGCCTTATTTCACTTATCATAATGTCCTCCAGTTCCATCCACATTATTCCAAGTGACATAATTTTATTCTTTTTTATGGATGAATACTATTTCTTTGTACGTACGTACCACATTTTCATTATCCATTCTTCTGTTGATATCTTGGCTATTGTGAATAGTGATACAATAAACACAGGAGTGCAGATATCTCTCCAACATACTGATTTCCTTTCTTTTGGATATATTGCTGTGACATTTGCTGCTGCTTCTGGATTTTTGGTCTGTGTGCTGTTTCTTTATTTAGAACCTAGCATAGTTCTGTGAAATATGTCTCCCTGCATTATGGGGCAGCTGAGGTTCCTTCTTAGTGTTTGTGGGGTTTTCTTGATAGTATTTTTCAACTGGGAATTGTAGGGTTCACTCCTCTGTATGCGGAGCTTAGTGGTCAGTGATTGGAGAGAAGTTATTCTCAAATGCTTTGATCCAACAAGAAATCCCTCAGCTGACAATGGATCTCTGTGGGTAATAAGTGCATTCAGGGTTTTCATGGCTGCCCTGGTGTGTACTTTTCAGTGGGCTCCTTTTGCCCTTCCTCAGTGTGCAAAAGCACAGCCTCAGGGTTTGCCAGGAGTGTGGGGTTAACTTAGGCCTTCTCTGTCTTGCCTAAACAGAGAGCAAACTCAACGAAGAATATGTTTGCTGCAACCAAGACAGAAATCTCAGGCTAGTAAAGCTGTTGGCCTTCCTTACTTATCTGAGATCATCATTCCAATCAAGGATGAAGCTGCATCTCCCAATGCTTGAGAATGAGTGAGCTTCCTTTGACTGTGGCAAGGAGGCTGCCATCCCTCATGGACTGTCTCACCATGGTAGAAGCTCCGTGCCTACCCAACCGGGGTAGGGAGGTGGTGATAGGAATAGGCCTGTGGGGGAAGGCATAGATTCTTTGTGTTCTGACTCCACATTTGACAGTTTTTCAAGAATGCATGGTTCTCTGATTATTATACACCTTTGGGCCATTTTGAGAACACTGAAATATTTGTGGGGTTATTTTGTTGTTGTTTCTCAGTTTTGCCCAGCTTAATAGTTACTTTGGTAGAAAAATTTTCTGATCGTCTTACTTGGCTAAAGCCACAATGACATTATTGTTCCTCCTGAAATACATCAAGCATGCTTTTGCCTGCATTTTAGCCCTCTACCTGGATACAGGCATGTATGAGTACTTGGCTTATTCCTTCATTTAATTCAGTATAGCCATATTGTGAAGCCATCTCACCCTATAAGCATACCCTCTGCTCTCTATCACCTTTCCCTTGCTTCATACATTGCTTCTTCCTACTTATCACTAGATACGTGTTTATATTATACGTACTACTCCCTCCACATGAGAGCCCAATTTGTTTTATTTATTGTTATATTTCCAAAATGTACATATATTATCTAGCTCAATAGATATTGTACTCACTAGGTATTAAATTAATTAATGAGTTAATTATTGCATAAATAACATTAAAAGGCAGATAATGCCAGAGCATTTGTCCTTTTTTGAGTGAGTACTGAAAAATACTAACAGGAAGAAATGGTGTTTTCTAAGTGTGAGCACCATTGCTCTCCTTTCCATTTCCTAGAAATGTTTTAAGAATACCTTATAAATACTCTCTGAAGAAGCCTTTTTTTCTTTTCTATAACCTAAGATAGGTTGAGATAATTTCTTCAAGCAATCTTGATTTCTTCTATATGGGTAAGGATCTCAAATTGAGAGTCATTCCATTGACTAGCATTTACAAAGAAGAAAGAGAAGAATCATTATCTTTCACACTTACAGAAGTATGCAGTAAACAATTGCTGTACTAATACAAGAAATATTTATTTAATAATCCAAAGATTTTATTTATATTAACTCTTAAAAATCAAATGCTGGTGTTGTTCAATAACTAGTGTCAGGGTATGTTATCAAGTGGGGAATTATCAAGGAAACAAGAGTAGCAGACGGGCAGGCAAGAAACTGAAGAAGAACATAAATGGAAGTGTACCAAATAGTGAAGCTGCTATGTCAAATATGTTAAGGATTGGAGGCAAGGAGGAGGCAAAATACTAGAGGTGTTTGAAAGATTTTATTCCGGCTGATGAAATGTGCCTTCTCTTTTCTGTGTCTTTAGTTTCAAGTAAATTCTTATCTATATATTTTTTAATTTTTAATTTTTAAATTTCCAATTTTTGTAGGTACATAATAGGTGTATATATTTATGGAATATATGAGATATTTTGGTACAGATATGCAATACATAATAATCACATCATGGAAAATTGGATATTCATCCCCTCAAGCATTTATTCTTTGTTTGTAAATTACAAACAATTCAATTAGAGTATTTTATTTATTTTTAAATGTATTTTAACTTATTGTTGACTATAGTAGCCCTGTTGTGCTATCAAATGTTAGGTTTTATCCATGCTTTCTATTTTTTGTACCCATTAACCATCCCCTCCTCCCACCCACACCACCATTACCTTTGCCAGTCTCTGGTAACCATCCTTCTAATATCTATTTCCATTAGTTTCATTGTTGCTATTTTTAGATGTCACAAACAAGTGAAAACATACAATGTTTTTCCTTCTGTGTTTGGCTTATTTCAGTGTCCTGCCATTCCATCTATGTTGTTGCAAATGATAGAATCACTTTCTTTTCTTCTGGCTGAGTAGTACTCTATTGTGTATCAGTACTACATTTTCTTTATCCATTCATCTGGTGATGGGCACTTAGTTTGCTTCCAAATCTTGGCTATTGTGAGCAGTGCTGCAACAAATATAGGAGTGCAGGTATCCTAGAAATGTTTTAATACCTTTGATATACTGATTTCTTTTCTTTTGGGAATATACCCAGCAATGGAATTTCTGGATCATATAGTAGTTCTATTTTTAGTAACCTCCAAACTGTTTTACATGGTGGTTGCACTAATTTACATTCCCACTAACAGTGTACAAGCACTCACTTTAATCCACATCCTTGCCAGCATTTATTATTGCCTCACTTTTGGGTTAAAGCCATTTTAAATGGTGTGAGATGGTATCTCATTATAGTTTTAATTTGCATTTTACTGATCATCAATAATATTGAGCACCTTTTCATATGCCTGTTGTTTTCCGTTTGTATGTCTTATTTTGAGAAATGTTTATTCAAATATTTTGCCCATTTTTAAATCAGATTATTAAATTTTTCCCTATAGTGTTTGCCCTTCGTACATATTCTGGTTATTAGTCATTTCAGATGGGTAGTTCACAAATATTTTCTCCCATTCTATGGGTTGTCTCTTCACTTGGTTGATTATTCCCTTTGTTTGCAGAAGCTTCTTAACTTGATATGAAGCCATTTGTCAATTTACCCATTTTTGCTTCGGTTGCCTGTGCTTTTGGGGTATCAAATATTAGGTTTTATCCATTCTTTCTATTTTTTGTACCCATTAATCATCCTCTCCTCCTACCCACACCCCCATTACCCTTGCCAGTCTCTGTTAACCATCACTCAAGAAAGTTTTGCCAAGGCAGTGTCCTGGAAAGTTTCCTAAATGCTTTCTTGTAGTAGTTTCATAGTTTGAGGCCTTAGATTTAAGTCTTTACGTATTTTGATTTGATTTTTGTATATTGTAAGATGCAGGGGTCTAATTTCATTCTTCTGCATATGGGTATCAGTTTCCCAGCACCATTTATTGAAGAGACTGCCTTTTTCCCAATGTATGTTCTTGGCACCTTTGTCAAAATTCAGTTCACTGCACATGTGTGACTTTGTTCCTGAGTTCTCTACTCCATTCCACTGGTCTATGTGTGTGTTTTTATGCCAATACCATGTTGATTTGGTTATTGTAGCTCTGTAGTATATTTTGAAGTCAGGTAATGGATTTCCTCCAGTTTTGTTCCTTTCGCTTATGATAGCTTTGGCTATTCTGGGCCTTTTATGGTTGCATATAAATGATGGGATTTTTTTTTTCTATTTCTGTGAAAAAATATGATTGGCAGTTTGATAAGAATTGCATTGAATCTATAGATTGCTTTGGGTAATAGGAACATTTTAACAATATTGATTCTTCCAATCCATGAACATGGAATATCTTTCCATTTTTGGGATGTTCTTCAATTTTTTTTTTCATTAGTGTTTATAGTTTTCACTGTAGAGATCTTTTAATTGTTTGGTTAAGTTTATTCCTAGGTATTTAATTTCACTTTTGGCTCTTGCAAATAGGATTACATATTAAAATTTCTATTTCAAATGGTTCACTGTTGGGATATATAAATGCTACTGATTTTTGTATGTTGGTCTTGCATCCTGCAACTTTACTAAATTTGTGTATCAGTCCTAATAGTTTTTCTAGTGGAGTCTTTAGGTTTAAACATATATCAGACCATACCATCCACAAACGATAATGTTACTTCTTCCTTTCCAATTCATATGCCCTTTATTTCCTTCTCTTGTCTGCTCTAGCTAGGGCTTCCGGTACTTTGTTGAATAACAGTAGTGAAAGTGGACATCCTTGTCATGTTCCAGATCTAAGAGGAAAGCCTTTCAGTTTTTCACCATTCAGAATGATACTAACTATGAGTCTGTCATATATGGCTATGGCTTTTATTATGTTGAAATATGTTCCTTCTATGCCCAGTTTTTTGAGGGATTTTATCATGCAGGAAGATTGAATTTTATTAAATGCTTTTTCAGCATCAATAAAAATGATCATATAGTGTTTGCTTTTTATTCTGTTGATATAATGTATCATATTGACTGATTTGCATATTCTTGGTTAAATCTCACTTCATGATGAATGATCTTTTTAATGTATTGTAGAATTTGGTTTGCTAGTATCTTGTGGAGGATTTCTGCATTAACATTCATCAGAGATATTGATCTGTAATTTTATTTTTTTGATGTGTCTTTGGTTTTGGTATCAAGGTAATACTGGCTTTGTAGAATGAGTTTGCATGTATTTCTTCTCTACTTTTTGGAACAGTTTAAGTAGGACTTTTGTTCTTTTTTAAATGTTTGGTAGAGTTTAGCAGTGAAGACATAAGGTCCTGGGCTTTTCTTTACTGGGAGAGTTTTTATTATGGGATCTTGTTACCTGTTATTGGTGTGTTTAGTTCTGGATTTCTTCATGGTTCATTATTGGTAGGTTGTAGGTGTCTAGAAATGGATCCATTTCTTCTTAATTTTCCAATTTGTTGGCATATAGTTGTTTATAGTAGCCATTAATTATCCTTTGAATCTCTGCAGTATCAGCTGTAATGTCTCCCTTTTCATCTTTGATTTTATTTATTTGGGTCTCTCTCTTCCTCTCCTATTTAGTATGCCTTAAGTTTTATGAATTTTTTTTAACTTCTCAAAAAAATGACTTTTTGCTTCATTTATGTTTTGTATTATTTTTATCATTTCAAATTCATTTATTTCTGCTCATATATTTATTATTTTCTTGTATTAATTTGGTGTGTGGTTTGTTCTTTTCTAGTTCTTTAAGATGTATCATTAAGATATTTATTTGAAAGTTTTCTTTTCTCCAATATAGGCATTTATAGCTATAAATTTCCCTCTCAGTACTGCTTTCATTGTATCCTGCCATTTTGTTATTTGCTCTCTGGGTTTTCTGTGGTCTTCTCTTCCTCCTTGTCTTCCTCACTGTTTTCTTTTTAGTGAAAGTGATTTTCTCTGGTGGTATGCTTTAATTTCTTGCTTTTTATTTTTTGTGGATTGATTTATGTTTTTTTGTTTTGAAGTTACTCTAAGGCTTTCAAATGCTGTCTTCTAACCCATTATTTTAAATTGATGACAACTTAACCCTGATGGCATGAACAAACTTTCATAAGGAAAATTCATGAAAGTTTATACTTTAACTTCGTATCCCTGCTTTTTAGCCTTTTATTGCTTCTCTTTATGTCTTATTGTTCTATGTCTTGAAAATTTGTTATAGTTATTATTTTTCTTGGTTCATCATTTAGTGTTTCTACTTAAGACAAGAGTAATTTACACGTCACAATCACTGTGTTATACTGTTCTGTTTATCCACGTGCTTACTATTAGCAGTGAGTTTTGTACCTTCAGATGATTTCTTCTTGCTCATTAACATCCTTTTATTTTAGATCGAAAAACTCCCTTTAGCATTTCTTGTTGAATTTGCCAGGTATTGTTTGTCTGGGAAGATTTTTATTTCTCCTTCATGTTTGAAGGATATTTTTTGCCAAATATAATATTCTAGGATAAAAGGTGATTTTTCCCCTCAGCAATTTTAAATATGTCATTCCACTTTCTCCTGGCCTGTAAGGTTTCCACTGAAAAGCCTGCCTCCAGACATTGGCGCTCCATTATATTCTTGTTTTTATCCTTGAATTTTGGGAGTTAGATTATTAAATGCCTTGAGGTAGTCTTATTTGGGTTAAATCTGCTTAGAGTTTTATAACCTTCTTAAACTGGCATGTTGATATCTTTCTCTAGGTTTGGGAAGTGCTCTGATATTATCCCTTTGAATAAACTCTCTACCCCTATTTCTTTCTCTACCTCCTCTTTAAGTCCAAAGACTTAGATTTGCTCATTTGAAGCTATCTTTTTTTCAATTTTGTAGGCATGCTTTATTGTTGTTTGTTTATTTTTGTTTTGTCTCTGTTGATTATGTATTTTCAAGTAGCTGGTCTTCAGGATCGTCAGTTCTTTATTTCACTTGATCCATTCTGTTATTAACAGACTCTGGTGTATTATTCAGCATGTAAATTGCATTTTTAAACTCTAGAATTATTGCTTGACTCTTTTTAATTATTTCAATCTCTGTATTAAATTTATCTAATAGAATTTTGAATACCTTATCTGTGTTATTTTGAATTTCTTTTAGTTTCCTTAAAAGAGCTATTTTGAATTCTCTGTCTGAAATGACACATATCTCTGTTTCTCCAGTACTGGTTCCTGGTACCTTATTTACTTCATTTGGTGAGGTCATGTTTTCCTGGATGATGTTGATGCTTGTAGATGTTTGTTGGTGTCTGAGCATTGAAGAATTAGTTATTTATTGTAGCCTTCGTAGTCTGGGCTTATTTGTGCCTGTCCTTATTGGGAAGGCTTTTCAGGTATTTGAAGGTTCTTAAACCTCAAGCACAGTAACACTGTGATTTTTGCAGACTTGTAGGGGTACTGTCTTGGTGGTCTTGAATAAGAGCTGGAAGGATTATCTGCATTACCAGACAGAGACTGTTGTTCTTTCCTCCCAGTTTCTCCTAAATAGAGCTTTGTTGTTGTTTTTTCTCTCTCTCCTGAGCCACGTGGAACTGGGGGTGTGGCAATGCAAAAACTCCTGTGGCCACCACCATTGGAACTTCTCCTGGTCAGACCTGAAGCCAGCGCAGAACTGGGTCTTTCCCAAGGCCCTTTCCATCAGGACAGCAAGTTCCCCCAAGTCCCAGGCATGTCCAGATATGCTGTCTGGGAGCCAGAGATCGTAGACAAAAAGTTTCGCAGTTTACCTGATGTTTTACTGTGACCAAGTTAGCAATCGAACAACAATACAAATTGCTTCCCACTCTTCCCTCCCCTTTCCAAAGGCAGAGGAACCTCTCCCTGTGGCTACTACCACCACTAGTCCATGGGATGTTCTTCCAGGCCACTGCCAATGTTTACTTAAAACCCAAGGGCTCTTCTGCCAGCTTGTGCTGAATTCTGTCAGGCCTGGGTCTCACCCTTCAGGAAAGTGGGCTCTCCTCTGACCTAGGGTAGGTCCAGAAAGGCTGTTTAAGAGCTTACGCTTGATCTCAGGGACCCAAAGAGCCCGCTTGTTGCTCTACCCCACTGTGGCCAACTTGTTACCTAAGGTTTCAGCCAAAGTCCCCTTTACTTTTTCTCTGCTTCCCTCAAAGAGGAGTCTTTCACTATAGTCATCACAGCTGGGAATGTGCTTGTTCACCCCTGAAGCTAGTGTGTGTCAGAGCCCAAGGCTCACATTGTACTACCTGGGTATCACTGCTAGTTATTCAGGGCTTAAGTGTTCTTTAGTCAGCAGGTGATAAATCCTGCCAGAACTGGGCCTTTTACTTCAAGATAACAGGTTCCCTTTTGGCCCAGGAGTTGTCTAGAAATGTCTGGGAGCCAGAGCCATGAATGGGGCCCTCACAACTCTGTCTGGTGCCCTATCCTACTGTGGCTAAGTTGGTATCCAAGACGAAAGACAAAGTCCTCTATACTCTTCATTCTGCTCTCCTTAAGTAGAAGGAAGGAAGTACTTTTGTTGCTGCGAGCTGTGCTGCCTGGGGTTGGGAGAGGGATGGCTCAAGCACTTCCTTGGTCATGACAGCTGGTGTCTCCCTAGGTCACATGTCACCCTAGTTCACTGTCTCTAAGCCCAGTGTAGCAATAGGAGTTGCCTAGGAATTGCAGTCCTTGTGTGCTAGCCTGCCTTTCAAGTTTCCCTAGGACCGCAGAGCCCTTCAGCCAGTGGTGGCAAGGTTTGCTGAGAAACTCAATTGACTGCTGGGATGGGCAATTCCCCTCTGGCTAAGGCTGGTCTAAATGCTTCCTTCGTACAAGGGTGCTGGCTGAGCCCAGCGGGGCTTTATTCTCCCCTGAGACAGTGTAACACTGAGTTCAACATAAAATCTCCCAGTCGCTGTGCTCTCTCCATCCCCAAAATGCACAGATTGTTTCTGCACTGCGTGGCAGTTGCTGGGGGATGGTGGAGGGGTGGCATCAGTGATTCCAACCAGTTTCTCCTGCACTCCTGAATGCCTCTTTCAGTGATATGAAGTTAAAACTGGGTACTGTGCTCACTTGATTTTTTTTATTATTGCTGGCAGTGCTTTTCTGTCTATAGATAGTTGTGAAAATGCAGTATTCCAGTGGGTGTTGGGGGGAGGAACACAAAGAATATAAGCTTTTGTTCTGCCATTTTGCTCCACACTTTTTCTGTATTTTAAATTGACCATTTAATAAAATAAAAGTAGTCAGTCAATTAATCAGCAATTCAGAGGAAAACAATAGTGTAAAGTGAGATTTTCTATTTTTTTTTTCAGTTAAAAGAAGTTAGTCCTATGAATGCTATATGCCAAAATGAAAAACACATTTAGTTTTTAAATTAATTCTCTGAATTGGAAAACTATGTACATATTTATAGTGTTTCTTGAAGCAGGAAATTTCATAACGTGTAGAAAACTAAGCTGCTGGGTTGTTTTAAATAAGCAGTTATGCTGGACATTTTAATAGTGCTTTGGTATTTTTTTTTTTCTTTTACTGTAGGATACTCCTGAACTTACTGAGTAAGCTGAAGCCAAATAATTTTCTTCCAAGTAATATCAAACAAATTTCAAACACATAGAACATATTATAAAAGGAGCCATAGTACATCTTTTTTTCCAATTTCTTATTGCAATTGAAAGTACTCATTTTGATAGTTAACAATTTTATTCAATTATATCACATGTGATGAGCACTTTTTTAGAAAGAAAATAGGTGAAAATGTACTATATACATTCATCCAAATACAAAGAGAGAACAATGTAGTTAGTATTTAATTCTGAATCCTAATAATATTAAAAATCCACTTATTTAGAAATGTTTGTATCATTATATAATGTAGATAAAGACTTCACAAATAAAAATGTTTCAGCCTATATGAGAATGTTTTCATTCTTCAGTTTCAATTCTATGTCAAATGAACACTTGTTTACCGTACTAGTGGTACGGTAAACCATCAAACATAAACATAAAATTATTTAGAGGGACTACTCTTTACACTAAGTAGAATGTAAAGCAAGAATGAGAACTGTTCCTTGTCAAACATTTTATGGATGTTTGGAAAGGTAAAGTGTTTATAGAGAACTATACAAAGCAGTGCAACCTTACATTTTTCATAGGCTAGTCACTCAAACCACAATACAGGTAAAAAATACAATTATTTGACTCCCTGTGCACTATTTTTGTGCATTTCCTCTTAGCAATTTCATCACTTTAAGCTTTGCAGCCACAAAGCAAACCATTTGCTTATATAATTTCTCTTTTGTTTTGATACAAAATAACACCATTTCAAGTTTATGGGGATCCAGGGATTAGGAACATAATGCTACAGTCTCATTTAACCAATATAACATTTCAGAATTCTGTCCTCAAATCCCCTACGCATTTATCATAAAACAATACATACAGAGCCTATTTGTTATATGAAAGTACATTCTGCCTATAAAGAAATTTCTATTTTACTGAAGCATTCTAAATAGTTCAACTGTGTGTGTGTGTGTGTGTGTGTGTGTGTGTGTGTGTGTGTGTATCTGGATTTCTACTTGATTTAAAAATTAAGATTGTTGTTTTCAAACTAAAACGTAAAACATAACAATGTTACTCTTAATATACTAGATTGGTGAAGACTGTTTCCTCCAACCATGTTTTCTTGGATAAGTTTTGCATCTGTTAAATTAGGCTAAAACTAAACAAGAATTAATTGCAATCATCAGCAGGTTATCAGGTTTATGCAAATTAAAGATTAGAATCCTACAATGTCATTAAAATTCTTTTTAAAATCCATTCTTTTTGTAAGTAGGGAGACTTGGAATCTGAATAATCCTCCTTCAACTGTCATTTACTTTCCTTCTACATAGAATCAAATAGTAGGACACATCAATAAAATCATGGTAACCCGTATTTCACTCTCCTAGCATCTCCCAGAGGAACAGCCTGTGATCCCATGAAAACAAGTGTGGGCCATTCTTGTTTATGTAGCCTGCTGCTGCAAAACTGACAGACTTAAAATAAAAACAAAACAATACCTGCAGCTGTTTGCTATAGTTTATACTTCTTCAAGCCCCTAGCCATATGATTCTCCCTAATCTGTTTGGATATTATTTATTCTGACACTGTTTGCACTCTACTTTGACCCACAGCATTGTTTTGCCCAACATCTTAAATACCGGCAACAAACACATGACTCTGAGAAGGAGCTTCCTACAATTATATTTTAACATTCTTGTTCACTATCAAGGTCACTCCAACCTGCCCCTCTCTATACAAGTAAGAAATTTGGCTTGTCATATAATTGGCCATAAGGCTGAAATGTCCTGAGACTGTAGCTCTGCTAATATTTAAGGTCTGCTAATATTTCTAAATGAGTATAGAAATTATGGACTATAATTATACAAGTGATTCATGCACATTTTATACTCTAATACTGTAGAAGCTGATAGCAAAACGACCTATACATCAAAAAAATTCCAAGGAAATGGTGTTTGTGCGATTATCTTGCAGGGCAGTGATTCTCTTAGAGTTATGTATAACTAGTAAAGCAATTCTCCATATTTTTTTCATATAGTTTTGGATTACACAATATAGATATTGTAAGAATTGGCAACTTTGAACTTTATCATTTTAAAACATTCTTCAAGTTTTTAATTTTGGGCAGTATTCACCTGAACTTTAAAGAAAGATTTTGGTATAAGAGCCAGATAGAAAATACATTTAAATATAGAAAAATGGCTTCCCAGCTTATTAAAATGCTCTGTATTCAACCAAACAGTATTGGGAAAACAAAAATGAAACAAAATAAACCAACAAAACAACACATGATAAATTCTGAAACAGTGAAAGATAGATATCATTTTCCAGTCATTCTCCAATGGACTGTTTTTTAAATTATTTTAATTTCATTAGGCATGACATCAAGAACACCCAGTGACTTCACAATCAGGGCTTACATCTTTTGAGTTTTCTGGGACAGGGCAATATGGAAATCTTGGCATGCATTCTTTCATTTCATCATGTAACGACCTTCATTGGGCACCAATATTATTACCAATTTTACAGTTTGGAAAACTGGGACTTAGAAAGACTACGTGACTTATGCAAAATCAAACAGATAGTAACTAATTAAATCTGTTTCCAATTACAGATATATTGATTCTCCAAGCCTACATCTTCACTTCCCTCACATAAGATCCCTGGAACCATGCATATTTCACTACATATATTTACTGTGTTAGATCCTTGATATTACTATTCCACCAATGGTAAAACACAAATTATTATAATTGTTTACTGCCTACACATTTGTTTGAAATAATTTAGTCATACTAAATTATCAATGACACATAGTGGCCTTATATAGATCATAAAATAACTGCTACAGTGGAGCCGAATAAGAAAAATCAGACAAATAAATCTAAAACTGCTTGGTTATAAAATCAGATATAATGTTATAATAAAAGCACAGTGTAGAGTTGCTTTAAAATGAGGCATACATGTTGCTACTTATTTTATAATTATAAATTATAAAACATCTAATCTTTGCAAAATATATTCTTTCATTTTATGTTCCTAATTTTTCCTTAATGAAAATGGTTTAATATACCATAAGATATGATGGGAGGTTAATAGTTCACCCAGTCTTCAATGGAAACAAGCAAAGGCCATAAGAAGTCCAGGGATCCATAAAAACTAATAACATATATTCTAATGAGAATCTAATAGCAGGCCTTGGGCCTTTCAATCTGTCAATACTCAAGAGCAATAGAGGGTATTTTGGAGTCATTTTTCTTTGCTTCTTCCATTTCTTTTTTGGATTGACAACACACAGGGAAATGGTTGGAACCATAAACTCTTGATTAGACATATTGGTGATATTCCTGCTCTGATATTTATAAGCAGCATAGCCTGAGTCATGTTACCCAATATTAGTAAATCATAGTGTTATAATTTGTCATGTTGTCATACATGCTTTTCAGTATATTATTGTACAGCTCACATTGGGTTATGGGAATAAAATAATTTCACCATTGAAGTTACTAGCAAGCACCCCACATATGTTAGCTTTTTTTTTTTTTTTTTTTTTTTTTTTATTATACTTTAAGTTCTAGGGTACATGTGCATAACGTGCAGGTTTGTTACATATGTATACATGTGCCATGTTGGTGTGCTGCACCCATCAACTCGTCAGCACCCATCAATTCATCATTTATATCAGGTATAACTCCCCAATGCAATCCCTCCCCCCACCCCCCGTTAGCTTTTTAAATTATTTTTCTAATTACCTCTGCATTGAGAGAAATGCTATATTTATTGTTTATATGTCTAAATATATACATGCCTGTTGGTAAATATTTATTGTGCACTTACTGTGCCAGCAGTGAAAGTTAACTGTGTATACCAGATATTCCTAATACTGCTGACAGATGTGGTTGCATTTTATTTCTATAAAACCTTGAGGTGACTGAAATATTTGAACAATGGATGGAAGAAGAAAATATAGTGCTTTACTCTAACAGGGAAGTGGACACTGATAAATAGAGAGCTTCCATTTCTGCTGAAAAGCCTACTAATAGCAAGACCCTTGGCTGTTCAACAGATTTGTTTGAGTAGATTGCAATATTCTGATTTGAGACCAAAGGGAACCCGGAAAATCTAATTTATCCTCAAATGACATTTTATTAGTCTGGCCTAGTTTTAAATAGCCCTCTGTGCTCTGCAGATATTTTATGTAATTTTTAGATTTAATGCAGGTTTTAAATTTTTGTTTATCAATTAGTATTTTGTTTCTTTTAGATGTGAAACTGTAAAATGGAATCCTCTGCACTTGTCATGGGAGTCGCTTTATCTTTTTCTAGAGCTTTCTGATTTCTTTGAAAATAAACCAAACTCATATTTTTTTCTCTTCAGTTGAAGCAAGTAGAAATTTAAAACTAGATTCACATTCCAAAGTGTTCACCGACAATAGTACTTCTTACAGTTTAACATGTGACTTAGTGTTACATAAATTATTCATTAAGATGAGACATTCTGACCTAGCAACCTTTATTGCAGTTATGAGGATTGCGTTGAAAACCTGCTTCGAATACAAATCGTAATAACTACAAATCAATGTGTCCTACTAAAGCTGTGGGTAAGTCTACATAGCAAAATTCTCTGCAACCAAAAGCACTGAAATGACACAAATTTGAAACATCATCTAAGGCAGCCCCTGGCATAAATGCCTAACTACAACATATTCATTCTGAAAGCCTAATTTCTTTTCCTCTCACAGTTCATGATTTTCTTTTTGCCTTTTCCAAGATTTTCCATTATTTTTTTTCTTTGACCATACCCTCCAATACCTTGCCATTTTCTATATTTTAATTTCCTGTCTTCCTTCACGAGTCATTAACAGTCACCCACCCTGCCAACAAAAACAAAAACAATACAAATCAGAAAACAAAGAAACCTTCTCAGGAAATCTTTTCAGATCAACCTATAATAAGATATTTTCATGGTAAAATATTTAGTAACACAGCAGCATTGCCTCAGTTGCATATAGTCAGCCACATTTGTGTCAAATATGTGTTCTCATGTACAATGATTGTGCTACCCATTAGTTAAACGTCAAATTCTTCAAGTTAGAATATTTTCAAACTAATGTCTTTTCAAATCATCATTTTTAGCAAAGTGTTCTATACCTAAGACTGTTCCAAATTGGGTGCTTTTCTGAATATCGAGGAGTTTCTTAACATTTTCTTATTTCTAAGTGGTGTTTATTATATCAATTAAAAAATCTTCAAACCTGTGTTATAAGGGAAAAAATGTAAAAAAAAAAAAAAAAAAAAGAATTGATTTTGACTATGGCCATGAAGACTTACAGAGAGTTTGAGGTTATACATATATATGTACACATAATGGATATGGTGGTTCAATATACAGTTCTCTTACTAGCTGGGACTCTAGTCCTAAATATTTTATGTTGGCATCTCTTCTTGTAAATCGGATTGTTCCTTACCTTAGTCTTTAATCTTTAATTAATAACAAAAATGAGTCATTAGACTTATAGCTAGACTTATATAGGATATAAGCTCTGTAACTGTTTGCATTACCTTTCTCCCATATCAGATCACTTCCTCTCTACCAATAGAACAAGTTTCAGTGTGTACTGTAGAGATTAGCAGGAAAAACAAAAAAAATTAAGAGCAAGAAAACCTTTTCCTGTCTATTATGGCATGCAAACAAAAGTAATTAGCCATAAAGGTACCTGAATACATACTTCCATCCATAAAATCAGTCTCTTTCATCAGCTATCTCTTCTTCCACTAGTTAATTTTGAGTCCTTATCTGCCTGATGTCAGGCTTTATATCAAGTAAGGTGACAGGTATCTCTCTGCTATGGAAACAGAAAGCCCTTCCTGGGCTGCTACAGTGATTTTCTTAATGCAAGTTGTGACTTCCCTATAGCAAAACTAGCCAACCAGTGAGTTTACCAGCACTACCATATAGTTTTTAAGGGAGAAATGGACATGGAATAATGATTTTAGAACGTTTAATTTTCATTCATTTAACAAATACATGTTAAGTTGGCAGTATGATGGCAGGTACTAGGGATATAGTGTTAATCTAGACTGACTTTGACTAGCCCTCAAGTAGGATGCATTTAACGTTAGATACATACCAAATACATGTATAAAATAGTTATGTGGATCTGTAGAAGAAACTTTTAACAATATATCAAAGAAGGACAACATCATCACCAATGTAAGCACTGTGTGTGACTCAGGGTGGAGTGACAAGTGCAAAATTCTAAGGCTTGGTGGACTAATAGAGAAAAACCAACTATAATATAGCTGAAAAATAATAAATTAGGGAGTGGCATGAATGATTTGAAGTTAAGAAGTTGTATATTAATGTAAAGAGTTTATATTTTAACTGTGCTGTAATATATGGTCATTTAAGTGTTTTACACAGAGCATGACCTTATCAAATATATGTTTTTAGGAAATTACACTTGCCACCATGTAGAATATAATTTGTAAATGAATAAAAGTAGAAGCATGGAGACCAGAGTGAAGGTAATAGCAGTTATTAAATTAAATAATTAACATATCCTGGCTTAGATGGATAGCTGGGAGAACAGAAAAATGAGGACAGATACTAGACATATATTGGAGACAGAAACATATGAAGTTGGTGATGCATTGATCCTGAGGGATGAGAGAAAAGGAAAAATTGAAACTGACTCCTCATTTTTTTGCTTGAAAGGTGATGATGGGTCCATTATCTAATATGGGAAAGTGTGAGAAGAACTATGGGTGGTATAATAAAAACTTTAATTTTAGATTTTTTAAGATTGAGATAAGGATTATAGGATAGGAGATATTGGAGTTGTATTTGGGATTTCTCAAGCCATCCTTGTTCAAATTTCTATGCTCTGCGTGTGTTTCCAGCAACCCCCACAATGCCCTTTCACTCCATCCCTTGCTTGGTACATGCCAAATGACTCTTCAAATCCATGCTCAGATGTTGTCCTTGTCAGAAAGCCTTCTGATTTCAGGCATCCAGTTAATGTTGTCCATTCATTCTCTCGTTTACTTGCCTTTTTCCCTCCGGAATCATAATTTGGTAAGGGGAGAAACTGCACTTCCATCTTTTTGTTTTTCCCAGACACTAGTCCAGCTATCCAATAAACCTTTGTTTTTCTTTTTTCCTTTTTTTTTTTTTTTTTTGAGATGGAGTTTCGCTCTTGTCACCTAGGCTGGAGTGCAATGGTGTGATCTCAGATCACTGCAACCTACACCTCCCAGATTCTAGCGATTCCTCTGGCTCAGCCTCCCAAGTAGCTGAGATTACAGGCACCCACCACCACGCCCAGCTAATTTTTTTTCAGTATTTTTAGTAGAGATGGGGTTTCATCATGTTGGCTAGGATGGTCTCAAACTCCTGACCCATGGTGACCCGCCCGCCTCGGCCTCCCAAAGTGCTGGGATTACAGGCGTGAGTCACTGCGCCCAACCTGTTTTGCATTGTTATACTAGGAACAACTGAGCGGTGTCGAGGAAGCACTCTCGTCAGAGCTTGAATCCACAGATTGAGTGAAATAGGACAATCCACCACTAAAGAATCTATAAAGATTGTGATCGTTTACCTTGAGAAAACCATGAATTGTGGTAAGTGCAGCTGTGTTGATGTCTGTGTATTTTTACATCTCTGGAGGCAGGAAGAATCAGTAGGTATTCTGGTTATTTTGGCCTTTCTAATTTCAAGGCCATATAATACCATGGTACAAAGAATGGATGTATAGATATCTGAAACATATCTGAAACCTTGACAGGTGTTTTGGGAAAAAAAAAATTAATATGATTCAGGCCTATAAATGTTACGACCTTAATACACCAGTAACGAGCGATAAAATTCTACATACCACCATGAGAAGACAATCACTGATCACTTAAAAGTATCTGTCTAGGGCACTCCTATCTCCACATCTATCTGGACTGAACACTAATGTTTCAGAATGGGCTGTTCAGAGAAAGTGTTCACTCTGCACATTTGCAAAGGATTTACTAAACTTAAAAATAGAGGGATTATGTTGTAAATGAAGAAGGAGAAATGTTTTATTCCACCAGTTTTCTACTAAGTAGGAAAATACATTCCATGTTTAATCTGTAAAATTAGATTTTTATTTTGTTTTGATTTGTTATTTTAAATATGTTCTTCCATTTCCATTAATAATGTGATTCACTATGAAGGACATTTTAAAAACTACACTCAAAAGCAATAGTTTGCTTTCTGCTTGTTCTATCACATTAATGAGGTTAGGTACAGATGACTTAATTGATTTAGTTTAACTGATGTGAGAAGGGAATAATCCTAGGAGTTGAATACATCTGCCAATACAAAATAAGGTAAGAAGTGATGGATTCATCTTTGAAGACTTTATGTGATTAGAATGTACAACCTAAAAATAAGCTTAATCCTAAGTAGGAGGTATTACAACTAACATTTCTTTTTTCCTTCTTTTTCTTCTTCTTTTTTTTTTTTTTCTGAGATGGAGTCTCACTGAGTCTCTCTCTGTTGCCCAGGCTGGAGTGCAGTGGTGCAGTCTCGGTTCACTGCAACCTCTGCCTCCCGGGTTCAAGCAATTATCCTGCCTCAGCCTTCTGAGTATCTGGGATTACAGGTGTGCACCACCACACCTGGCTGATTTCTGTATTTTTAGTAGAGGCTGGGTTTCACCATGTTGATCAGGCTGGTCTTGAACTCCTGACCTTGTGATCCTCCCATCTCGGTCTCCCGAAGTGCTGGGATTACAGGCATAAGCCACCGCGCCCACCTTTATTCTTTTTAGTATTTTAAAGCAGAATATATGTCTTCCAGAGCTTTGAGGTTTTGTTACTATTCTTTTCTCTTTTACCTCATATTTGCTCATAACTTGATTTTGTCCTTTTTAGTATCTACAAAAGGTCTAGAAATTCAAAGTATGAATTTCCTTTTTAATTTTAATCAGAGTTTCATCTTGAAAAACAATGCGGTACTTTAAGTTCACTATGTACAAAAGACAATGTTTCAGCTGTAGCGCAAAGTTATTGAGTCCTAATAGCTTGACCTAAGGCTTAGTAAAGTATAGGGGGGAGGAAACAAAAGAATGAGAAAAAATGGTAAAAATATGTTTGCTAGGCTTGTTAAACACTTGGTAGAATATTTTTGAATACACTCAGTATTCAAAATTAGTAAAAAGTATACTTTAATACTTTTTTGACATTATATATATATATCAAAGTTTTGCACATATATCTTTGAGATGTCAATTATCCAGTATTTATCAAATACAAACTATCACACAGAAGTAATATTTATCACTAATGTTAATTCCTAATGCTTATTTTTTGAAAAATATCCTAATCTGTTTTTTTAATTTAATTCATTTTTTATTTTCTTTTTTTCTCTCTTTTTTTTAAAATTATACTTTGAGTTCTAGGGTATATGTGCACAATGTGCAGGTTTGTTACATATGTATACATGTGCCATGTTGGTGGGCTGCACCCATTAACTCGTCATTTACATTAGGTATGTCTCCTAATGCTATCCCTCCCCCCTCCCCCCACCCCACGACAGGCCCCAGTGTGTGATGTTCCCCCTACTATGTCCAAGTGTTCCCATTGTTCTATTCCCATCTATGAGTGAGAACATGCGGTGTTTCGGTTTTTGTCCTTGCGATAGTTTGCTGAGAATGACGGTTTCCAGCTTCATCCATGTCCCTACAAAGGACATGAACTCATCCTTTTCTATGGCTGCATAGTATTCCACGGTGTATATGTACCACAATTTTCTTAATCCAGTCTATCATTGATGGACATTTGGGTTGGTTCCAAGTCTTTGCTATTGTGAATAGTGCTGCATACACACAGACATACATATATATACACACACACACAGCATAATAGATTAACTATAGTTGTTTTCCTGAAGAAAATATATATTGATATTAGAATTAAAGACCACCAGGAGTAAAATACTGCTGCCAATATTAACAATAATAAATTGTAATAAATTCATCATTGAAGACTTTTCATGATTAGAATATGCATAAAAACAGATTAGGTCCTTAGAGACCTAGTCTTCAATGATGAATTTATTATAATTTATTATTGTTAATATTGGCAGCAGTATTTTACTCCTGGCAGTCTTTAATTCTATTATCAATATATATTTTCTTCCAGGAAAACAACTATAGTTAATCTTCTATTATGCAGTGTTTGTGTGTGTATATATATATATGTGTGTGTGTCTGTGTGTGTTTAGTTAATGACTTAAAATTAAATTTAGTGTACTTTAGTCAACTCTATCAATTAGAAATTGAAAATGTTACCTTTTGGTTTAATGCCAATTCTGTTTATAATAGCTAATCTATGTCAGATTTACATTTTGAAATAATAAGATTAAGCATAAACTTAAAGTCACAACAAGAAAACATTCCAGATGCGATTTATCACCTTTTTGAAACCGTATGTGTGTATGTAGGTCTATGTGTGTGTGTATTTGGTTATACCATGACATAAATAAAACCATAACTGTTTACCAGTAATATACTCTTGTTTATTTAATTCTTTTTTCTCCTTACCCTTTTCTTCTTTTCTTCATTTTTGGACAAGCTTCTTACATTAGATAGCATAACTTGTTGGTTTGCATTTAGGAATTTTTAAAAAAATACTTCACCAACTCTAAAATATACGCAAATATAATTAATAATTTTCATAACGTATTTTTCTTGACACGCTTGTGTCATTCAACACAGTTGTCCTCTTTATCTCTTAGTTTCATATTATCTCTCGTCTTGATTTCCATAATCATACTCAAATTATTGTCAATATTTTTTATGGATTTGTCTTCACCCTAAAAAGCTGATATTTTTAAACTATATTCTGCTGCATTCTGTTTTTTGTAACTCTTCTCAGTTACACAGTAACCCAGAAGATTCTATCCCAGCTCAATACTTTCACTATACACTGATAGTGTACATATATAATTCCACCATGGTCTGTCTGTAGACTTCCAAATACATAACTTTGACATTACACTGCACAGTCACTTGGATATCCACAAGCACCACAAGGTGAGGTCCCACCTGTAAATAATTATCTTCAAAATAAAACTACCTTCCACCCCAATATTTCAATCCCGGTTTTTGTCCTCTGAGTAAAGACAAACCCTCTGCCCAGGCCCCAGTCACAAATCCATAATTATCACAGCTCTTTCTCATCCCCCACGACAAAATGAACTCAAACTCATCTTCCCTCTTTTATATGGTCTTTATCATTATTCATTCAACTTTCATTATTAGTCTATGACATTTTTACTGTTCCAAACTCCTTGCTTCCAGGTTTGAAAACTTCCCATTGACTCTCCCATTACTGTCAAAGGAACCATTCAGAATTCAAAATATGATCATGTCACTTTAGCACTTAAAACTCTTTCACTGGTTCCTCTCAGCCTTCAAGAAAAGCAAAAATCCAAATGTGAGTCATAGTTAACAGGACCCATGATGATCTTGTCTCTGCATTTAATAATGCCTTAGCTAAATTTCCTCCACTTTTCAATTAAAAAATGTGTACTCTCACTGCAGCATATTGCCAGTATGCTATTCTCTGTATACATCAAGTTTCTCCATTTTTATTTTTTTATATGAATGCCTTATTCACTTAACAGAAACCTTTTTCACAAACTCTCACCCTATGCCTCTTATGTACTGGGACAAATACATCAAGTTTTTTTTTTTTTTTTTTTTTTTTTTTTCAGCTTCAACTCCTCTATTTAGTAATTATTCATGTACTTATTCATTCAGTGTGTTAATTAGGTCTGAGCTCCTACTAGGTGCCCAGTACTGTGCAGGGTCCTGCATTTTAGCAGTAAACTACAGAGATGGCTTCAGCTCTTGTTTTAGCCTTTCTCCAAATCTGTTGGTAAACAGTTTCTCTGCTGCAATACTATTTATTCCACCCCTTCATTATAACCATTTTTAATATAATGCAATCTTTTGTTTGATTTTTCATGATATCCATTATACCATAAGCCTCTCAATGGGAGGGACTTTTTCTTATTCATTTTTTAAACCAATCCATATCTAATCATGATGGTTAATATACAATAGGCAATTTTCAATATTTATAACATAATTGAATAGCAACTAGTAATTTCTAATTGACTTAATGGTGTGCAAACCAGCATTGATTTTTTTAAATTTCTAAACAGATCATGGAAAAATATCTATACAGTCAGTCAAAGTAGAGGCAGAAAAATTCTGTAAATGCTATTCTCTCCAGCTGGGATGTCCTTCTAGATTGCTCTATATGACCAAAGGGTGCTCTTTAATCTACTTTAAAATAATCATATCTCAGGGAGTCCATGCATGATGCAGTAGTCATTATTAATTTCACTTTCCTCCGAACTCAGAGGAAGGTTTTCAGATACCACTCATTTAGCAATTAATATATGCTGCTTTGTGATACTTAAAAGTATTGTTATCAATTAATAATGCTGGCTATTTCTTCCTCAAAAATACAGGATCAGACATCTGCCAACTCTTAAGTTCTGCTCATTTAGTTCTTAAAAATAAAAAATAATTCACTGACCATTATTTTTCTGCCATGTTAAGAGTAAGGTCTGATTCCCCTCTTTTTCCTTTTATGTAAACTATTCTCTCATGAAACAATTCACCCACAGCCTCTCTCTCTCTACTTGCTCAGTAGTGTTATCTCTTCTGCCTCACCAAGCCCAAAAGTTCAGGCCTCCTAACTCAAACTCCCAGAGGACTAACTATGACTGTGAGATATTCTTTGCATGTTGTCAACATGGAGTAAAAAGAGAAAATTGTAAACATCAGTATATTAGGGTTCTCTAGTAGGACAGAACTAATAGGATAGATGTATATATAAAGGAGAGTTTATTAAAGAGTATTGACATACGTGATCACAAGGTGAGGTCCCACAATAGGCCATCTGCAAGCTGATGAGCTAGAGAGCCAGTCTGAGTCCCCAAAACCTCAAAAATATGGAAGCCAACAGTGCAGCCTTCAATATGTGGCCAAAGGTCCAAGAGTAACAAAGCAGAAGAACTTGGAGTCTGATGTTCAAGGGCAGGGAGCATCCAACACAGGAGAAAGATGTAGGGTGGAAGACGAAGCCAGTCTAATCCTTCCACATTCCTCTGTCTGCTTTTATCCTAGCCATGCTGGCAGCTGATTAGATGGTGCCCCCCCAGATTGAGGGTGGGTCTGCCTCTCCAAGTCCACTGACTCAAATGTTAATCTCCTTTTGCAACACCCTCACAGACATACCCAGAAACAATGCTTTACATCCTTCAATCCAATCAAGTTGATGCTCAATATTAACCATCACAATAAGTATATATAATTGAGCTTTTGATTATGTTTCTTCTTCATTGCACCTTTTTACTCTCTGTGTCTTTTATTTTTGTCTTTCCCTTCATCTATTTATGTTCCATTCAAATATAAAGCAGGATGCAAACACACACATGCATGTCAGCACATATCACCTTTTTACATCTGAATTTTCATCACAATTCCTTTCTTGAAGCTTTATTTACCCTTCTACTGGTAGAGATTTTTTCGTTTTTGGTTTTTGGTATGCTTGTTTCATTGTTTTACTTCTGGTATTCTTGACTGGGATATACATGTGAAAATGTTATGAAAAATTAAGATTCTAATTAATTTTTGTTTTGAAATATGTTTCAGGGTGTACTGGTTTTCATCATAATAATTGAGAATCTCACAAAATTAATAAAAATTGTGAAGTATGTAAAGATCATACACTATGCAAATGCACATTTAATTTGGTGTTGTCTTTCCATTTCAAATAAAACAGTACATAGAGAAGACAGGAAGAAATAACTTAACATGTGACATGAGCAGTTTAAAACTGGCTGCAAATCTGTTGCTTCTTGTCCCATTGAGCAGTGGAGGTGATGTCCATTCCTCTTGAATTTTGGCTGGCCTGTGACTGTCACTAATAGAGTACAGTTAAAATGACACTATGCTCATTATTGGCCTAGCCTTTAAGAGAAATGGCCTTCTTTGCTCTTTTCCTCTTGGAGTTCTGAGTTTTTATGTGAATCTGACTACCTTGATGGAAAGAGTGTTTACAGAAGACCTGAGATGTCTTGAAGAGACAGGAAGATTCAGCTGAGCCCAGCTTTGTAAATGCTCCTTTGAACAAACCAGGTAGACAACAGAAGCCTTCTTGGATACTGCATACCAGCTTAGCTACCATCGAATAAACTGAGATAATTCCCTTACCAAAGCTGTATGGAATGAAACTGCTCAGTAAAACTCTGCCTAAATTTCTGACTCACAAATTTGTGAAAATAATGAGACTGTTGTTTTAAAGCACTATGCTTTGGAACAGACAGTTATGCAGCAATAGGTAAAGGAAATGATAGTCATCATATTTTAGATAATAGTGTATTGACATATATTCTAGTTGTTGCGTATTTTTACATTTATTTAAATTTGTCTTAGTGTAAAATTGTTTCGTTTAATGCTGTTTTATGATATAAAACATAACTTTCTCAAATATACATTGGGCATTAAAAATTTCAAAATATTTTCAGACTTTAAGACTCTATTTAGTATGTGCTTAATTTACTTATAGCAATAGCAAAGCTAAGGTCTACAGAGACAGTCAACAACTATATTATTAATGCATCATATAAAGTTTTTCTTTAAAAGCTAATTTAATCTGCTGTAGTCTAAATAATTTCACTATATGAATCATTCTTCTTCTAAATTTTGATATTTTATATTCAAATTGAGTTTAGATATTTTCTTGAATCAATATTGTTATGACATGCCAAATAAAGAGGAAAATAGAAAATGGTAGTATGAGTCCTAGATTAAATTTGTTATATGAAACAAGTTATCAAACAATGGGAAAATGCATTGAGTAGCCTGTGTTTTGAAAATAAAACAGCTGCATGAACAATTTTATGAAAAAAGAAAAATAGAGTAACAAAGAAAAACACGCCAAAGGCAAAAACTATTTTAATCAAAACATAAAATATGTAGCTTTGTGAAGCAGTTTTGCAAGAAATCCCATGTCTTAGCCTTTATGTTTTGGTAAAATATGTTTTTGTCTCAACTGTTGCAGAACAAAGCCAGTGTAGTATCCTTAATCTGCCACTTTGTCTAGTTACCATAAGAGAAAACAGATATATTTACAAATATTCATTATAGCTTATATATTTTCACTTTTTTTCTGAGCTCCTTACTGTGTATGTAATAGTGAAATGGTGAAGTATTTCTTATTAAAAATGATAGTCTCATTCTCTTCTCTAGACACACACACACACATACACAAATTTGAAGTCATTTGTGGAGTTAAGAAATATTTTCTTAAAAAAAGAAGAAAGGACAAAAAATAAATGAATGCATTTTCGCATCTTTAAAGAGCATACATTTTTAAAAATGCTGCATATGTGGCACACAAAAGGCATAAACAACATCTGTTAAGAGCCAGTCATATCAGCAATAGGTGCTAGGTATTTATTTTGTCTGAAGGAGTGATTTTCTGAGCTTTTTATGTATGGTAATTAATAATGCTTCTATGCTTTATTTCTGTTATTATAATTATTTTTACTTAATTCATTATGATATGACAAACCAACAGTTACTTTCAGTTCTTATGAAAAGTTTGTTTAGGTTCTCTGGGACACAGTATGAAAACCAGAATACAACTTTAATGACAGATCTACATGTGTACCGGTTTTTTGTTTTTGTTTTCGCTTTTTTTTTTTTTTTTGAGATGGAGTCCTGCTCTGTTGCCCCAGCTGGAGTGCAATGGTGGATCTCTGCTCACCTCAACTTCAACCTCCTGGGTTTTCAAGCGATTCTCTTGCTTCAGCCTCCTGAGTAGTTGAGATTACAGGTGTTGGCCAGAAACTCTGCTAGTTTTTGTATTTTGGGTAGGGAAGGGGTTTCACCGTGTTGGTCAGGCTGGTCTTAAACTCCTGACCTCAGGTGATCCACCTGCCTAGACCTCCCAAAGTGATGGGATTACAGGCAGGAGCCACCGCGCCCGACCTTGTGTACCTTTTATAAAGCATGCCATTTCTCTAGCCTTATTATTTCTATAATGAAATTATATTTTGCTGGCAGTCTTTCTGATTAAACATTATTTCTTCTTTTATTAATCAGAATATTTTGATACATTTTAACATTTTCATGATGAGCCTTAATCATTGGTAGAAATTACATGAGCACTGATTTTTGCTGGCCTCAGATGGTCTCAAAATACTATATTGTCAGTTGGAAAATCATGTAGTATGTATATTTTTGTTCCTCTTCGTGTTGTGATGTGTTGGTTACTATTAATGTCCTCTCTTCTTTCTCTGATTGTTTTTATAAGCGATTGTTTTGAATAATAAAATCAAGAATAATTACAAATGTATAATGCTTTTTACATTTTGTAAAGTGTTTTCTGGAACACTAAAAATATTCCAAAAGATGAGTTGAAATTTTAAAAAGATCATTAGTCTTTTGACCTAAGTAAATCAAGCCACATTTAGAGTATAAGAACATTATTGGGAAGAGACACATGAAAATGTATAAGAACTCCCTCTGATTTTAGTAATTTACAGTGACACATAAGATCTCACTTGAGGAAGGCACAAGATTGAACAAGTACCAGGTACTGAATAACAAGCCATTGAACAAACCAACAGGAAAGAACAAATGGATACTTCATTCCTCAGCTGTTGAACAAATATTTGTTAACTTCCAATATTATGCATATGCCAGAAAGTGATGTTCCATGCCTTGGGAGATTTATTACATTTGAATAAGACATTATTCCAGCTCTCATGGAATTCATTGCTATTTCAAACAAATGAGAGTAAATGTGATAAAAGTTATACTGGGGGTTTGTAAAGTATATACCATGGGCAAAGAAGGGAGCCTCTAAACCAGACTAGGGCAGTTTTTTAAAACCTTCAAAAAGGAAGTAGTATTTTAATCTGTGTTAGAAGATTGGTGGGGTTAAGCATAGTACTAACTAAAAAACAAGCAACAGAGATATGAAAATGCAAGTCAGTAACTGTGAGAACTTGAAGAATAAGACGGGACCTAAAGTTCAAGGTCTTAATATGCAGATAATGTATAGCATTGATTTTAAAAGGGCATAATTGGAGGGAGAAACACCACTGAAACATCTCCTGCAATTTTGGCAGTGTGCTGCAGTTCCAGAGTTTATGCTCCAACTCATAAACTCAACTCTAATCTATCAGGCAGCTAAGTCCCAGTAACAGAGAAGAAAGCATCAGGTTATAATTAGTTAATGATCCTGGCTAACAAAATCATCATAGTAACTTTAAATGTCTAGACTACATGCTAACTAACAACTGTCTTATTAAACATTCCCTTTACTTGTAAAGAAAGATAATGAGCTCATTCATTAAAGAGGCATTCTCAGTTCTCTTTACATTAAAAAAAAAAAAAAAAAGAAAACCTTTCTTTCTTTACATTCTGAACAATCTTTTAAAGAAGACAAACCATGCAACTCCTCTGCTAAAAACACCATTGTCACGCCCTGTAGTATTCAGAGTAAAAACCAAAGTTCTTACAATGGCCCACAGAGTCCTACACTACCTCTTTTCCATTTTACACATTTCTCCTTGGTGCCCTTTCTTGCCATTCTCAGCTGTTCACTCTTCAGCTACACTAGTCTGTGAAATATTCTTGCCTCGGGACATTTGTCTGCTATGTTCTCTTTGCCTGAGAAATTCCTATACCAGAGCTTTGATCTTGGCTTTAGATTGTGGCATATTTCACCCCCTTTGTGCTATTTAATTATCGATCACTAATATTGTTCTAATTACTGGTAAGGCATTGGGAATGTGTATTAAAGAAGGGTGCATTACACCACTCCTCCTCCCAACTGCTGTCCTGCTGGGCTCTCATCTGTTTACTAGCAGCCTGTGCCATGCAGGCTGCTACAGAATACGAATGTGCCTGAGTGAGCTCAGGATGGTTTGGATATTTGATTGGGGCCAGGTGAGGGAGGATGAGAGCATATGTTAGATTCCTTGTATTACAATGAGCAAAAATTCATCCAGGCATTTATGTTAATATGACAATTAGGAAGTACAATAGGAGAGTACATTATTGAGATCTTGACATGTTTGTTGTGATTTGAGCTTGTGATCTAAAATGTATATCATTACTGTAACAACACAGGAATCTTGATAAAGTAGATTTCAGGGGAACCTGGAGAAAAGGCTTAAGGTAAGCTTTTATGGAAAATATAGGGAATACACAAAAGCTGGGCCTCATGAAGGCCAGAAGTAACTCAAAAGATTTCACAGCTCTAGGAGCTCATTTTACGCACCCTTCTCCATCACTCTAACTCATATTGAGAAAATATTCCCTTAAACACTAATCCACATTCTGCTAGGTCATTCCTCTCTGATTTTCTTACTGCTGCTACTGCTAACAAGATTTTCTATATCTGTGCAAACTTGACTTCTGATTTTTCAGAGATTCTCCTATTGATAATTTCCGAAGCCCATATTGATTCCTTAGCCCGCTGTTTTCCTATCTGCCAGCCCATGCTCTCAACACAACTGGGGACCTCTTGTTACATCTGGCACCTGACAATTGAGAATTCATGAACGTACCTCATTTTGACCAGGTGCTCTCCATCACTGGCACAACTTAATTTGAAGGTTTTTCTTGGAGCAGGGCAATCGAGAGGGATCCCCAGTATTGGTGCTGGGACCATCAGCATCAGCATCTCCTGAGGCTTTGGTAGAAATGGAAATCTTAAGTCCTACTCCAGACCTATAAGATCAGAAACTCTTGAGGTGACGCCCAACAATCTCTGTTTAACAAGCCCTCACTTATTAAAACTCACTACTTTTTTCTTAACCTTCTTCTAATTTTCTAATTAAGTAATTAGAAGGAAGTTAAAGAACTGCACACTGGTCTGTTTAATATAGAATACCTCTCAGTTTCCTATTGGATATTAGTGTAATTTACCAATATAAAATATATCAAATAGAGGATTCACTTTCAAAATAAGGGAAAGTATCACTGACATGTTGATTTCAAGATTTCTACGGGAATCCCAGTTGAAAGTGTACAAGAGCTGGTTTGTTTAACTTATTTCTAAGCTATCACCTTTCAAATATTATATATAGGCACACATACATATGTGCATATATGATGTTAAAGCACCCGTACATTAATAAATACAGTTCAAATTCATCATGGATGGATGATCCAAGCTATGTGGCGGTAGACAGCTCTAAATATTCAGAGCCAGATAGGTAGAAGAATAAAGGAAAGGTCAAGGGACATTTCACATGTAATGAAGGTCCCAAATCAGTAAGGCTTGAGTTAATCAAAAGAGAGATGGTTCTGCCTGGGACTGACTTCATCAGGTGAAAGTGCTTAAAAGAGAGTCTGGGCTCCAGCTGAGCTCAGAAAAATCTTGCTGAGTTGATGATATAAGCAGTTATATTGGAAAAGCCCAAGAGGCCAGGAACTGTGGGAAGCCTCTGGGAACTGCCAACAGCCTCTAGGACCTGCGGGCAGTTCCTTGCCAACGTCTAACAAATGCTGGGGCCCTTGTCATACACCTATAAGAAATGAAGTCTGCCAACCACTTAAAAAGCTTGAAAGAGGGTTCATCCCGCCTCCAGATGAGAATGCAGTCCAGCCGATACCTTGATTATAGTCTTCTGAGACCTTCAGCAAAGGATCGAGGTAGACAGTGCCTGGATCTGACCCACAGACAATGTGGAATAGTAAATGTGTGTTGTCTTTTGATGTAGATTTTAGTTTTTAAATTTATTGCACAGTAACAAAAAACCCTAAAGCATCAGTTCCTAGCTGCACATAAACATACACCTCCATTTTAAAGTGTAGTCTATGTATATGTATTTTGAAATAGAAATAAAATGTTGATATTGTCTAAAGCTTTCTTTTTTTCGTTTACTCTTTGTCCTTCGCTCCCTTCTGTTTTTTCTCTTGCATCAGTGGGGTCAGGGAAACCTTACAAAATAACTCTGGTGGTATTTTAAAAGCCTGTTCAGACACAAATTGACAGAAGAAACCAATAAAAAAAAAATCTCAGACTTGTGGAAACCTGTTTCCTTAAGCCTTCATAATACTTAGAAAGCCCTTAGGTCAAAACAAATACTTTCTATTGCCACATAGAGACCTTTATGAAAGGTGAATACACAGCGATCAGCCTGGAATTCACACCTAATCAGTTCTGTATTAGAGGAATAAAAATAATCCCACAGCAAAGAACAATGGGTGTAAAGGCAGATAGTGGAAAGAAGAGCATGTTCATTTTATACATTGTGATCCTTATTTCATTCTAAGGTCTAAGGGAACAAAAACAGAGAAACTACCTTTTAAGACATAAATATTTTATATTTGCTTTATCTTTTAAGATCGTCTCACTTCAAAATCATCTTTGGAGAACAATTTCTTAAACTTGGCTCCTTTACCCTTCTAATGAGGCAGTAAGTCTCCCTGCAATTATTTTTAAGAGTTTTACTGCTAATTAGGAAAGGATATTGACAACCCATTAAAAAAAAATGCATGAATAAAGTAATAAAACTTGCAGAATCTTAAAGATGCCTTATAAGTCCCTTTTCCTATTCTATAATTTACTCTACGTGGTCTTTTAAAGATTGGTATCTTCTACTTACCTCCTAGCCATTCATCTAGGTCTATGCCATTTATTATTCTTTCTCACTTACATTGATTGGTTCATCTCTCTTCTTAACTTGATTCTGTCACCCTGCCAGAATTCTCCTGTATAGATGTATGTGGGACAAGGTAAAAATTGCACTTCCGTCTCTTCTCTAGCTCCTGAGGACATAAATCAGGATCATCACTTTTCCTTACATATTATGTGATAAAGAGAATCTTTGTCTGGCTTGGAGATATAGAGTGGTAAGTCTTGGTCCAATTAAAACATCCTGTTGGCTATCCTTAAAATTACATTTTCTTCCAGAGTTTTCAAAATTTAAGGCCTGCAGCTGCCAAATTATTTCCTTTTGTACATTCAATAGGAATAACACATTCAACATGTCTGAAATTTAACTGCTTATTTATTTATTATTATTATTCTTAGTTGTGTATGCCAGTAACCCAGTAACTCAGTTGCCCAAGTCAGAAACCTGATATTCATCCTGGAGGTCCTGCAAATCTCTAACTCCTCTGTCCTCCCTTATTTATAACCATAGTCAATCCATCTCTGGCCCTATTCATCCACCTCTTCACTCCCAACTTTACCCTCCTCTCTCAATCTCTACTCTCTTCCCTTTCTGAATTCAACCTCGGCAAAATCCTATTTGACACCTTTCTCTAAAAGAATCCACAGTAATATACAAAGGGCAGAATCAAGTCCTATCAATAGGAACAAGTTTGTTAAGCAGTTTTTACAATGTAAATGTCAAGTATTTTATCTAATATATGTAGGGCTGGAGACATAGCATTTCAATGTACATACCATTAAAACAAAATAATATGATTATTAAAATAATTCAGAGTTGTAATGTTTAAGAACAAAAATAGAAGCAAATATTTATTGAGCAACAACTGTACACAATTTAAATGCATTATCTTATATAATTGTTCCACTAATCATACAGCACCATATTAAAGGCAGTATAGTTGTGGTATAAAGCATGGACTTTGGAATCAGACTAAGGCTGAGACCTAGCTTTGCTATTTAAAACCTAGCTAATGATAAACAAAATTTTAATTATTTGGTTTCTCAAATTTCTTAAGTATGAAATGGGGATGAATATAATTGTACCTACTTGAAATGGCCATTTTAAGATGTAGTATACACTCACATATTTTTGTTCCCTTTATTATATAGTTCTTGAAGAAGACTCATATTTGAAGTAAAATGTCCAAACTTAAATGGTTAGTAAAGTAGTATAAACTGGATTAAAATATAAGTATGCTTTGCTCTGGAATACTTTATTGTAATCCCACTGTTTTACTGCCTCTCTACTGACATAGAAATTTGCAGGTACAATTATCAAACTGTTTTTCCCTTTGCAGTAAAATATATTTTTTGGATTCTTGATGTTTTGTCAAATCTTATTTTGTAATTTTAAAATTTATGACATATTTGAGACTCTCGAGCATTATGTTAACATTTTATAAAACTAAAATAACATTTTGACTGACATTTCCTTTTATTGTTCCCACCTGGGAAAAAAACAAGTGAAAATAGTATTTATTTAGCACTTATGTCCATTAATCCAGTCTAAAAATTAATCATTTATTGAAAAACTACTTTCAGTTAGGATATTTTTAGACACTTTCATTTTATTGATAACGAAATGGTCACCCCAGGACCTCTGGGCTATAATGTATAGTTCTTTTCACTTTTGATCAAATATTGTGCATCTGTGACTAAAGGATAACATTTAAATTTTAATAAGACTATTTTATAATATTTTAAGTCACAAATACACAAATAGCATCTGGAATTTTCATTTTCTTTGATCATTTGATTTTAATTGTTTTTATTAATTCCTATTTTTGGGGGGTATTCATTACCTCAAGCATTTATCCTTTTATTATAGACAATCCAATTATTTTAGTTATTATAAACTATACAATTAAACTATTTTTTTAAACTATTGTTACCTTGTTGTGCTAGAAACTGCTAGGTCTTATTCATTCTTTCTAAATACTTTTTGAACCCACTAACCATCCCCAATTTCCCCACTCCTCCCCACTACCCTTGCCAGTCTCTGGTAACCATCCTTCTACACTCTATCTCCATGAGGTAAATTGTTTTAAGTTTTAGCTCTCACAGATAAGTGAGAACATAGGTACTAATGTTTCTGTGCCTGGCTTATTTCACTCAATATAATGATTTCCAGTTCCATCTTTGTTGTTGCAAATGACTGGATCTCATTCTTTTTTATGGCTGAATAATACTCCATTGTGTATATGTACCATATTTTCTTTTTCTTTTCATCTGTGGATAGACATAGGTTGCTTCCAAATGTTGGCTATAGTGAATGGTGCTGCAATAAACATGGGACCACAGATATCTTGTATGTGTTGGTGGGAGTGTAAATCAGGGCAACTGCTATGCAGAACAGTTTAGAGGTTCCTCAAAAAATTAACAATAGAGCTACTGTATGATCCAGCACTCCCACTCCTAGGTATTTACTGAAAAAAAAAAAAAAAGAGAAATCAGTATTAATTCCTATTATTTGAAGCCATAATTAAAGATAATTAGGAATTATGCTGCTGTTTCTGAAACACTTTCATGTTTGTATGAAATATATAAGCTAATTGTGTTGATCTAGTCCAAAGACATGGATGAAAATGTTAATGACACATGGTATAGGCATGAGACAAATTTACTCAGGAATCCTACAGGCAGGGGATCGGAGGAACACGTGTAGTTCCTTATATTATCATCTCACAGTGCTGTGCATAAGACTCAGACATGTGGCAGTACTCCAATGGAGACACTCAATTTCATGCCACTCTGCCTTTTATACATTTCCACGGAAGTTGACAGAGGACAAGTGAGAACCCAAACCATCTTGTAATAAAGGAATCTTTCATTACTAGGGAGTGGCTCTTTATGTTTCCATGTTCTTTGTTCAGAGTTGTATTTTCAGAAATTAATATCTATATTTTCAGTTTTATGTCTAGAAAAATAATTTCTATGCATAGTTTAGTAAAAAGCATAAAAGATATACTTAATTGATAAGTTTTCTTAGTTGAAAACAGCAAAATCCACAACAGCTAGTTTAAGCAAACTTGTAACACTATTAAAGGTAGGTCAAAGCATCTCTAAGGGAGATAGAAAACCAGCTCCAAAAGCCATGAAGCCAAAAACATTACTCAATCACCCTGCAGGGAATAATGTGCCAGAAACCTCTGGCCAAGGAAGGTAAGGAAAAAAATACTTGGAGGAAAGAAACTTAGTGAGTTAAAACCCAGACAAAGAAGTAACACACTTTATTTCTACTCACTTTCTACTGACAGGTGTTTATCTTCATGTTACTTCAAGGAAAGCTGAGAGATGGATACTCACTGGGAAGTGATGTACCATTACTATGAGAAGAGAGGATAGTGGATTTGTTGACTAGACAGTATTCTCCACCATAAACTTTAATTTTTTTCCCAACTCCAAATATTCTTGATCTCAGTAGAACCTAAAATGTGTTAATCTTACAAATTATTATTTTTTTATTTTTATAGATACACAGTAGGTGTATACATTTATGGATTACGTAAGATATTTTGTTACATGCATGTAATTCGTAATAATCACATCATGGTAAATAGGTATCCATCCCCGCAAGTACTTTACTCTTTTAGTTAAAGTATACAATGAAATTATTTTTTTACTATAGTCACCCTATAAGCTTTAACTTCTTTAAGCTGTTTTCCAGTTTGATAATTAACTTCATAGTTTTACATAATACATTTATATTTTTATCTATTTGGTTATCTAATTTAGATAATGTATAGTGCATTCTTATAATAATACAAATATATATCTCAATACACTCTAGTCATGATCTAACCTTTCTCTAATACTTTTATATTATTATATTTAATTGAATATACATCATTGTGACTATGTAAACCCTTTTATGCAGGGCTGATAATTCAAAACAGCTCTACAAAAGATACAGTTTCACATTGTATCTTGTTTTTGAAACTTGTTTATTTGGACAGCAGAGAGCTTTACTGTTACTTAAATGCAATTCTCATGTTGTATTAAGTTTTCATGAATTCTTTCTCATATTGATATAGTACTTCTCTGAAAGTGTTTCCAGACTTCCCCTGTGATATACTACCTGTGGTTGCCCAAGGGTACATTTATTTTTCCTGGCATTTAAATGATATTTTCCCTGGCATTAAAATTAGATGTTCTAAGTTATTGTCCTCAACACTTTTCCATTATATCTTCACTATATTCCTGCATTTAGAATTGCTCCTGAAAAAAAAGTGACATTGATATAATTTATGTTTCTTTGAAAGTTTTTGCATTTTTATTGAGTTTTTGCATTTTATTATTTTATTTTATTTGCATTTTATCTTTGTCAATGTTGTTAAACTGCATTTAATTTGGATAAGGGATTTTGTCTAGGGAGATTGTGTGGTTGTATGAAGTTGTTTTGTCTGTCACTCCATGGAATGTTTCAAAATAAAGTATTTCATATACTAAAAAAGAACATTCTCTATTATTAATCTAAATATAATTACTATATTTACATATTTTTTTCCTCTGAGCCTCCAATAGAAAAATATGTGATCAGGCTTATAGTTTTTGGTCTAACATGTAAGGATGTGAAGTCCTCAGTCCTGTCCACACAACAACAACAACAAATAGCAGAACAAACTGAACGTCAATAAATATTTTTAGATCCATTAAATAATTGATGTCAAAGGAAAACCTGCTGCCTAGAAAACTGAAGAGGCAGGCAGGGAAACTTAAAACTATAATGGACAAATTGCTAGATGTTCTGTATTTGGATAATCCTGAAAGTGAAAAATTCCAGTGGTGAGTGGAGTCTTAGAGAGCTCCCCACACTTTCAAGTGTTTTACCTCTAAGAGAACTACTGGTAAAGTAGTTCAATGGTAAAGACTGAAGAGAAATTTACTTCTTCCGGCAAGCAGAGAAAAAAAAGCAACCATTTCAAATACACCAAGAAAGCATTCTGTTCTTGCTTAGAGGGCCTGTTCTCAAGGGAAGCTATTTTACCAGACCCCAACAGACTGTGACTGCAATACAGTATAGGAGACCCAAGGGAAGAGATATATCTAAAATTAGTCCCTCTCGACTTTCCATGTGTGAAAAGAGAAAATACCCAGCCTCAGACCCCTTAAGCCTTCCAGTGTACTTAAGGGAGTAAATACCAACCAACCAAACAAACAAAAATACAGGGAAACATTTGTAATGGTCACACATAGCCCAAAACACAGGCTTAGTGAAGGAGTTGAGACCTAACTAAAAGACTATGTAACATGTCCTCTCTTCTTCCAGACCTTGCTGCCACATTTGTAGGGCTCCTGTGTAATAACAGGAGAATAAAATTGAAAGAACAACATGTCACACTTTAAGAAGTCTCTAGGGAAAACTGAAGCCAACAGGACAGTCAAACAAATCAAGAACCTTAGAGAAAAATTTAGCCTCTGTCACCTATAATTACACTGAACAGTAAACGCAGCCTAACTTTTAGCCGGATAAGATAAAATCTTCCAAAAAAAGCCGATTTATCTTAGTTACTGTTTCCTATGTCCACTTTTCAACACAAAATTACAAGGCATACTAAAAGCAAAACAAACAAACAAACAAAAAGCAGTTTGAAGAGAGAGCTCAAGCTTCAGAACCACACTTGGATATGGAAAATATTTGAAAAACATCAGAGTATGAATTTACAACCACTAAAATTGATTTTTCTAACAACTCTAACGTAAGAAGCAGACAATATGCAAGAACAGATAAGTAATGTAAGATGGGAAATATATTTTAAAAAGAATGAATTTTTTAAATGCCAGGAAATGAAAATTGCAATAACAAAAATTTGAAACAACCTTGAATACCTGGAATAAATATGGCATGGACATGGTGTATAATTATTCTAAATTTTTATGAGAATTTTTGTGTCTGTGTTTTGGTCTGTAATTTTTCTTTCTTATGTTTTTCTGGCTTCAGTGTTGTAATAATGTTTGGTTTGTAGAATGAGTTGGGCTGGAAGTTAGGCTGTGTTTGCTGTTTGCTGTAGCTGTATATGTCAGAGCCTGCAATTTTGTATTCAGTTCTATTTTTGTCTTCTTTTTTTTTCTTTTTTTGTCTTGTGTTTCCCTAGAAACTCCTTCTTAAACAGTGTCTGAAACATTCAGCTCTTTCAGCTGTAATTTATGTTATTATATCTAATCCTGATTTAAATGGCAGGATGGTGCAGGGGGAGCCAAGTGTTCTATAACCTCATAATTAGGTTTCAGTCTTTAGTGAGTCAGTGACCATGGGCTGTGACCTTTATGAGTGCTTCTCAGCTTCACTATCAGTGACACTTCTTAATATGAAAAAACTGGAATTAGATATTTCCCTTCCCCCAGGTTTTTAGGCTCTGGTAAAACTTAAATTTGTTATGTACTAATAAGATAGTTTTCCTTGGGTGTATACTTTTGTTAAGGGAAGAGCAGGCTGGAACAATATTTTTAAATGGTTAATTTACCCTTCCCCTGTGATAAGCAGAATATTTTTTCCAATATCACTTTGAAAACCTGGTGGGGCTCCTGTGGGTAAAAATAATAAAGGTTTAGGTGTACCCTTTAAGGCGGGGTTGAACAATTTTTTACATCTCAATGTAGCCCATGCTTAGTCCTCAGCAATTGACCAATTATCCTTTAATTATTCCTATCAGTTTCTGACTTTTGGGAAATATCCTCTGTTTCCAGGTAGCTGTGATTCTCTGTTTTTGCCTATATTTCTAGTTTTTGGTACAGCAGTTTGGGCTCATTCTCTGACAGATCTAGGGAGAATTGCTGATTTTCAGTTTGTACTGCTTTTTTTTTGTTATAAGGACTGAAGTGACAACGTCCAAGCTCTTGACATGTTGTACTAGAAACAAGAAGTCTGTTGTTGTTTGTAATTATGGTTGAGTTTCTCATGGCAGCCATAATTTAGCCAGGGGAATATTGCACTCACTGTATTTCCCCATGGGTACAATATTCTCCTGGAGTTACTAACCATCTTATCTTGAGATTTATCTTAAGGAGAGATATTACACTACCATGCATGAAATTTAATGTGTCCAGATGGTATGAAGAGAGGGCCATGAGAAAGATAATTTGACATTATAGTCTTACATTTGATGTAACACAAGGTGTTGAAGAACTATCTATTTCATCTCTAAAAATCTAGTCCTCTGTATAAAGGGGGGGTGTTAAGGGAAAGAAGAAATGAGTTCATCAATATTCCTTATTATGTAGTAAAAACATTAGCTTTTCCTGCAGGATGCTGGAGCCATCTGATGTAATTCAGCCAAACTTCTTACCATTTTTTTCTTCTGCTTTAAAGCACTGACTTAGAGCTCCATTTTCCAAGAAAGAAGCACATTTAATCATATCTTCTTTATTTTAAATCCCATGTATTTTAACCACTTTCCTTCTCATGTAGGCTGGTATTTTTCCAACAGTCTTACGATCAAGGTCTTCTCCTTGGGATTTCTGTATTTGCAAGTCTGACTTACTTACTTCTTGATGTTCTGTCATATCAATTAGGATCTTGAAAGGGAATTAGTAATGTTTAATAATTTGCAACTTGTCAAGACATCAGTCTCATTGCAAAATCGTATTTATTTATTTGCTGTTTAATTGAGTCAGATATATTTTCAAGATCCTAACAGTTTTTATTTTAAAGTATATTGTACTATATTCTGAAGCATATCTTTCCAAAACATCCTGAGAATTTGGGGATGAGAGATGTGTTTTCTAAATCATTACAAATCCAAAAATATATTTATCATGTTCTCAAACTTAATAAATAATGTTTTTTTCTCAGAAAATTTCAAAGTCATATTTTTTTTCTAAAAATCTACTGATGCTTCTGAGAAATGCTGTTTTTATCTTCACTAATTTGTTTGTGACCAAAATGTATTTTTTTGGTTGTTTTTCAAAATTTTCTACTAGTAATTTTAAGATTCTCCTTTCGTCTTCACTGTTCTGTTTTCTGATGATGAAAACAGATTCATTAAAAATATTTATTACAATTTTCATTACAAAAAAATTTTCAATTTGAAAACTTGAGGCCTTCAGTTACTGGAATTTTTCTTGCATTTTTTTCTTTAATTTTCTCTAAACATTTTCTAAAGATATTTTACCTCATTGATATGGTGGGGCTCTGTGCCCTTAACCAAGTATCATCTTGAATTGTAATCCCCACATGTTAGGGAAGAAACTGCTGGGAGGTGATTGGGTTATGGGTCAGTTTCCCCCATACTCTTCTCATAATAGTGAGTTCTCACAAGATCTGATGGTGTAAAGGTGTGGCATTCCCCCCACCTCTCTCCCTTTCTCTCTCTCTCCTGCCACCATGTAAAGATGTACCTTGCTTCCCTTTCACCTTTCACCATGATTGTAAGTTTCCTGAGGCTTCCCTAGCCATGAGGAACTGAATCAATCAAACCCTTTTCCTTCATAAATTGCCCAGGCTCAGGTAGTTCTTTATAGCAGTGTGAAAGTGGACTAACTCTCTCATAAATAGATAATCTACATCTTTCATTTTAAATTTATAGGAATACTTAGGATATATTGCAGATTCAGTTCCAGACCACCACAATTAAGAACGTATCACAATAAATCTAGTCACACAGATGTTTTGCTTATATGGTGTGTATGAAAGTTATGTTTATACTACATTGTAGTCATTAAGTATGCAATAGCATTATGTCTAAAAATGTACATACTTCAATTTAAAATACTTTATTGTTAAAAAAAACCTGCTGATTATCAAAGTCTTCAAGGAGTTGTAATCTTTCTGCTGTTGGAGTGTCGTACTTTTGTGTTGATGGCTGCTGACTGATCAGGGTAGTAGTTGCTGAAAGTGGAGGTGGCTGTGGCAGTTTCTTAAAGTAAAACAACAATGAAGTTTGCTTCATTGATTGGTTCTTCCTTTCACACATGATTACTCTGTAGTATGTGATGCTGTTTGATAGCATTTTACCCACAGTAGAACTTCTTTCAAAATTGGAACCAATCCTCTCAAAACCCTGCTCTTGCTTTATCAGCTAAGTTTATGTAATATTCTCAATCTTTTTTTGTCATTTCAACAATTTTCATGACATCTTCACCAGGAATATTTTCCATCTCAGGAACCCATTATCTTTGATCATCCATAAGAAGAAACTCCTCATCTGTTAAAATTGTATGTTGACATTGTAGTAATTCCATTGCATCATTAGGCTGTACCTCAAATTCTAGTTTTCTTGCTATTCCCACCATATATGCAATTTTTCTCCATTAAAGTCTTGAATGCCTCAAAATCATCCATGAGTGTTGGGATCAGGTTCTTCCAAATTCCTGTTAAATAGGTGGATATTTTGACCTTCTCCCATTAATCATGAATGTATTTAATGGTATCTAGAATGGTGAATTCTATCCAGAGGATTTTAATTTACATTGCCCAGATTATTCAGAGAAATTACAATCTGTTGCAGCTATAGCCTTACAAATGTATTTCTTTATATACATATACATATATACATACACACACACATATATATCTTCTTACTAAATATATTTCTTAACTAATAAGACTTGAAAGTCAAAATCACTCCTAATCAATGGGTTGCCAAACGGATGTTGTGTTAGCAGGCATAAAAAAAAACAACAATAATCTTTTGATACAGCTCCATCAGAGCTCTTAAATGACCAGGTGTATTGTCATTTAGCAGTAATAGTTTGAAATAAATTATTTTTTTTTTCAGCAGTAGGTCTCAACTGTAGGCTTAAAATATTTAGTAAGCTATGTTGTAAACAGATGTTCTGTTTTCCAAGCTTTGCCGATCCATTTATAGAGCACAGGCAGAACACATTTAGCATAATTCTTAAAGGCCCTAGGACTTTCAGAATTTAAATGAACACTGGCTTCAACTTAAAGTCACCAGCTGCATTAGCCCCAACAGAAGAGTTAACCTGTCCTTTGAAGTTTTGGAGCCAGGCATTGATTTTTCCTCTACAGCTATGAAATCTTACATGGCATCTTCTAAGAGAAGGCTGTTTTGTCTACATCAAAAATCTATTGTTAACTGTAACCACCTTCATCAATTATCTTAGGTCTATCATCTGGATAAACTGCTGCAGCTTCTGCTTCAGCACTTTACATTTTTATGTTGTAGAGATGGCTTCTTTTCTTAGTCCTCCAGAAACAGCCTCTACTATCTCCAAACTTTTCTTCTGCAGCTTCCTCACCTCTATCAGCCTTCATGAAATAAAAGAGAGTAAGGGCTTTGCTCCGGGTTAGCCTTTGGCTTAGAGGAATGTTGCAACTGATTTGATCTTCCATCCAGACTATCCTAATGTTCTCCATATCAGCAATAATGTTATTTTGTTTTCTTATTCTCATGTTCCCTGGAGTAGCACTTTTAATTTTCTTCAAGAACTTTTTCTTTGCATTCACAACTTGGCTTATTGTATGGCACAAGAGGCCTAGTTTTCACCCTTTCTTGGCTTTCAACATGCCTTCCTCGCTGAGCTTAATCATTTTTCATTTTTGATTCAATATGAGAGACTTGTGACTCTACTTGAACACTTAGAAGCCGTTATAAGGTTATTAATTGGCCTAATCTTAATACTCTGTGTCCTAGAGAATAGTGAGGCCTGAGGAAAGGAAGAGAAATGGGAGAAGAGCCAATCAATGGAGTAGTCCAAGCAAACATATTTATTCATTAGGTTCGCTGTCTTATATTGGCACAGTTTGTGGCGACCTAAAACAATTACAGTGTAATATCAAAGATTATTGATCACAGATCGCTATAACAGATACAATAATAATAAAAAAAAGTTTGAAATATTGCAAGAATTACCAATATGTGACAGACACAAAGTCAGCACGTGCTATTGGGAAAAAAATGACACTAGGCTAAACTTGCTCAACCCAGGGTTCTTGCAATCCTTCAATCTGTAAAATACACAGTATCTGCAAAGCGCAGTAAAGCAAACCACAGTAAAAGAAAGTATGCCTGTATTTCATTTATGTCACTTCTTACTATTTTGTTTATTTTCATAAAGTATTTCTCAATTTTACCTTAAATAATGTTTTTTAATTATTTTATTGTTATTTTTAACTCCAAAAATGTATTGTTTTTCTCTTATTGATCTTTTCTCTATTGATCTCTTATTGCCCTTGTTTTTATTGGTTGCAGTATGTCTCAAGTCCTAATTCATTAACTAGAGCTCCTTAAAACTACTTTTGTAATCCCCTTTTCTAGAGGAAATTTCAAAGATAACGATTACAGAAACACATTATACCCTTTCTAACCCATCTCGTCTGAAGACCACAACTTATATTTACCATATTCTTCCTCTACCATCCTGAGTCCGCTCAGCCTCAGCTGGTTCCTCTGCTGGCATAAGTGATTTACTTGATGGAGTCACTCAGATCCTCATAGCTGAATGGTGTTATCCTCCCCACACCATTCCCATGTCAAGCCTTGCTACCACACTTGTCAATTTACCAACAAAATTAAAATGAAGAGCACAAGACACACTATATGGATCTTTCGGATGCTATACATACTCCTTTATCCCATTGGGTCACAAAAAGCCTACCATATCCTAATAATCAGAATTCTCCCTGACTGGATAGTGACTTTTCTACTGAATGCTGGTCTTTTGGGACAAGTAGCTTAAAATGAATGGGCAGGGAGCGGTCTTAACCTGAGGATTAGTGAAACTCTTGCAAAGCCACTTGGTAGAATAATTTTCCTTCTAGGAACTAAAATTTATAAGCCTAGAGCACAAAAATTGCAAGTTTCTGAAAGTTTGTATTCATTGGGTCACTGAGGGTGAATATCATAAGTTGGTTTTCACAGATATAGACTCAGAGATTTGCATGCATGAAAACTTGTATGGAATAAAGGTGCACTATAGTGGACTATATCATGAGTTGCCTATAGTTGGCCTGCAGAACCCAAGTCCTCAGTTTTCCACCTAATAGAGAATACTGCCAGCTAACACCTCTCAGTTAATTCCTCTCCATGACCTCAGCTAAACAGTGACCTCAAGAAAGTCACCCATCTCTTCCTAGGACATCTCCCTCCTGAACACTACTTAATAGGTTGGCATAAAGTCCAACTGTAAAAGATTAAGATCAAGAATCACCAGATAATTAGCTCAGGTCTTCGTTGAACCTGAACTTCAGTTCAACATTTTCTCTGCTCACCTCTGCTTCTTTCTCATCCCCAGGTATTGATCCTGAGAGCACTCCTCAATACACTCCATTTACCTCAATCTCCATGTAAGATTCAGCTTCCCAGGGAAACTCCTGTGCCATTAAGATCTACTTGTCACAGTTATCCAAACATATTTCATTAAGCAAATAGATTTGAATGTGAAAACAACCTGTAATAATAATGCTATTTTTTTCTGAGGACTTTCATTTTTTTATGGATGAGACTAACAGACCCCCACTGATTTTATCTATAGATATTAAAATCCCTGTTCTCTGTCTGCACATTGGATAGGGAAACAAGATCAGTGCTCTAGTTGTCTTGCATGCAGATTTCCAACCCATTCTCTTATTTTTTTGCTTCACTTCTTACCCCATACACTCTCCTGTTGTATTCCAGATTTCCTTGTCTCTCCTGGGGGAAAAAATGTTTCCGGAATATAAGTCTCTGATATCCAATCAGAGGCTCTCTTTCCTGACATTTTCTGTCTGGAAACTGAGGAATGGTAACACCTGTGCCTATGAATAAATTTTTATAAATAATTTCCACTGGCATCCTATCCTGAAGATGATGCTTTTAAGTTCTTAGTCTCTTGGTAGCTCAACAGAGCTAAGTAGTTTTCTTTTTTACTTGTTGCCTCTCTGTGGCCTACAATCTTTGAGTGTCTGTTCAGATAAAAGTGTAATATAAATTCTATATAAAATAAACTAGGTAAACGCTGTAAATTCTGACTTTAAAAGTCTATATAATGTCTGTATCTAGCAAGTAATCCATGGAGTAATATGTGTATGTGGAAATGAGTTTGAATATAGGATGTAAATTTTTAACAAGGCTTTTGAAAGCAGAGTAGAAATGGGTAGAAGCTGAATGCAGGAAAAAAATGCTTTTATGGAGAAGTGTTGCAATTATTAAATATCACAATAAGGCACAACAAATAATGAAAATTAAATAAATTAAATTCTAAACAATTTGATATCTTGGTGACTTTGCTTCTACTTAGTTATGTTCACTACCTAGATTTTTTTTTTTTTAATTTAAAATTGGCAGTGACTCTTTTCACATATTTGGGATTCATCTTCAGTACATGATCCTAGGAAACTTCTATGCAGTTTTTTGAAGATCAACTTACAGAAATTCTTTAGCCAGCATTTAAGTAATGAATAAGATTGTTTATATCTAGCCATAGGAACTTAGTTTCAGTTTTACAAAGACAGTGTCTCATACAAAGTTTAAAGACCAAACTAGACAGAGTACTAACTACTTTTGGTACTGAAATCTTGAGTTCTGCTCAGAGAATATGCTTGTATTTTTATATTTACATAAAATAATAGTTCTCATTCTACGTTTATATAATCCAAAAATTTCAACTTATACTTAAAATTTTTCTAGCACAATTTTCCAAGATCCAAAAAAAATTTACTTATAAAACCCCTTGGGCGTCAACTTACTTTTAAAAGGTTGTCTATTTATATAATCATTACCTGAGAATTTATCGCTTAGGAAATTCTGTGCGTGTATATGTGTGTGTTGACCATGGTAAATACCATTTGAATATGAGAGAAAATGGTAGATATTAAATCTGATTTTCCTTAAAGATTTATACTGACTTATAAAGAACAGATATCACACCATTTAATTGGCAGCAAAGTAATTGAACGAATTGATTACATTATTTTTAGATTCAATGTTGGTTGGTCATATCACAAACTATATCAATTATCAAAAAAAGAAAAAACAGTAAATTTGCTCTTAAAAATTCATATGTTAGTTTTTAATACATAATATGGCAGAAGTACTCAATATACTTTCATTAAATACAAAATATTTTATTCTTTTAAACATTTTCTGTGTTATTGGATCCCTTTCTTTATCACAAATACTTCTCATACAATATCTGTAGAGACTAAAAGAAATATAAACTATGACAATTCTCCCAAACATATAAGGTGGAAGAATAATGCTGTTTTATTGAAGTTAAGTTTCAAGTATAAATATTGCAAAGATTCAAAAGTTATAAAGTGGAAAACATGCTGAACATCTTTCTTTTAATATTTCACTTTTCAGCTATGTCTGAATATGTTAGGCATTGAGAAAATTTTTTCCCAACACTTGTTTTGAACTATTCTTTTCTAACGATTTTGTCTAATATCCTCTTCCCATGAAGTCAGAGAGTCTAGTCAATATTTTATAGTTTCATGATCTGCTTTTCAAATGTAAGGTTTTGTTTTTAAAGAAAACTAATCTAACCTTAATCCTTTTTCAATAGTTAAGTATTACATGTTGACTCCTCATCCTATTTTTAGGGAAACTCAACCCTGCATCATTTGCTTTGTAGGGAATAAATAACAATGTTGAAAGTCAAACGAAAATCTTAAAACTTTTATTGTTTTTTATTATTATTTTTTTTTAATTTTTGAGATGGGATCTTACTGTCCCTCAGGCTGGAGTGGAGTGACACAATCATGGCTCACTGCAGCCTTAACTTCCCAGGCTCAAGTTATCCTTCCACTTCACCCACTCGAATAGCTGGGACTACAGGTGTGCACCACCACACCTAGCTTTTTAAAATTATTTGTAGATACAGGCTATTACTATGTTGACCAGGTTGGTCTCAAACTCCTGGCCTCAAGCAATCCTTGGCCTCCCAAAGTGCTGGAATTACAGGTATGAACCACCATGCCTGGCCCTGTTTATTATTCTTTATCTGCGTATTAGTCCGTTTTTGTGCCTCTATAACAGAATACATGAGTCTGGCTAATTTATAAGGAAGAGAAATTTATATCTTACAGTTCTGAAGGCTAGGAAGTCCAAGGTCAAGGAGTCTGCATCTAGTGAGGATGTTTTTGCTGTTATCCTGCAGTAAAAGGCAGAAGGTCAAGGGAGCAGACATAAAGTAGGTGAAGAGAATGGAGGGGAAGAGGGAACCAAACTCATTTTTTTAAATGAAGGACTCACTCACAATCACTAGCCCACTCCTGTGATAACAGTATTAATCCAGTCACGAGAGGACAGCCCTCATGACCTAATCATGTCTTAAAGTTTCTACCTTTCAACATGTGGCACTGGGGATTAACTTTTCAATACACGAACTTTAAGAGACACATTCAAGTCATAGCAATAAGTTAAATAATATAAAATTAGTTTGCAAATATCTATTATTTAATATATTTTATTTATTATAACAATAAAATGCAAAGATAGTCAAACAACCATAACCATATGTAGATTTTACAAAAGACACTCTCACTTCTTTCCTCACCCAATTATCAAAAGATGAGTGTGAATATATTTAAATTTATAATTATTCAAGAAATACAAAAAACGCATATGTGAGACCTTCCACAATGAGTTATCACATTGCTAGTAGAACAGAAAGCTCTATATCCCACCCATCCCATCAACATTTCAAGGTCAAACACCTCCATTGAAATTATTTACCCTACCAAATTAGAATAATTGAGAAAAACCTTAAGAATTACTAAAAAATAGACAAGTGTTTTAAAATGGTGACTAGAAAATTTAATCACAGATTTATCAACTGCAGTATTAATAGAAAATTGTTTTTTATTTCAGATGTTCTAGTCTGAATATCAGTTGGAATATTTTCTTTTTCTTCATTTCTGTCCTTTGAGCAGAGGATATAAAGATCCATAATCAACCCTGCATTAAAATAACTAACTCTAAGGCTATGTAATTTAGAAGGAGGAAGTAGAAATGTGGAGTCAGGAAGGAATAGGCAAAAAAGAAAAAAAAAAGAAAACAAAACAAAACAAAAAACAGAAAAAAACAATGAGTCAAAACTGAAAGAGCAGAACAGAAATAGACACACTCCACAAAGGGAGATGGAGTTGATAAAGACTTTATGGGAAAATGTAAATAATTGATCTGCATTATTTCCTCAATGTTTTGTGTAGATGATTACTTAAAACTTAGATGTAATTTCTGGTAATAAATGTCCCTTACCAATATTACAAAGATGCAAAGTAAAGCCAGTGAGTTAATTCTCAGACATGTCAATATTTAGTATGTCCTTTCTCAAATTTGTACACTCCATTGATTTGTTTTCCAAGTGTTTTCTAATGGAATTTTAAGTTACCCAGAACATGCAAAAATCTCAACAACTTTAAAGTGCAGTGCCTAAACTTTTCATTATGTTAAATGTTTTGTAAGTTGTTCTGAAGTCTAAATGATTCAACTAATGGCTAAGTTAGATGTAGAGTTTCTGTTGCTGTGTCAGTTGGGGGCTTTGCTGGTCTGACACTCTTCTTCTACAGCTAGGGTGTGCTTCCAGTAGACGGCTTCTGCAATCTTTATCCTTGCTCTGATAGAGCAGGCATATAAATCAAGTCTTTCTGTCTGTTTTTCTTTTATATTATGCTTTTAATTCATTGTGATAGATTTTGTCTTTCAAGTCATGCCAGACCTGCTGGGATTGATGTGCTTTTCATCTGTCGCTCTCTTCACACTGTTTGATTAAATTGGTTCTCCTACTTGCAGGGAGACAGGCTAAAAAGCCTAAGAGGCCATTTCCAACTCAAATGTATAATTCCACATTTTTGTATCTAAAGTCTAGTCATTAGCTTGAATTTGGATACAAAGGAATTGGTATAATCTGTAAATTTGTCCTCTAACTCCCTTTGAGGACAATAATTTTAAATAAAATACCACAGTTCATATTCATAATAGTTTTACTGAGATTATGAACAATGCAATTTTTGAAAAGAGTCAGTATTTATTATCCTTTTGAATAAGATCAAATGCTATATATATTAAAATTAAATACAAACATACTTCAATAAGAGAAGTTATAAAGAAAAATCATATAATTTTTCTGCTCATATGTAACTGAATTATATTGAGTTGATGTAAAAATATGACATTAATATCATATTTTAAGTTAAGCTTGTGAAAATACACTAAAAAACAAAGTTCTGTTTCTGCTACTTAGACCTATGCCAAATTCTGACTTTTTGTTCTTTACTTATTAATCTGTAAAATGAAGGATGTAATTTAATAAGCTCCAAAGTTATTCTTAGCTCTTCAAAATCTGTTTTTAACTCTTCAAAATCTTTTTCAATTTATTGTATGTCTGGGTGTATCTACGTATCTCCTCCCCTGGATGTGAAATTCATTGAAGATGAAATTATTAGTTACTTTCATGAAATACTCTTTCAAAAATTAACCTTATTGTTTACAAAAATTTGGTTCAAATCCTAATTCGCATTCTTACTAAGTATGTGATCTTGAAACTGTGTGTATTTTATATATGTATGTATATATTTGTTAACATATGTATTCTTATGCATCTATATACAAGTGATTTTTTTCATATAGAGTTGATACATTGCTTAGTGTAGCATGCATGTAGTATGTGCAGTGTGATAATATGTGTAACATGTGGGAGATAATAAATGTCCAGGAAATTTTAGCAACTGGAGATTGTAGTTTCATTAAAAATCAAAGTTCAATGATATGTCCTCTACAAACAACTTTTTAATGCACCAAATACTTCTAGGAACTTAATACTATGCTATTCCCATCTTTATCTATAGCACCTGTTTCATGTAGCATAACTTTTTCTTAGTGACAAAACAATATATTGCCAGTTATCACACTGGACGTTTATTCTGCTAGGGGAAAATACTTTATACCTCATTTCGGTTTGGGTTGAATTATTTGAAATATAGATAATATGATGTTTTATATTGGTCTCAATTTAGTGAGAGAGACTTTCTGAAGGATACTTGAGATATATAATATGTGACTCATTTTCTATCAGGGACAGAAATGGCTAGTTTCTGATTCCTACCTTATATAACTTAAAGCATAAGAGACATGCAGCTTAACTGCTTTAATGATAACAGTAAAGGTAAATGTGCTGACATATAACCACAAATTATATTTGCACTCTCGACATTTGTTGATGTAATGTATCCATGCATATTTCCAGTGAACCAGATGATAACATTCATGGAGACCTGGCATTTCTTAACTGGTTTTCTTAGTCTGTAGGTCTTAGTACAGATAAATTGGATTCCTAGGAGTTTTGGGAGGAATCAATCACTGGGGAGGAATCAATCATCGGCCAGAATATGTACAGAGCTATATCTACTAATATGCTGGTAATGTTTAAAGACTAGTCCTCCAGAATAAAATAAGCTAGTTGTATATAAGCATGTAAATTTATTATAAACTCTACTGACATACGGAATATATGGTATGGTATATGGAATATGCAATTTTTAAATAATAAATATACAATGTTGTTTATTATAAATGCCATATAGCTCAGCAATCCTCATAAACTGCCTGTATTCATTTTGCCTAACTCTTTCATCTGTAGCCAATAGATGAATGAATAGATGAAATAGTGTAGTTCAAACATAAAGTTAATTGCTATTTTTATTTACAGTAATAAGAAAGATAAAAGTAAAACTATGAAGAATGTTTCATAATGTTAATTATTCTCCAATGACACAAATGACGTATTTGCTACATTTTATAATACTTTTTGAATACTAGAAAACTTTTCTGCTTTTTAGCTGTTAAAAAGTAGTATTCATAGACTCCACACATCTTAAATTTTCATTATTTTATCTACCACTGCATTAAGCCCAGACAATAAAAAACAATAAGCCCTGATTATCAGGGTTTTCTGATTTCTCTGATGTACATACTTTCATCATATTTGATTTTTAGCTGCTAATTGGACATCACTGACTGCTGACTTGTGAAGGGAGATGTTGAGGAATACCAGTCTGTTTTCCGCACACAGGCACAACAGCTGTGAACAACCTCAAGAGTTTGTGTAATATTAAAATATAGTAAAATAAGTAGAAAGTAATGAGATTTTGATATGTATTTTTAAATACTAAATTTTTTTTCCAAGATGGTGGGTTGGATGCATTGTAGTATGCCTCTTTTACTTGTAAAGATAAAATAGTATGTAGAGCTTCATGCTGTAAACTTTTTTTCCAAGAAGCAACATGGCAACTAAACAGAAAAACTGAAACAAATCACAGACCCTTTAAAAGAAGCAGTAGCCTAAACTGTGAAACATGAGGAAAACTCCCCACAAGAGACTGTGAACTTACTCACACATCCAGCACATTGCTATTACAACCAGGCTCTGAGAAAGCCATCACGCAAATATTCTCCATAACTAGAAAACTCACACAGAGTCTTTGTAGCTGAAACGACCAAGAGCCAGAGCTAGGTAACAATAAACTACAAACATGAAAGTCACACCCTCAGGAGAAAAAAAGAAAAAAATCAAACAAGCAAACAAAAAAAAACCCCAAGTCAAATAAAAAGTAAATTCAAAAACAAATAGAAAAATATAGTCTACCCAAATAAGAAGAAACCAGAAAAATAATTCAGGCAGTATGAAAAAAACAGGATTCCATAAAACCCCCAAAATATTACAGTAACTCCCCAGTAGTGGATCCAAACCAAGAAGAAATCTTTAAAATATCAGATAAAGAATTCAAAAGGTTGGTTAATTTAATCAAGGAGATACATGAGACAGATGAAAACCAACACAAAGAAAGTTTAAAACAACTTGGAATATGAATGAAAAATTTTCTAAAGAGAAATATATTTTAAAGAAAAACCAATAATAACTTCTGGAGGTGAAAGTCACATTTAGGAAACTAAAAATGCAGTGGGAAATTTAAACAATAGACTAAACAAAGTAGAAGAAAGAATTTTAGCATTCTAATATGAGGCTTTCAGATTAACCCAATGAGACAAAAATAATGAAAAAAAAAAAACAACTAAAAGAAATAAACAAAGTCTTCAAGAAATATGGGATTATGTAAAACTTCCAAAGCTAAGAATCAGAGGTGTTCCTGAATAAGAAGAAAAAGTAAAAAGTGTGGAAAACATATTTGAGGGAATAATTGAGGAAAACTTCCCTGGCCTTGCTAGAGATTTAGACATCAAACTACCAGAGCTCAAAGAACCCCTGGAAAATTTATTGCAAGAAGGATATCACAAGAGAGTCAAAAGGCTATCTAAAGTCAATGTGTAGGAAGAATTGTAAGAGTGGTGTGACAAAAGCATCAGGTAACATATAAGATAAAACCTATCAGACTAACAGCAGACTTCTCAGCAGAAACCTTAGAAGGCAGAGGTATTGGGATCCTATCTTTTGTCTTATTAATCAGAAAACTGTCAGCCAAGAATTCTGTATCCAGCAAAACTGAGCTTCATAAACGAAGGAGAATTAAAGTCTTTCACAGATAAGCAAATGCTGAGAGAATTTATCAATACTAGATAAGCCCTACAAGAAATGTTAAAAGAAGTTACAAATCTTGGAACAAAAGGTGGATATGTACCAGAATAGAAACTCTTATAAGCATAGAATTAACAGTGCTTATAAAACAATAACACAGTGAAGAAAACAAAATCACTAGGTAACAATCAACATGATGACTGAAACAGTACCTCGTATCTCAATATTAACATTGAATGGAAATGCTCCACTTAAAAGACACATATTGACAAAATGGATTTTTAAAAAATTAGATACCAAATATTTGTTGTCTTCAGAAGACACACCTAATACATAAGCATTCTTATAGACTCAAGGTAAAGGGGTGGAAAAAGATATTTTATGCAAGTGGAAACCAAAATTGAGCAGGAATATCTATTCTTATATCAGAGAAAACATACTTTATAGCAACAATGGTTCAGTCTCCTCCCCTTCAGTATGGGTTGAACCTGGTTACTTACAACTCAAATGATGACATGTCACTGTCAATATATGCTTACAAAAAGACTGACTTTTGTCTTGAACACTCCTCTTCTCTCTGTCTCACTTTCACTCTGTGGGAAGGCAGATACAATGTTGTGAACTGCATTCTGGTGAAGCTTGTGTCAAAAGATTGAAGGAGGCTTTCAACCAAGAGCAGGTGAGGAAATGAGGCTCCAGGCCAACAACCCATGAGGAACTGAATCATGCCAACAACCTGTTGAGTGACCTTGGAAGTGGATCCCATCCCAATTGAACCTCAGAATGAGACTGCTACCCGACTGACACCTTGTGGGAGAACATGAGCCGGAAAGCCCAGCAAAGCCATGCCCAGATAGCAAACCCACAGGAAGTGTGAGTTAATAAATGCTTGTTATTTTAAGCTACTGAGTTTGGGAATAACTTTTTCACAGCAATAGATAACTAATACGAATGGTGAAAATCTTTTTGAAATTTAGGTTTTTATAAGCCAATATGTCTATAAATGAAATATCTACACTTTTTAGAGTTAAATATACTGATTTAATATAAAAAGATGTTTAATAACTGGCATATGATATATTCTTAAAAGTGAATCTATAGATGCTTGAAATAAGCATGCTTGCATAAAGTGAAATGTTTATTTCCTTCAAATTAAACAATGTTGCTATTTAACTTTTTTCAACCAGTAAATGTATCTGTAGCACAAACCACAATTCAATTTTTTATCATATGTTTTCTATTTGAGACTATTTCCTTTGCTAAGACTAGTAGAAATATTTGATAATGACTTTTTGATGTTAGGATTTGCTTTGCAATATTAAAATTGAAAGTTTATTTGCAAAAGCAAGTTAAGGAGTGCTGGTATGGTAGAACCTCTAACCACACTGTTGTGCTTTCATCCAGGAAGTCTGAAATTAAATCTTTACAGTTCACAATATCACCAGTCTTGTCCACTGTTGCGTAAAGCATTAATCAAGTAAATATTTTAGTGAGAGCTTATAATGTTAAGTTCTGCATATCACGACAAATCACAAGGAAAAGGCCGCTTCCTAATATTCTTTTCTTCTCAATTACTTAGCTCAATTATTTAGTGTATTTGGAATATACTAGGCACAAGCCCGCTTTAGTGCATTTGCTCTATCTCTTCTTTTTGCCCCGAATACTCTTTTCCCAGAGATCTGCATAGCTAATTGCTGCACACTTTTAAGTCCTTGTTCAAATTTCACTCTCTCAATCTTGACAATACTGTTTGATATTACAGCCTTCCCTACCAGGCCCATTGTCTTAATTCCTCTTTCTCTGATCTTTCTTTTGTATCACTTATACATTTTAAATATGTAAAGCAATCATTTATTTTGTTAATTATCCAAGTAATCAAAATAAAATACAATTAATATAGGCTTAAGATGATATAATTAGTGTAATAGGCGTTTCTGTGGAATCTTCCAAAAAATATAACATTTGGGTTGACACTTGATTGATGGGTAGTGTTTTTATAGCTATGGAGAAGACAAATGCTTCAGTAGTCCAGTTGGTAAGAATAGTATATTCAGAGAAGGAGCAGCAAGTCATTCATTTAGTCAGAAATATAGGGCAACTTTGATATGGTGTGGCATATAAGTCATGAATGCTGTAGTACAGTAAAATAAGGAAGAATAATGTGGCTCATAATAGCAAAAATATACCATTATATAATATACTATAATGTAATGACATTACAACAATAAATGCTAGGTAGTAAAAGAACACTTCAAAAGTCTATTGTATATCATTTTCTATGTTCAACTATTTATGTCATTACATAGTGACATAAATTATGTGCCTGTGAAGCAAAAATATGGTAGCTCTTTTAATCTGTTCAAACTTCTTGATGTTTCAACGTGTGTGAGTACACTCCAAATGAAAGTACACCAACTTGGTTATTTAGAGGGCACTGCAAAAGCCAATGGATGTGTAAAACAGGAATTATGGTAATGCCCTGGAGAATACATTCCCCATTTTAAAGCTAGTTACAAAGCAGATCCAGTTAATCATTTGCATATACTTTTGTCAGAACTTCTACTTCACAGGAGATTATGGACATTGAATTATTTATCTAAAATGTTTTGATATTTATGTTTGGAAAACTAATTAACAGCTTTGAAAAACTAATTGTTCATAAGGCACATTTTGCCCCTGGGCTGCTCGTTGGCACCCTCACCCTATGTCCACATTTACTGGCCATTCAATGCTACATCACTTCAAGCAGCAGCTTTCAATAATCACAAAGGCTACCTCTATTTGTGATGATCTGTGATTTCCACACTTAAATATTGGGATCTCGCTTTACTGATACGACACACATACAGTCACACATGTATACACACACACTATATATGAGGATATGTATACAAATACTGTAAATATTTTTTGTGGGGGGGTCTTTCTAGATTCCATTTCAAAACCATGTTTACCATGTATCATTCCAAATGTACTAACAAATTCACAATGTGTGTTGGATATAGAATACAGACTGATTTTTCCACACAATCTCTTTTTAATTTAATTCAAGGTCTTTAATATTTAGAGAAAGCTTGCTTTATACTTTCATCAGAAGTTTTACTTTTCTACAGAAAAATTATATTTTATTCCTAGGAGCAATAACAACATTTAAATCATTGAAAACATCATATAATGTATGACTACACCTTAATTTAAATAACCTTTCAAACAGAACTCTCTCCTTCCTATCACTCCCAGTACTAGTACACAGGCAGTGGCTCAAGTTATCCAAAAAAGATATATGTTGATTTTAATAGCTTGGAGGGAATGGAATTAAAAAAAATTCCTCTCTTTCCATTTTTTCCTAAGAACACTATAACCCAGACAAGTTTCACAGCATAAAACTAGCTCTTCTGGGCCAAATAATAGTCATGTGAAATGCAAAATGCAATTACCCTCAGCAGGATAACAGATAATTGGGGTATGCAGAAAGATATATTTTTATCACTTTTTCCTTTCTTTACAATCTTGGTATTACATTTGTTCTAATATGTCAAAGTCACAAGACATAACAGGATCCTTCCTGAGCAATGAGAATAGCTGTCCACAAAGGCGTTCCTGTTCTCTAACTTAAGTATGTATCAGTTGTAGAGGTAAAACAGAATGTAGAATTTCATCCCTCCCTTGACGACTAAGATTGTACCTTATAGTGAACATCCACTAACTTTATAAAAATATGTTTTTCTCTAAGGAAAAAAACGAAGAAGTAATTTAAAATATACTGACAGAGAGTACTAGTTGCAGTTCTGACACAGAAATTTATTATCGCTCCTGTCCTTACGACAAGAAATAGGTGGACAAGCTAAAATTCTGTGACCTTTTCTTGGCCCATTAGAGAGCTGAGGTTGTAGGGCAAACCTTCAGCCCCAAATCTGAACAGCAGATAAACCCAGATTCACAGCTGAGATCTGATTACCTGGAGCAACAACGTTAGAAATTTTAAACTATTAGGAACATTAGAATTGCTGGAAGCAGAGTGTGGACAAGTGTGAGATTGAGAAAATCGTGAGGTGGCACAGACTTAGTGTCTTCTCCCTCAACACATTTAAGGACTTTATCTCTAGAAACTTTGCACTGTTAGAATTCAAGAAAAATCTCCTCATGGGTCTGGCTGGTGCAGAGTAATTTCTCCATAGAAAATTCCTACCTTCCAGGCTGAAGAACCTTTTCAGAAAACTTGTACCAACAAAGGAAAGGGGATTCCTTCCGACTGAACTCTCTCCCGCCTACCTGTCACACATAAAGGGCTAAAAACATATTCAACAGAGGACTTAGGTTCAAATAAATAGATTGGGAAAACCACAGTAACTGATTGAAATTTACTTGGAAAGTTAAAGAATGTTCTTCTTCCACACCTTACCACCAGTATAATAACATTGGATTATAGGTTAAAGACAAGACATAGAATCTTTCTGAGGAGCAGCTTATAGGAAATCCAAAGACAGGAAGAGGGACAAAAGTAAGCAGAGGAATTGGAAGCTCTGACACCTTTACCTACAACAAACATCAAAACAGTCCAACTCCTATTCAACTTACCATAAATTCTCACACTCTAAGCCTGTATACCTCAAATTCTATTACAAGATGCAACATGTCTATCAATCAGTCAGCAAAAATTAAAAAGCATATCATAAGACAAGAAAATAAAACTGCAAATGCAGTCTTTACTCTTTTTGAATATTTATTTAAACTAGTCCATAATAGTCTGTACACAACTGACTTTAATCCTTCAAATCTTAGCATGTTTCCTGTGTTCATTATATACCTCCACTACACTTGGTCTATATTTACATGATGTTCTAGTGTAATTATAGGATATGATTGTAATTATCAGAGTATTAACTGATGAGCAGTATATTGTCCTAATTATCGTGAGAACCAAGGAAAGGTGGGAAACGCTGATATTGATGAAGTAGTTTAAAGAATTAAGCAGGATATGCAAAAGGATCTGTAAGGGTCTATGAGAGGGTACCAAAAAAGTAATCAGACCAAAAAGTCCTCCCTAAAGAAGTGGCATAATATTGCAATATGTTCCATTATATATCACTGTAATATGTGAGCTTTGAGTATGCTTATTTTAATCACTGTTATGAGTTTTGGCATCTTCTAAACTACCAGTAAAATGTATTACCTTACTTGTCTAAGAGCTGTGGGCACAAGGAGCTAGATGATTCAGATGAAAACATTAATCTTTCTATATATGTCTGCTTTTCTTATGTAGATAGATAAATATAGATACACAGTTGCCAAACCATCATTATAATCAATTACCTGTGTTATTCTACTAGTTTTTCTGGAAATAGTGATGGTGTTGAACAAATGAAAAACTATTTTCTTAATTTCTATACATATTTTTTACATCATCAGAAGTATTTATTTGTGTCTATGTGTGCTACACTCTGTTGTAGTGTATAAAATGAATGAGGCATGATATCTTTCAAAAAGCAGTAACATACTATTAGAGTATATTGTTATGAAATAAAAATATCTTACATTTTAAACATGTCACATAGTCTGTCTTCATTTGCAATAATATGATTTGCCATCTATTATATTTCACATTATTGCATCCAAAATTTGAGTTATAAAATTTGCAAATAAACCTCCACAGATGGAGTCCTTAAATTTCATCTAGCAAGCAATAATCTACCACAAGTGCTTAGGAGTTCTATTCTAACACATTGAACAGATTTGATTCCAGTTTCAGTACATCTATTGCTAAGCGAAAGAGCTCTTTTGGATTTGCTGTCTTGTTCATTGCTAAGATTATGAATATGCTTGTTTGAAAATGGTTACATTAATCCTTTTCAAGTAAAGGGAAACCTGGAAACTTTTGTTTTATGCTTTTCCAAAATGTATTGGATACATATTTACCATTGTATAGAACGCTTAAATAAAAAAAGAAATTGCTTAAAAGCCTACTGCAAAAATTTTGAACAAATGGTTTTGCGGTATAAATGAGTACTTTTCCAAATGAAAAATAAAGTAATTTTGCTACACTTGGCAAGATTAATCATCTTTGTGTTAAATGTTTATGTCTGAAACTTAAAAGTATAATTTGAATTACCATTCAGTGCCTCTGGACATATAATTGTATTTATATGTCTACTTCAAATTTTATGAATATATTTTCTGCTTAATAGCAGCATTACACCAGTTGGCTTATTTTAATGTACCATAATTATTGCAGGGATAAAAAGTCCAATATTGTCAGCAGTCATTTTGAATCAATACAACTGTTGGTAAACTGATTAATACATTTTTTCTTATACATGTAATATTGGAAAAAGCTGGTTTTTAAATTCATTAACGTTCAATAAAACATATGTGACATATAAGAACCTCATTCATAATCCACATTCTATCTTCTAGAAAAAAAATTATCCTAAGTTTTTAAAAAAGAAAGAATGTATCTTTCTAAAAAAGTTAATTTGACTCATTAGGTAAGTCAAAAGTAAAGAGTATTATACTTGTAGATAATATAATTTTTTAAAATTAGGTATTTAATATTAGAATAGAATACTATTGATACAAAAGTATTAACTATAAATAATCACATTATTTTTCTTCTTGAAATTCAGGCCAGGGCAGAAACATTTTTCTGAAGATTGAGAATTAAATATTCTGATTATAACTTTTTATCAATGATTTCTTAATATGCTCTTGCTATTTGCATGGATAACATCTTTCTTGTTTTCCCTTTCCAGGGCAAATGGAAGCAGAGAGACAGAATGATGAAAATAGCCACTAAGTGTGTTTCCTTACCAAGTTTGTTTGACAGTAGTTACCAAATTTTATCATGGTTCAATTTAAAAATAAATAGTCTGTCTCTGTAGCTTAAAGCAAGCAAGAAAGAGTCAGCAATACAAAATAAGTTGGGGAAAAGGCATTTATGCCTAAGAGCAAAAAACTAAATTTATTTTCCCTTTTCACTTGTCCCATTGTTAAATGCTAATTTATTTTCTTGTAATCAGTCCTAGAAAAAAGAAAGAAAAAGAACATTGCACTTTAATAGAAAAAAAAAACTGCTTTTAGATTAGAACAATCATGTGTGGGGAGCATGTGTATGTGTGTAATGTGTATACACAAAGCATGTGTGTGTATATGTGTACCTTCTTAGGCTGCTTAGTGTCTTTCTTCTTGCCTCCTGCTGTGAAATGGTTTGATATTTTAAAGGTCAAAAGAAATCTCCAATTGTTCAATTGTTGGCTTGTTGAAAGGAAAAAAAAACCAAAAAACTAAGATTGACAATTCTGTGGTAACTGAAGATGTTTCTCTTATTGACTCCTCTCTATTAGCATACTAGGAAGGAATACATGTTATTTGATCTGTTTGAAATGAACTCCTTTTGTTTATTTGAAATCTAGCTACTAAATGACCAGCCAATGCATACAATATGCCTACACTTTTATGTTTTCATCAACATAATAAAACAAATCATAGATCAATAGAATATTTTTGAATGCATAAAACACACCAGCAATAATTTTCTGTGACAAAAGGTATATGTGACCATGCTATATTAAAGAAAATTCATTGTGACTCTTCATTTTGCTTAATCTAAATATTTTATTATCTATTTACATTTTTAGGGAATGCAATGGTTCTATGATTGGTCAACTACTTTGGATTACAGAAAATATAAAGGTAGCATCAGATTATCTGTCCCAAAATACACAAGGACATATATAGTTGTCCCTTAGTATGTGGGGAATTCGTTCCAAGTTTGTTTGCCCGCCTCTTCCCAACTCTTGCTCCACATAAAGTATAAGCATCCCATGAATACTGTATTTTCCAGCCATCCATTGGTGGTGGATACAGGACCCACAAGTATGGATTGTATTTACTGAAAAAATTTGCCATATAAGTAAACCAGTGCAGTTCAAACTTGCATTGCTCCAGCATCAAATGTACACACATAAAAAGGTGCATGCAATTTCAAAGATTTCACAGAATTCTTGAGAATCATGCATGGATCCTGAACCTCCAGCTACTTTATTTTTTTTAATTATCATTTTTAAATTGAAAAAATATTTTTAAAAACTACCATCAAAACTAGCTCTGAAGTAGGTGCATTATCTTCTGTCTTTTAGATGTCTTATACTTACATAGAAAAAAAAACTCCAGTAATGATGAATAACTGCTGGATAGTAGTTATAGAATAGACATACATATTTTTATCAGTCATACAAACAACTAATTCTTCCACTGACTTGCCAGAAACGTGACCCTTTGAAAGGAGATTCTGTAACTTACTTTGAACTTACATTTTAATTCCCATTTATTGTGACTCTTCATTCTCTCCATTAGGAAATATAAACATCCTCCTACTGACATGCAATTTAGTTTTACCTTTAGAGCAAATTAATATAGAAATCTGACTGATTTGCACACATTAAGGTGCAAAGCAAAGAGAATCAACCTTTAATATTGAAATGTACTTTGTGGTGATTTGAAGACAATTGAACTATGTTCTCCTCCACAAATTTAAGAGGAATTGCCTTGTAATTGCGTAAATTCTGTATGCTCTATTATATCACCTAAGTGTTATCTCCTTTGGCTTTTTTTCTTCCCTCACCTTTGCATTAGCTGGTCTCATTCACCCTACCATAGCTCATTTTATAAGCCTTACCTTTTTTTAAGAAGAAGATATAAATCTGAAGTAGTCAAAAATATATACCATTACAAAAAAAAAAAAAAAAACAAAACAAGAAAAACAAGGTTTAGGAATAAAAACATGCGTGAGTTAAGAGTGTTTTGAAAAATTGGCAACTTTTAGAATAAAATGCTCCTTCACATACATATGAGTGAAAAGTGATGAAAAAAATCATTCAGCTGCCTATGGGTTTGTCTGTTACATCTGTAAACAAAAATGTTACTGGGCAAATTTCAAAATTACAGCTTCCTAATATTTATTGCTTATTTAATATTTTAAGGTTGCCAACCCCCCAAGGGCTAACTTTCACTGTGTTTTATTCATTATTAGAGCAGCTAAAATAGAACAGTGAGGCACTGAGTGAGAAGTAGAACAGAAAAAATGAGATGAACAACATTAAAAATATATGGATGCATTTAATATAATATTATCTGAATTAAAATATACCAATAACAATGATAAAAAATCCCAGTTACTTTTGTACAAGATTTAACTCAAAATCTTTGAAGATTTATTATTCCATCTTGCGTTCAATTATTTATTCTAGGTAAATTTACTGAGCGCTTGCTTTATGTTAGGCTGTCTATAGAAATATATAAAAATCACACTAATTAAAACATAGGGAAATGTTTTTATCCTAATATTACTACTTATACATTGTTAATGAATTTAAAATATAGGCATTGAATAAACTTTATCTTAGTCTAGTTGTAGGCATTAATTTGAAGAACAGTATAATTATTTTTCAATACTTTTAGTATTCTCGAGGGTTTTTATATAAAACATCAAATTCTCATTCTCTCCCTTACACACACACATAAGCATACTTTGTTTCCCCAACTAGACATCTCACAATATTATTATTATTATTATTATTATTATTATTATTATTATTATTATTATTATT
>NC_045455.1:34436281-34437072 GCF_002776525.5 Piliocolobus tephrosceles
TTATTATTATTATTATTATTATTATTATTATTATTATTATTATTATTGAGACAGAGTTTTGCTCTAGTTGACCAGGCTGGAGTGCAATGGCACGATCTCGGCTCACTGCAACCTCTGTCTCCCGGGTTCAAGCGATTCTCCTGCCTCAGTCTCTCGAGTAACTGGGATTACAGGCATGTGTTACCATGCCCAGCTAATTTTGTATTTTTAGTAAAGATGGGGTTTTGCCATGTTGGTTGGGCTGGTCTGGAACTCCTGATCTTGTGATCTGACCGCCTTGGCCTCCCAAAGTGTTGGGATTACAGGCCTGAGCCACCACGCCCGGCTCCTATAATATTAATTTATACTTTTAAGGGTTTTGTGGGTAATTGGTGATTTTTTTCTTCTTTCATTACCTTTAATGTTTTATTTTTTAAATGTATTTATCTTTTCTTTGCTTCTTGAAACGAAGGCTTCATTCATTTTCAGTATTTTTTTTTCTTTTCTTTTTTTTTTTTTGAGGCGGAGTCTCGCTCCCTCTCCCAGGCTGGAGTGCAGCGTCGCCATCTCGGCTCACTGAAAGCTCCGCCTCCCAGGTTCACGCCATTTTCCTGCCTCAGCCTCCTGAGTAGCTGGGACTACAGACACCAGCCACAACGCCTGGCTACGCGGGTAATTTTTTGTATTTTTAGGAGAGATGAGTTTTCACCGTGTTAGCCAGGATTGTCTCCATCTCCTGACCTCGTGATCTGCCCACCTCGGCCTCCCAAAGTGCTGGGATTATAGGCCTGAGCCACCGCGCCCGGCCCTTT
>NC_045455.1:34437172-34443708 GCF_002776525.5 Piliocolobus tephrosceles
TTTTTTTTTTTTTTTTTTTTTTTTTTTTGAGACGAAGTCTCACTCTGTCACCCAGGCTGGAGTGCAGTGGTGCAGTCTCAGCTCACTGCAAGCTCCGCCTCCCGGGTTCACGCCACTCTCTGGGGTGTAGTTTTAGTAAAGACGGTGTTTTACCATGTTGGTTGGGCTGGTCTCGAACTCGTGACCTCGTGATCCCACCGCCTTCACCTCCCAAAGTGCTGGGATTACAGGCCTCAGCCTCCCGAGTAGCTGGAACTACAAGGTGCCCGCCACTACACCAGGCTACTTTTTTTGTATTTTTAGTAGAGACAGGATTTCACCGTGTTAGCCAGGATGGTCTGGAGCTCCTGACCTCGTGATCTGCCTGCCTCGGCCTCCCAAAGTTCTGGGATTACAGGTATGAGCCACCGCGCCCGGCCATTTTCAGTATTTTTTAAATGTGCACTTTAAGGTTATAGGTATTTCCTAAATAGCACTTGCCTTGCATCTGAAAAGTTTTAACATTTGTGTTGATTTAAGTTATAAATGTTACTAGGCAGTGCGGTAATCCTAGGTTCTTAGTCTTACTTGGAGAAAGAATGCTGCTAACGAACTAGTTTAGCTTAATAGAGGGAGAATTTATTGAAGGATAATAGAGAGCGGAGAGTTTATTTAGAGAGACAGTACACTCAGAAAGATGAGGCAGAGCAGGTTGCTGTAAGGGAGTGAGCCAGCAGCAGTCTGAAAGCTCTGTGTCGGGTTTTTATGAAGCTGAAATTTTTCTTGAAGTTTCTACCAATCGAAGTCTTAAGTCTCCACCATTTTTCTTTGTCTGGTTTACCCGCTCCTATTTTAAGTCTTCTCCTTTCCCACTTTAGTTCCCATCCCAGGCTTGTGGGACCCTCGTTTCCGATTAGTTGGTGCACATGCACGGGCCTAGTGTTGGATATAAATTTTACTCAACAGCTGCATTGCTCATTACCGCCCTCTACCCCCAAGGAAGGTTGTACAACGATTAAATTTGTGCTTGTGCCTGTGTATCTCTTAGGCATTTCTTCTTTGTCCTCTTCCCCTTAAAACATGCGTCTAGCTACATTCTGACAAGTTAACTGCAGAGTGAATGATTACTGGGCATCTTAATGCGCGTTCTTTCTGCTTAGAAATTTCCCCTGCTCCTTGCTCATATCTAACATGCAGGTTTCAGGTGGTCCCTGGAGTGCGGGATTTTCCAGACCTCCCTTTTCTCAGGGCTCCCCTTCCTCCTCATGCCTAGCTGTCTGCCTACTCTAACACAAATCTTTCATACATTTCACCATGTCTCCATCTTTAATTCATGAGTTACTCGGAAGTCAAGATTTTCTTTTTTTTACATTTGTGTTTTTTAATGTACAACGTAATACTGGTATGAAGCAAGAAAAATGAATAAATTATAGGTAGATGCTTAGACATGGATGAATCTCACAATGTAATGTAGAATTAAAAGGCAAGCAATGGAAGAGTACATAAGAATGATACCACTAGTATTAGTTACAGTATAGTCTATGTTCCTGTAACAAAGATACTCAAAATTGCAATGACTCAAAAGAGAGAAATTTATTTGTCTCTCACTACTAGCGCAGAGAATGAAGCCAAATCTTGAGGTTTTCCTTCCAGATTGCTATGCAACTGTTGGGTGCAGAGAACGATACTCCGAAGTATGGAGTTTGGCATACTTAGTACTTTGAATTAAAAGAAATTGCAAGGTCTAAAGAGCAGCCTAACTTTCTACTTTTCTTTTCTTTCTCCTGCCCTCCTAGTATAGGGAGGGACTGTCTCTGTGAGACAACCACATGCCTAGGCAGATAAAAAGGGGTTCCCGAGAATCTCCAACCTGCCCCACAAGTGTTTACAACAGACGCCTTTGTGCAGATTAGAGAAACTGCCCAGGGCTGGTCTGGGCATTAAGGCCTGGAGACAGACACATGCACTGGCGGAAGTGGGTGGAGCCACGGAGAACTCGCGTCTTATGCAGGGGAGGAGCCTGCTCTGTTCAGCTCATGTATGTGGCCAGGAATCGATCTGAGAGATGGGGACCTATTAGCAGGAACCCCCTTGCTTTGTTGAGAGTTCTCTTTTTTTTCTTTTTTTTCCCACCCAATAAATTCCATTCAAAGTGTATGCGTGCCTAATGTTTCCTGGTCATGTGACAAGCACCCAGTTTTAGTAGAACTAAGGAGCAAAATTCTGCAACATCTGGAATTTCCTTATTGGACTAAGGAAACTTGTGTTCAGAAGAAATGCAATTGTCTTAAGATGCACCCCCACACACACACCCTGCCGCCCCACCAACCCAGACATCTCATCAAATAACCAGGCAAGATTAGCCACTAAAGAAAGGAAAATGGCAGGGTTTGCTTCAGTGTTTGTTGTTTTGTTCACCATCCTGATTTTTGCCAGCACCTTTGTGTGTCAGTGGCTCCAAACTGTGAAAGTACTCCAAGATAAAAAGAAGCAGCTGCCTCTATTTTCTTTACTGCCTGCTATATAGCCCTGAATTCCTTTTTGGAAGTGTGTTTGGTTCTGTGCACAGGAGTCTCACAAAAATAGTAGAGTCAAAGAAGGGCTAGATGAAGGAAGTCTATATAACATCCTGAGCTATAGAAAGAAACAGGGGCTTGAGGCTCCTGAGAGGTGATAGAGTCAAATTATGGGAGAGTGAGGAGAAAAAATGTATGGTGAACAAAGGTTGCCTCGTTATGCAGACAAAACTCTCTTAGGTAATAAAAGTTGTCTGGGAGCAGCTCGCTTCCTGTTACAGATATTTTTACTAAAAAAAAAATAATAAAAATTTTAAAATCCTGTATGGATATAAATCTTCTTTACAAAAGGAAACTTTATTGTTTATTTTAGGCAGTTGAGTGGAAGACGAAGAACTATTTCTATGTTGGTTGATTTGCAATTTGTTTTTATTCAAAATAATAAAAATGCCAGGATGGTATGTATCGGAGTGTTATATCCTAAACCTCTTTAAAATCATTTATCAAAATGATATTGTATAAGGCTTACTAAATGTAACATCATAATATAACATTTCAGGAAGTTTGTGAATACAAGATCCAGCTCAGCATTTAACCAAGTCTCTTATGTGTAGTCCTCACATCTGAAGAATGCCTGTGCATGCTCACGTTTATTGCTAGAGTTTTGTTTTTTTCCTGTGATTATGTGATTTGTTTATTTGGAATATGGTTGACAGTGATGTTTTGTTGTTATTTGGAGACCTGTCCTTATTTTTCTTGGTAATCAAGAATAATATTTGAAAGCCCAATTGTTTGCATGACATCCTTGAGTTTTATTACTTAATATAACACCTTCAGAAGGTATAAATTTCTCTGTCCTATTTAACCCCATTATTAACTGTTTGGTCTGGACTTTAAAAAAAATCAGTCTGTAAGTTGAGAAATAATGACATGATGTGATTTGAACATGCCTACTTTCTAAGGAAGAACACAGCTTTGATATTTTTTTCACCTTAGATGTTTATGTCTAAGTTATGAGAAGAGAGTTCTCATAGCTACATTTCTCAGGAACCAGAGGCACTTGAGGAAACTGGAGGGACTCTGCTCTGGGCCCTGCTGTCAAGAAAGGGCACAGCAGAATTTGTTTTGGTGTTGTATGTGTTCACTGTCCTTCTGATCTTTGTCAGCACCTCTGTGTGTCAGTGGCACCAGAGTGTGAAAGTACATCAGGATATAAACAAGCAGCTGCCTCTGTTTTATTTACTGCCTTCTATATATATCCGAATTCGTTTTTGTAAAAGTTTGTTCGGTTTTGTGATGGCTTATCCTGAGAGAACAGATCCGCAGGGCCTACACTTTATCAGCCTCCTACACTTGATAATCTGATTTTCTTGAATTTCCCAAAATACCTAGGAAATTTAGCATTTTGCTGTTAAAACCACTCTTAAAACATACCTGGAATTAAACTCCTTTCCCTTCCCTCCATCCCTCCCTCCCTCCCTCTCCCCTTCCTTCCTTCCTTCCTTCCTTCCTTCCTTCCTTCCTTCCTTCCTTCCTTCCCTATTTATTTATAGTATTTATGATCCTTATTTTTGTAACTTTAATACTTATGATTTTTTTCTCTTTTTTCTATCTATGGCATCTCTCTGCTCACCTTATTGAAGAACAAATATTTATTTATATGAGAAAAGAATTTCAAAAGCAAAGGAATATATATTTAACATAACAAACTCAAACAAGTTAACTGTTTAGGATAGAATTCTGAAATTAGTGGTTTCCCTACTTAGGAATCATCATCTCAATATTACTCTATGTCCGCAAGATTCTACAGGGCAAGAAAGAGTAACTCCCATATATTCTTAGTTGAAACAAATCCTTGTTACAAAAAACAGATTAACAGGTTAACAAGAGAAGAACAAACAGAAGGTCATTAACGTGCAGATTTCATGTATACATGGAACACACACAGGGAATGAAAAATTCTCAAAGAGGTGAGTTTGAAATTGATTTAATATAGCGTCTTCAACAAAAACAGTACATTTTTAGAGAAGTGGCAAGACCCAGAAAAAGGGCTTTGAGTCTCTAGAGGGTGCAACTTGTGGAAAGGCAAATAAATGGCAGATAAATGTTAGCAAAGCCTGTTACTATAGATTCCTCTGACCCTCTCCAGGCTGAGAAGGCTTTAAAGTTGCCTTCGGTAATCAGCCTTTGTTCTCTGTGGTAGTAGATGAGTGGGAGCAGAAAACTTTTTGTCTTTGTAAATCTATGTCCTGCTTTTAGGCAAATAGAGGGAGGGGAGAGAACTTTTCTGCCTCTGTTACTTTTTAATTGTCTTCAGCTCAGTAACTCTTCATATTTTAGTGCAACCAAATTACATGATCCCACAATTTTCATTTATATATAACACCACTTAAGGAATATGACTATAAAAATTCTAATATTATTTGTTGATAATGAGCAAACCTACACTCTGGAATGACAACCTTAAGAAGATTACAGTATAGACTGAGCTTAAGGAGTAGACAATATAGCCAATTAGAATGGCTATTACTAAAAAGGCAAAAAATAACAGATGCTGGCAAGGATGACAGATAAAAGGGAAATTTTAAACTGCTAGTGGGAATGTAAACCAATATGGCCACTATGGAAAACAGTATAGAGATTTCTCCAAAAATTGCAAATAGAGCTACAGGCAATTCATCAATCCCACTACTGGATATTTATCTAAAGGAGAAGAAATCAGTATATCGAATGGATACCTTCCCCTGCACCTATGTTTATTGCAGCACTATTTACAATAGCAAAGATATGAAATCCACCTAAATGTCCATCAACAGATGAATGGATAAAGAAAACATGATATATCTACACAATGGAATACTATTTAGCCATAAAAAATAATGAAATCATATCATTTGCAACAACATGGACGGAATTTGACCAACATGGATGGTCATTATGCTAAATGAAATAAGCCAAGTATGGAAAGAAAAATATTACATGTTCTCACTCATATGTGGGAGCTAAAAAGTTTGATCTCGTGGAGGTAGAGATTAGAATGGTAATTACTGGAGGGTGGGTAGGGTGTGGGGGGCAGGGATGAAGAAAGGATGGTTAATGGGTAAAAATATACAATTTGACAGAAGGAATAAGTTCTAATGTTTGATAGCAGTGTAGGATGACTATAGTTAACAAAAAATGTATTGTCTATTTGAAAATAGCTAGAAGAGATGACTTGAAGTATCCCTAACTCATAGAAACAATAAATACCTGGGGTGATAGGTACCCTAACCACCCAGACCTGATCATTACACATTTTATGCGTGTCACAAAATATCACATGTACCTAAGCGTGCACAAATATTATATATGTATAAAAAACAAAATGAAAACTGTTTATTAAAATTTATGCATGTGAAATATATAAAATAAATAAAATTAAAAGATATACAGGCTGAGCATGGTGGCTCACACCTGTAATCCCAGCACTTTGGGAGGCCCACGTGGGTGAATCAGTTGACATCAGGAGTTCAAAACTAGCCTGGCCAACATGGTGAAACCCCATCTCTACTAAAAAGAGAAAAATTAGCCGGGTGTGGTGGCGGGCACCTGTAATCCCAGCTACTTGTGAGGCTAATGCAGGAGAATCACTTGAACCCGCAAGGCGGAGGTTGCAGTGAGCCAAGATCCTGCCACTGCACTCCAGCCTGGGCAACAAAGCAAGACTCTGTCTCAAAAAATAAATGAATAAATAAATAAATAAAGATATAAAGATACAAAATATATATACTATGAATTACTCAAATAGAGGCTTGGCATAATTTTCTAATAATATGAGAGAAAATTAGTCATGTTAACATTATTCTTGATTGTGTGAATATCTGAAAGAATCCAGTTTTTACACTGACCTGTACTGAAACATAGAAATGGTACCTGACTGGCCGGGCGCAGTGGCTCACGCCTGTAATCCCAGCACTTTGGAGGCTGACGCGGGCTGATCACGAGGTCAGGAGATGGAGACCATCCTGGCTAACATGGTGAAACCCCGTCTCTACTAAAAAT
>NC_045455.1:34443808-34468155 GCF_002776525.5 Piliocolobus tephrosceles
AAAAAAAAAAAAAAAAAAAAATGGCGGGGCGCTGTGGTGGGCGCCTGTAATCCCAGCTACTTGAAAGGCTGAGGCAGGAGAATGGCCTGAACCCAGGAGGCGGAGCTTGCAGTGAGCTGAGCTCGCACCACTGCCCTCCAGCCTTGGCAGCAAAGAAAGACTCCGTCTCAAAAAAATAAAAATAAATAAAAAGAAAAAAAAAGAAAAGAAAAAAGAAATGGAACCTGACTAAATAAATTAATAAAATATAGCAATTTTGTCTTTCAAATTTTTCTTTCTAAATTATACCTTAAGAAGTTTCACATATTTGATCCTCATATCAAAAGTAAATAATTTTGAAGTTTGTAGATTGAGTTGAAATAATTTTTAAGAAAGGAATGGAGGATATTTCTCATAATATGTAAGGAATAAAAAGTACTTTGTTTTCCTAATTTATTGCAAGGTGCATGACTGTGACCCCTATAACAAAATAGATTAACAAGTAAAAAGCAAGACCCAAAGACCTGCAGAAAGTGTATTTTCATTCTTTGACTCAATGAGAAAGAGACATTCATGTAGAAATGTAATTGAGCCAAAAAAAGGGAGTGATTGTTACCTGAAGGTAATGCACTGGGGAAACTGTTCAGATTCTTCTTGGCCTCCAGGTATAGGACAGGATCTCTCTGGAATGAGGATCTTACGTCCTAGTTTCAGGCAAGGTAGGTCAGAGAAATTCTTTATGAGCATGCTTCAGGGGAGAAATATGGGAGAAGGTCAGAGTGACCTTGCTTCTGTGGTTTTCTCAACTGTCAAGATGCCGTATTTTGGTGTATAGTGTTCAGAGGCCAGACAGCATTCACTACAATAGTGGAATGGAACAAGCCAATGTGAGCATTCCTGTCATCAATTGGAGACAAAGAGTGAGGAAGAAGAAGGTTTACCTTAAACCTGAAATTCAAGAAGCCAAGAGATTATTTGTAAATTTTGGACACGTAATTAGTGAATTAATGGTCTGTTCAAAATTATAAATTCTTTTTTGAGACCGAGTCTTGCTCTGTCTCTTCAGGCTGGAGTACAGTGGTGTGATCTCATCTCACTGCAACCTCAGCCTCCCTAGTTCAAGGGATTCTCCTGCCTCAGCCTCCTGAGTAGCTGGGACTACAAGCACATGCCACTATGCCCAGCTAATTTTTGTACTTTTAGTAGAGACAGAATTTCACCATGTTGGCCAGGATGGTCTCAAATCTCTTGACCTCGTGATCCACCCGCCTCGGCCTCCCAAAGAGCTGGGATTACAGACGTGAGTCACTGCCCTCAAATTTTAAATTCTAAAATATTTTTTAATTCAAACGTCATTTTAAATATCCAGCTCATATGGAACAGAAACTTATAGCATCACTAAATTGTAATTTATTCCAATTAAGATTTTTTCAGCCAAATTCAAAAATTAGAACAATAGTCAAGTACTTTGTCACTTATGGGTAAATACCTACTTTTTTCAGAATTTTCCTTAATGTTTTTATCCCATTTCATTCTTTGGCATTATTTATCTTCTGGCTGAAGTGCATCATCCATTTTATTCCCTAGCATTGAGATCTATCTTCACTTTACTCATTGCTACAAGACTGATTGGAAGGTTCCTTTTAGAATATATGCTCACACTAGGATAAACAATAACATTGTAGTTGCCTTTGGTTCTTTACATTTCCTCCTCTAAAACTTCCCTAGCTCAAAATTCCAGTGCTCTCAGATTTAGGAGCTCAATAATTTTCAGTTCCCAAAGATTTTTGGTGTTTTTTGTTTGTGTTACCAAACCAGGCTCATTTATCCAATGTGCAGCAAGACAATCACTGAGACATCAAGATTTGCATCAAAGCAAGGATTTATTTATGAGACACTCAAGTGAGGAGATGGGAAAACAAATCTCAAATCCACCTCGTTTATGGGTCATAAGCAGGGGTATCTTAGGGATTGGACTGAGGGGTTGGGGACTGGGTTATGAGGGGCCATCTGTTGATTGGCTGGGATGGAGGAAACTCCAGGAACCATGGATTAGGTGCGAGCACAACTATCTGGGTCACCTTTCACTTCAGAAACGGATTCACAAGAACACAGTCCTAGTCACTGAGGGTCTTTTGCTTTTGTTTTTGTTTTTGCTTTTATTTGGTTTCAGGGGTGGAGTTTTGACTTTTTTTTTTTTTTTTAACATCAAAAGGTCAACCATTAGACACTAATGCAAACTTACTTGAAGGGTTGGTAGTCTCAACTGGTTTGAGCTAGGTTCAAGGTTGAGTCTTCATTTCCTGACAAACAACTTAGACAACATCTTTTGATCCATGTGTCATAGTGAGATGTTATCTATAGGAACATTTCAGAGACTATCATTAGGCTATGTGACATTTACAAATAAGCAGAACAGCTATCAATGATTAAACAAACAGCTAAAAGTTATAGTTAACTGCCTAGAGAAATGTCAATTACTCACTTCCTAATCATTAATGGCTATCTGAGCACTGGTTTCATTTATCTTAAATTAGAGATTAATGAGTCTTTCAGGTTACACCGGACCATCAGTCCAGGCACTTCACTCAACATTGCCTCTTGCTTCTCTACTCTTTACCTCCCATGTAAAATCACATCAAGCCATGCATGGATAGTCTCAAATAAGAAAAGGTACATGTACCCACCATTCTCTCTTATTCTGATTCCATATCAAGTTAATTAGGTTTTAATATCTTAGTCTTCTACTCAAGTCCTAGGTAAAGAAAATGAGGCACTATACCCTTTATATATTTCCCATTTGGAATCTTTTTATGTTCTACTTAAAGGATATCAGTAATTTTGAATTTAGTGGTATGCAATTATAATAATAAATTATTTTGGATATATTGACCTAAAAACCTGCATCCTTATTTTGAAAAGACAATATACACAATTATTGACTGTGGATCAAATGACTATTATTTAATAGAAATTCTTACATAGAGATATTTTGAAATCTATTTTGTTGCACAGGTATGCCATATTTCAATTTTAAATGAATTACTAGATCCTGATTTTAAAAGGTAACTCTATTCTGGGTCATGCCAAAACCCTTTCACAATTTTTCAAACAGAATTTAAAATGAAAAGAGAATTATTAAAAATACATGGATGTGATAAGAGGGAACTTGGGACAAGACCATTAGTGTCTGTTCAGTTCCTTGGGAAAGAAGATGAAAGATAACTATCATGTCAAGATATATCACGTTTACCCTAAAAATATGGAACAAGCTATTCATGTGAAATATATTCCATTTAATTAACTTTAGGAAACCTTGAGAAACAAAATTATTTAAGGTAATTGCTACATGAATTTTCATGAATAGGAGTCTAGTTGAAATTTATCATCATATCTTTGTTAATGATTATTTTCACAAGAAAAAATCAAAATGATTGCACATGAAGTACAGTCCTAACTTGCACAAAAAATGACTAAATCACAAAGGTAATCCCAGACTGGAAAGTTTATATATGTTGTTTTACTTAAACACTGAAATTACACTAAATGTGATTTCCTGATTCTACTATTCATGAAACTTTATTTTATGTATATATTTTGATATTTAGATAATGTAACTTTAACAAAAGAAGCTAATCTATATGAAACATTATGAAGTATGACAAGGATTAAATATATGTTTATTAAATATGAATGATTTTTTAGGTATCTAAGCAAAATTTAAATATTGTGCACTTAAATTATTAATATTTTGCAAGATTGTTATTGACTATAATGTTTTTTAAATTAACTCTGTAAAGAAATATTTTAAAATGTCAGTTTAGTTTGAGAATCTTTCTCAACTCTTTTAGGTTCCATGCTTATATGGCATTCCCAAATGCTGCTAATATTAAGTGTCTTATTATTCTTCAACTTATTGTTAGCTATATACTTGGTTTATTTATCATCTACAAACAGATTATAAAACTCTAAAATTCTATACCTATAATAGTTTCCAAATGAAGGTGAAATAATTATGTGGTCTTAATAACATTAATCAAAATGTCATTTTTAACAATGTAGGGTGAAATAAATGGCCAGTATTATGACACATTAATAACAAATTTCCTAAAGAAGGGATTTATGTCCAATATAACAGAGCAAAAGTAGCAGAATTTTTTTCTCTCTATGAGTAAGTGCAGGGTTGAGTTAGGTATTAATACATGCAAATATTATAATTGCTGAGCTAGAATTCTCCTGATGGGGGCCTCATTTGTCCCTTTCTCAATTGATTGTCACCTTAACATCCATTTTTAGGCAATCAAAGTAAGCTGTAATTTAGACTGAGATCAAGAACACTAAAATGAAATGGTAATGTGTGACACAGATATTAACAATATTCGGTAAAGTCTTTTGTGTTGTCTTTCTTTTCTAGCAGTAAATAACTTGGAAAGCATTTCCAAACAAAGAAAACTATACCTCATACAAAAATTAGAAGCCAAGGCCAGTTATGGAGGCTCATACCTATAATCCAGTGCTTTGGGAGGCAAAATGAGAGGATTGCTTCAGGTCAGGAGTTTCAGATCAGACTGGGCAACCTGGTGAGACCCCGTCTCTACAACAACAATAAAATTAGCTGGGTGTGGTGCACTGCACCTGTAATCTTAGTTCTTCAGGTGGCTGAGGCAGGTGGATCATATGAGCCCAGGATTTCAAGGCTGCAGTAAGATACGATCAGGCCATTGTTGCACAGAAAACTAGAGATTTTGAGCTGCCGAGTACTTGCTAAGATAGCTTGGAACCAAATTGTGAAGGGTATTGGCAGACCTGCTAATGATTTTGGATTTTTGCTACAGAGAGTGAAGTTCCACAATAGAGTCCTAAGAAGAGAATTAGCATTAATATATTTGATTGTTCCCCCCAAAAGTAGTGGATAGACAGAGTAGAGAACAGACTGCTAGAGGAAAAAAAGCCAGCTGTAATGAGATAATGAGGGTATAAATAAGGTAAATAACTGCAGATGGAAAAGCAAATTTTTAGATATTTCTGTTTAATTGTTCTCCCAAGACGAGTACATGTTTTGTTTACAATATCTTTTAAAATGATCAGACATTGAAGAATTTTCTATATTTGGGTACTTTAAAATCTTCAGTAAAATATGCTTTAATTATTTCATAGGTCAGGGTAACAGTGGTATCTAACACTACAACTTGTTGGTTAACACAGGGGAGAGTTCCTTCTATAAAAAAGAAATAAAAAAGAAGGAGAAGGAGGAGGAGAAAAAAAGGAAAAACAGAAAAAAAAGAAAGAAAAATGCCTTCTAGTTAGCACCTGAGGTAACTTCAGATTGTATATAACTTTTTAAAGGAAAATTACACTGCCATGTTTTCACCTCCTTTTTAATAATTCAAAAAAACAAACACATAGCTACTTAACATACAAGAAAATGCTATGGAAAATAAAATGAATCATATAGAATGTACAAAGAATAAATTCATTCAAAATAAATTATAAATGAAGCAAAACAATTTACGAGACAAAGAAAACACATAATTAGATCATAGGTTGAAATAAAAATATATCAGAAATTATGTTGTATATAAACACACAAAAATCCAATTAAATATCTGTCTTTATTCTAAAATAAAATGAAGCAAATGCACTATATTCAGTTCAGAAGAATGTCACCTTAAATATAAATCTCCAGGAAGTAACTTCATTAAAAAATATAGACCATGCCCACACTACATAAAAGAAAGTTAATGTAGCTATTTAATAACAGATACAGTACAGATTTTAATTCAAGAGGACAACCATATAAAAAGGACATTTCCTTTTGATATAAGAGAAAATCAATTTTAAAAAATGTAAAGTGTTAATGTTTGCAAGCATGTTTAACTAGCTTCAATTAAAAGACCGGAATAGAAATTCTCAAACAGTGGAAAAATTCAACTTATGTTTTATTAAATCAAATTTTAACTGGGAGGCCATTGGACTGGGGCATCTGTAGCCCTGTAGTTTCTCTATAAGCAAACTAAAGCTCAATATAAATCATAAAACAGAATTAGACATTTTACCAATCGGAAACCATCTACCCACCTCTCACATCAACTAAACTCTCACTCCGACTTTCTGCTGTAACAAATCAGATATGTTTTCTTTTTCTTCCTTCCACATCAGCCTATAAAATCTAGCTACCCATGTGCTGCAACAGAACTCTCAGAACCTCTTCTGTTTCTGAGCCCTGCCCGATTCATAACAGTCTTTTTTTTTTTTTTTTTTTTTTGCTCAAATAAACTTTTCTTTTGACAGTTATGATGTGAGAGGTGATCATCTGAAGGAGAACTTTAGTGATGACCAGGAGCAATGAGAAAATAGGTGTAGACACCCCTCTGAGCCTCTTGCACTGAACATTGGGAGGTCATCATTAATAGGTCCCTCTTGGATAAGAGCTCCAAAATGTGTGTTGAGTTCTCTGAGTTTATTTGAGCATTTTTATCTCAACTGGGTTCAGAAATCATGGCAGAAACTAGATTGGTTCCAACAGAGAGGTCTCAGGTATTAGCCCGGGTCAGACAAAAACTGGACTGGGTTCAGTAGGAAAGTCTGCTATAGGTAAAGTTACAAAAAGAAAGGGAGTAATGAGTTCATCTGAATCCAAGGTATCTGGGACTTCTACATCTCAGAACCTACCTTTTCTAAAGAAATGGATAAACCATACCACAAACAATTTACAATTTTGGTGGCTGCAATGGGGAGATTTTAACCTAAACAAAATTGCTCATCTATGGGAAATATTGAAAAGAAAGAGGAATTTTGAGAACCTCAGAAACAATGAGATGTATTTTTGATTGGTATGCAAAGGCTGCTAAAAGAATAAATGAGTCAAAATTTCATCTCCAAAAGACTCCTCAGAAAAGGCAAATGAAAATCTTAACTAGTGAGAAAAAATTGTATGTTGACTAACTTAATTCCAACTGTATCTTCTTTCTTTCTCTCTATCCTCCTCCGTCTAATTACTCTGAATCTGCTAACCTTTTCACTAAGTTATGTCAACTGAAGAATGACAAGGTTCATAAACTTGGAAAGAAGAGCTTTACTTCTCATAAAGGGTGGCAGCCTGCAGGGTGGCCATTCTGACAGGCTGGGAGGCGTAGTCTCCAGCCAGAAGTCAGAAACGGACACTTGGAGGACTGTCAGAAAAATACCAGGATTTGTGCAGAAAGGAGTGGCAAAATATACATATTCAGAAAGCTATGAAGGAGTCATAAATAATTGTGAAAGGAGAAGCATGCACATACAATTAAGCTTCATGACTCTCCATGGGACCCAGGTTCAAAAAATGGCAGCGTTAGCCTGCTTTAACGGTGAAGTTTTCCTCCTTCTGACATCAAAAGGTGAAGCAGAGGCAGTGAAAACTCACTGCACATCCTGTGTAGCCTGGAGGGAATACTGGTCTGTTGCTTATTCCAAATTGCAGAAGGGAGGGTCAACTTCCAGTAGTTGGTTGAGAAAGTCTTTCTAAAGGGCTAGTTTCTGTTTAGCTCTTAGAGAAGAAAACCTAATAATGGCAGTTAGCAAGGGTGTAGGTATAATGAGATGTGTCCAATCTTCTATCCTGTCATGGACAGGAACTCAGTTTACAAGGTTTCTTAGGGGCCTTCTTGGCCAAGAGGGGAGCATTCAGTCAGTTTGAAGAGCTTAGGATTTCGTTTTAATTTTTCAGTTATCTTCCCACCCCAAGATAACTCCAGTTATCTTCCAAGTCTAGAAAACTAGATAAACACCTTATGAAGTTAGTCCCTGAGATCAACTGGGTCTGCACCTTTAACCACCTTTATTGCATGAACAAAACTTCGAGCTCAAAGCAAATGGTGATAGTTTTGTCTGTCCCAAGAGAAAACCCCCAGAAACTTGCCAATGAGTTTAGACTTTCATGGAAGCACATAACCCAGGACACTTTGATCTTTCTGGATGTATTCATGGTACTGGAATTTGGTGAAGGCCATGAATGGAATGGCTGAAATCACGTGGAAGGTACCTGAGAAAGATATCAAAAATTCAAACACTGAATCTTTCAGTAATGGACTGAAAAGAAACAACAAATAAACAAAAACTAGGAAAGTAGCAAGCTATCCCTTAGAAATCTATCCCTTGCCAAAATATTTCCTTCAAAAAATAACCTGACTAGTCTGCTATTCAATCTTTTAAACAGAAAAAGAATGAACCAGTTTACGACTGTAACGCAAGATTAGAAGTACTATTTGTAAAACATCCTGTTGTATCTGTGCTGAGTTCAGGGACTTAAATGTTGTATCTGCTCTTTTTGTTAATGAGCTCCACCCCAGATTCAGTAATGTAGTTTTAAAAAGTAAATAAATCAACGACTGGAAACCTCTAATGTTGCCAAGTTAGTGGCCAAATATGCCTTTGTAGCATATAGACTATTTTTAGCTGGTTGTTTTGGGATGCTTTAGTAAGAAAAATTAGTTCCAAGCTTGTCAATGCCTTATTAAATGGTATGCACCTAACTGGAAGTGGTGAAGGATAGTAAGTTGTCTTTGAAATCCAAGCATGCTTCCTATTGTCATGCTGACAGTTCAGTGTGGTTCCTCAATTTCTTTTGCAATTCCCTGGTAAGTCTATGCTGTATTCAATAACAGCACACCCCAGCATGTGCCAGTAACTTTGTGTGGCCACTCTTTTGTAGCACTGGTAGGGAGCAGCAGCAAGGAATAGCCAGGTTGTATTATTTGTACTTATCCACTACTTAACAACACATTAAGCATGCAGTGATTTTGAATTATTGAACGAGACAATACAGAGTTCCAAGAGAGAAATACTTGGCTCCTCATCAGTCAAAGATTGATCAATTTTTTTTTGTTGTTTATGAGGAAAATTAAATGAGATTTGATGATATTCGCACTTAATTTCAGTGTTCATGGTTTCGCTGTGTGTTTTTACATTCATTTTGCCAAATTATTCCATAACAGATTTTCAGTGCTTAAACTCTGTGTTTGAAGGCACTGTAGGCTGCCTCAATTTGATATATCTTAATATTAAAAGGTAAATAGTTGTCTCATAATATTATATATCACATTTATTGTCGAGTTTTAATGAAAAACACTATTTTCATTGATAATTTATAATTAGCTCCATAGGTTAAGAAAGTGAGGCTGATATGAAATCATGAGAAAAGTATCACTCTATATAGATTGAGCAATCAATAGTGAAATTTCCAAAATATTAATTGCTACATTATGTCAAGGGTCATTCTAGGATGAAATATTTCACAGCACTTTCAAAGCATAAAAGTCATCATAGCTAACAATAGTATAAACTTGTCAGACTTAAAGGTCAGTGTACAATGGTGTGAGTTTATTCTTTTTAGTTTTATTTTCTATTACTAAATACAGTTTTTCATTAGTTTCTCTTTAGAGTAGTAAGTTATTTTATTACATTAAAATAATATTTTACTTATTAAAAATTAATTTAAGAAAAAGTGATGAAATATAATTTTCAAAAGCAAAATTATCAAACTGAAAACAATGAAATATAAAATTTACAAAGTATGCAAAAGTTTTCTTGGTTGTACATGAATCAGACCTGAAGATAACCAGCAATATTAATTAAATATATTATGTTGTGAATTATTATCAAAAGAGTCTTTTAACCTAGGTAACATATTTTAAACATCCATTCAGTTAAACAAGAATTATAAAACCCAGCTGGCAGAAACACCTCCAGCTTTACTAGTTGCTGTAAACTCTAGAAAAATCATGTTTTCTTTGAAGACTAAATTAAAATATATACATAGTTATCTGAAGGATGTTAGAAAAAAAAATCCATAGTAAACTTTCTGTTATAATTACTTTGATCAGTATTAATTATAAATATTATGGACTAAAACACAGCAGTATTGAGAGAGGTGATTACCCCCTTCTGAATGGCTGCTGTGACACTCTACACTGTGGGTTCACCTGCCCCCTCACTAGGCACTCCTTCTCAGTTAATTTTATTAGTTTTTTAAAAATTCACTGCCTTTGAATATTTGAGCGACTCAGGACTGCATTTTTAGGACTTCACTACTCTATGATCTCTTGCTGTTCCACGCTCTAAGCACTCTTAATGTGCTAATGACTACCACAGTTACACTCGTTCTCACCAAATCTTGTATTTATTCACTGCCCACGCGCCAACAATTAAACATCAGTTAGTTTACAGTCAAACTTTTGATTATTCTTCATAAGCCCTTTTCATCCCTTTCATTGTGTATCTTACTAAGAACTTTAACCCGCAATTCACATCATTGTTCCAAGGTGCTTGGAGTAATACTTAACTAATTCTTTCTCTCTCTCTCTCTCTCTCTGTCTCTGCCTCTCTCCCCCCAAACCCCACCCTGTCACACACACACACAAACACACATACATATATTTCATCATTTATTTATTTATTTTTTATTTTTTTAATTAATTAATTTTATTATACTTTAAGTTCTAGGGTACATGTGCACAACGTGCAGATTTGTTACATATGTATACGTGTGCCATGTTGGTGTGCTGCACCCATTAACTCGTTTACATTAGGTATATCTCCTAATGCTATCCCTCCCGCCTCCCCCCACCCCATGACAGGCCCTGGTGTGTGATGTTCCCCATCCTGTGTCCAAGTGTTCTCATTGTTCAATTCCCATCTACAAGTGAGAACATGTGGCGTTGAGTTTTCTGTCCTTGCAATAGTTTGCTCAGAATGATGGTTTACAGCTTCATCCATGTTCCTACAAAGGACCTGAACTCATCCATTTTTATGGCTGCATAGTATTCCATGGTGTATATGTGCCACATTTTCTTAATCCAGTCTATCACTGAGGGACATTTCGGTTGGTTCCAAGTCTTTGCTATTGTGAATAGTACTGCAGTAAACATACGTGTGCATGTGTCTTTATAGCAGCATGATCTATAGTCCTTTGGGTGTATTGGGTGTATACCCAGTAATGGGATGGCTGGGTCAAATGGTATTTCTAGTTCTAGATCCTTGAGGAATCACCACACTGTCTTCCACAATGGTTGAACAACTAGTTTATAGTCCCACCAACAGTGTAAAAGTGTTCCTACTTCTCCATATCCTCTCCAGCACCTGTTGTTTCCTGACTTTTTAATGATTGCCATTCTAACTGGTGTGAGATGGTATCTCATTGTGGTTTTGATTTTCATTTCTCTGATGGCCAGTGCATTTCATCATATATTGACAAAAATAATCCCTCGTGTTCCTGGAGGATTTGCTTCTAGGACCCTATCTATTGTCATTTTCTATCCTATTTTCTTCACTTATTCTCTTTCAGTGTAGCCTACATCTTTATTGTTCTTCCAGTTTACCAAATGGGCAATCAATTTAGAGACTTTCTGCTTGCTCTTTTCCAAGCAAGTAGTTGGAAATATCTGGAAAGTAGTTTTCTCAGATATTTTATAACAAAACTTTTCATATTATTTCCATATCTCTGATTCAAGTCAACTCCTCAGAGATGTCTTCTCTGCCCATCCTATACAAGATAACCTTCCCATCATGATTTTCACTGTATTTATATAATCTAAGAGTAAGTGTTACTATTAATGTTACTAGTGCTACAATATTCTGAAGCCCTTATCTCTCTCTGGTATTTTATTGTGCATTTGTTTGTCTGTTAGTTTTGCTTCTCTCTCTCCTATTTAAAAATGTCAACTTTCAAGAAAACAAATTGTATTGTATTTACTGCAATATACTCAATAGCCAGTAGAGTGTCTTGTGCACTTGGATGCTCCATAAATGTGTACTAAATGAAGGAATGAATGAATAGTAGAGAGACATTGGCATAATATGAAAAAAACAATTAACTTACAAATGTATAAAAGTGAATAGTATCTAATGTAATTGGATATAGATAAACATGTATCATAATAAAGAAGAAATTTTTATTCATTCTGTATGAATAAACAGAAACTTCTGTAGTTTGCATTTATTGAATTCTATAGCCAATTATTCATTGTTTTCTTGCATATCTCTTTTGCTTGCTGTTTTGCAAAACTTCTTTATATATGAAGGAAATAGGTTTTCATTAGTCGCATGTATTGTTAATGTATTTTTAGTCTTTTACTTTTTTTTATATATTTGTTTATTTTTTTCTATTTGTAAAAATATAATTGAGTTGAATGTATCACTTTTTTTCTTTAATGGCTTATGGGTTTTATGACTCATTTGGAAAGGCTCTCCCCTCCTCAAAATTATTATTGTTTAATATTCATAATTTTTCTTCCAGAAAGTCTTTGATTAGTTATGTTAAAGTTTATGCCCATTTGGATCTATTTTATTTTATTTTACATTTTACTTTTTAATTTTTATGTGTACATAGGAGGTGTATATATTTATGGGGACATGGGTCTATTCTAAATGTAAGTAATAAAGTGGGGATCTACATTTTTCCAGTTATCGATATACTTTCCCCCATACAGTTTTCTGGTAATTCTTTATTTTTACCTTTATATTTTGTGTTTGAATTTTGAACCTCGAAGCCACTTTCATTAATACTTCTCTATTGTACTAGAAATGAGAATGGTAACATTAAATCAAATTGAGGTAAGAAAGGATAGCATTTGAGATGTGTTGCAGCATTTTGTTGCATTTGGAATGCAAAAAAGGAAAAAATTATAAAATATTATACTAACATGCTTTAATCTTATAAAATTAGCCAAGCATTTAGTATTTATAGCTAAAATCAGGAAAAGACATATTGTTATACCTTTATGGGCAGAATTTATGGCATCGTGTTGTCTGCTATTTTGGAACTGTCCAAATATAGAGTGAGAATATTTAATATTACTATAAAAATTACTTTTGACTCTATATTGGGTATACGGATTCCAAATCTTTGACCAAAATATCAAGTAATTGACTCCCTTATTTCTTAAATTTCTCCATTTGTCTTTTCCCTCCATAAGCATTCACTGTGGCCTGTTTAGTAGATTCAAATTTAACGTCAGTTATAAAAGTGTGACCCATGCTACTGGAAGATGTGAGAGAATCATCCAGCTCTGCAGCTTGGATTGCAAATACAGTCACTGAAATTGCATACCCCATTGGCCTTATTTCGCTTGATTTGCCTTGTTTTATATTAGAATGTGTTAGAGAAAAAGGGAAGCCAGAAGCAAAGGAGATATTGGGATAGAACCAAGAGATGAAATGTCTAGTGAAAGAAGTTACTTTTTATCAAAAAAGACTGTGATGTTCTGACAGCAATATTTATAGTTTTATAAATTTCATGCTGAAATATCTCCATCTCTTTTTCATAGGGATACAGATTTTGTCACCTCTTCTTCATAAAATATAATTATGCAAATATAAATATATATATACACATACATATAGTTTACCCTTTAACAACACAGGTTGGAACTGCATGGGTCTACTAATATGTCAATTTTAAAAAATAAATATATTGGAAACATTTTTAGAGATCTGTGACAATTTGAAAAAACTCACAGATGAGCCATGTAGTCTAGAATTAATGAAAAATTAAGAAAAAGTTAGATATATCATGAATTTATAAAACATATGCAGATACTAGTCTATTTCATCATTTACTAACATAAAATATCACAAATCTATTATAAAACATTAAAGTTAATTAAAACTTAGTTAACACTAAAAATATTAATTAAAACTTACTAAGCACTTATAGATCCTACATGGCGTCATTCACAGTCCAGAGAAATGTAAATGAATATAAAGATGCATTATCGGAACATAACTGCATAAAATTAACTGAATAAACACTCTTCTGTAATAATTTCAAAGCTACCTCCCATTGCTATTGCAGTGAGTTCGTTTTTTGACTATTCACTTAAAATGCCTTATGCCACTAATCTTCTTCATGTGAGCAGCTCATCTCTCCAGTAAATTGTGTATTGTAGTAATAAAAAATGGTCTCTCCTATTTCTGGTATATTTTTCATCCTGTTCGTTACAATACCATATACCTTGAATAACACCATGAAACCCATACAAAGTGCTACTAGTGATGCTGAACATGCTCCCAAAAAGCAGAGAAAAGTTGTGACATTATAAGAAAAGTTGAATTGCTTCATTTGTACCATAGATTGATGTTTGCAGCTGTGGTTGCCTGCCATTTCAAACAGTCTCATAAAGAGACAATGTAAACTTATGTTATCCACAAATACAGTACAGTACTGTAAATGTATTATCTCTTTCTTAGTTTTCTGTAGCTTACTTGATTGTAAGATACAATATATAATACATGTAACATAAAAGTGTGTGTTGACCCTTTATGTTATCCATAAGGCTTCAAGTCAACAGTAAGCCATTAGTAGTTAAGTTTTAAGGAAGTTGAAAATTATATGTAGATTTTCTAATACACAGAATGTTGGCTTCCGTAATTCCCAAGCTGTTCAATGATTAACTGTGTGTGTATGTATATATATGTGTGTGTGTGTGTTTGTGTGTGTGTATGTGTATATTTATGTGTGCATTTTACCAAAATCAGTGTATGGTTGTTTTTTATGAAGATGTATTTACTCAGACATTATTCTAGTGTGGAGCAATGATTTTATGTGTGTTAGAGATGTTGCCTAGAAAATATTCTAATTTAATTTCACTGAAAATAATAATAATAGTCAATTGTTCATGAGTAGCCAGTTTTGTAAGTCTATTTCCTGGACTGATGTCTTGATTTCTCCCACAGTGTTTGTATGAAAGGAGAAGTCTTTTTCTTGACTTTTTAAAAAATCCACCTTTTTATTTTGAAGTACATCAACAATGCCAGCATGAGGCTTCTATTTGTAAGAAAGTTTCCGTTTGTGGCTGTATTCAGTATCTATACTCCAGCTCTCAGGTGATCTATACTCCAGCTTGTCAGAAAATCAAGCCAACTTTGAAATGTTAATCAATTTACAATAAAGGAATGTGCACATGAATGACTGAATTCATTTAAAAACTTTTACAATAACGTAAGAATTATTAATAAACCATGAACACTGGTAGTATTTTGAGATCTAGGGAAATAGATAAAAGGAGGGAGAGCAGGTGACAGTAATTAAAAAACTACACAAAAGAATATGAATAGCTTATATCTTGGTTTCAGTATTTTCACAAGGGACTATCATTTTTTTAAATGTCAACCAGAAAAGTAAACGTCCACCTTGCTTGCTTACTCAGTGTCAGAAAACTCACCATTAATCTAATAAACAGCATTTCCCCTAGCTAGAAAACTTATTTAAAATCTTTCCAAGGCAAATATCCTTTCATAAGCATAAATCATTTTCTTTTGAACTCTATCTGAACTCAAATTACCATAAAAATATTGAGATAAGCACTATTCTAACTGCCATGCATGAAGCACCTTATCTAGATATTTTAACTGAACCTTCGTTTAATACATAAAATATTTGCACCTTAAAAACATTTATAGTAATTTTAATCAAGAGCCAAAATACAAGAGTTCTTTCACCTGGTTTTAGGGTTGTGGTCACAGTTTGTCTATTGATTTCCTTTCTTTTTTCCCTCATAAACGTGTAAATAGCTCGTTTTTTTTTATGTTGTTTCAAATCTTGTTCTCCATATTATATTCCTTAAATTTATCAATTTTATTCATTTTAGATAAAATGTAATAACTAATTATTACTTTTTTATTTTAGGCAAACTTTGCTACAGATTTCAGCGTATACATAAAAAATAATAAAAATAACATAGTTGAAGTTTCTGATACATTATAATCAATATACAAACAACTTAGGGACTGTCTCTATTCCAACTTTATACAGCACCAATTTTCGTAAAATGTCAATAATGTAAAATTTTATTTCTTTGTTATTTTAGAAATTATATTAATGTATAATACATAAAAATAAATGGATTTATACCACACATGCACAGAAGTGTGCACACAGATATACATACCTACCCCCAATATATGAATGTCTGACCTAAAGTCACATTGATTATTGTTATGATGATAAAAAAACACTTACTTATAACCTATTTGTAAGCATGAATTTTAAATAATGCACATGAATATGTACCAAAACATGCATATAATAGATAAAACTATGTTATCATTACAGAACCACAACGGTATTCAATGCAATATCAATATTACTTTATTTTGTTCACTTGAGATTATTTTATTTATAATACTCTCAGATGAATAAAACATCTTCATGAATATGATACCAGAACTGGCTTAATTGAGGAAGCATTTGTTAAATCACTGTGTCTCTGAAACTGGAGTGAACAGTAATGACTACCATAGGTGGGCTCATTCACATTTCTTTTACGGATATAGTAATAGCACTTAAAGAAATGTGGCTTAGCTGCTTAGTCTCCATCTGTTTAACTGGATATTTTAACTGGATATTCCATCATCAATTATCAAATCAAAATAAACCAGCCATAGCTGTTTATGAAATTCATCTTTCTTTTCTTTCTCTGGTATCAGATAGTCATCTTGGATAAAATTTTAGATTGATCTATAACAGAATACTTCTCAGTACAAATGAGTTTATATTCTCAAAGCCATGATGCCTAGCACTTAATTAAGGAAAGCAACTGATATGGCCAGAACCTTTGTATTATTATATATGTGTTTATAAATTGTAAGATTTATAGTTTCTTTTGATATTTGATAATAATGCTTATTATATTACAGATTATTAGAACACATATCTAACAGTCTAAGGGTAGATGTATAATATTCTCTTTTATTGGGTATGAGAAGTATTGACATTAAAATAGTACCCTAAAATAATAATTTGTATTACAGGTATTCTTACAAGATTTATACCTTAGTACATGTCCATTTGTCTCCTCTTTTACATATATGTGTTTATACAGCCACAGCATACACATCTTTGTTTTTGCAAAATAGAATTAATCTAGACAGTAGTCTGAAATTCATTTGCTTTACTGGACAATATACGCTACATATTAATACTTGAATGCCTCTTTATTAATTAAAAAATACTCTAGAAATACACTAGATAACAACATGCATGCCTAAACACCCATATAGTCTGTATATGTGCTTGTGTTTCTATACATACACACATACATAAAAGTTTAGGTAAATGGGATTATACTATGAAACTATGCACTGTATATTTTAAAGCAAACATTTCTCTGCTTATATTAATCTGTCTCCTTTTCCTCTTTTTGGACTCACCATTTATTCACCATTGCCACCAACTCCATCCGCTATAGGTATCCTCCCATGCTCTGTACACATTACAGCTGATTCCAGATGAGAAGCTGAGATCTACATTTATCATATAATTTCTAGATGAGAAACTGCCAATGTGAGGCCCTGGCATGATATTTGGAAGACTGAAGAAAAGCTCTTAGGGGCCATTTATTCTTTTGCTGCAGGTGTAGAAGGGACTGTGGAAAGACATAAACTGCACAGCTGCTTTTTCTTGAGCTTTTGTGGACCACTACCTTCATGATTCAGGCTCAGAAAGTTATCAAGTGGCAGCTTCTCTGATTGTGAAGCCCCTTACTGCCTATATCATGAACACTTCATACATATAATTCACAGATGGTCTCATGTTTTCATCACACATACAACACACACACACACATACACACAGATTTCATCAGTATTAGCTTTACAGCAGTATTATCAACATGGGGTTAGATACTTCTCATCTTGTTTTTCTCACGCATCCCTACCTTACGAAACCCCAAACAATCAAATTAGACCTTTAATGTAAGAGCTACAGTTCAGAAAGTGGTTGTACCTCTGTAGAGTCACTCATTCATTTTTTTCCATTGACTTATTTTTTACCGTTATCAAAAATGTATATCAAATATCATTGAACATATATACTTACATCCTAGTCTTTAGGTTTGTATAAATATATGACTATTAATGGATTTGTGCTATATAAATATATGTGTACTTTTAAAATTAGTTTTAAGAGATGCTGCCAAATTACTTTTGCAAAGGTATAACAGTTTAAGAGTCCTCCATCAATAGTAAGAGTGTCCATGATCCTGCATTCCCAAATTCACTAATAGCCATATTTTTCTATCTTAACTTTTGCTACCCTTTGGATGTGACCAATGCCTCATTCTTATTTTATTTCTATGACTATTTTGTGACCTTGAATATCTTTTGTGACCTTGAATACCTTTTACATTAGAAATTTGAATTTGATGTTCAATGAATTTTCTGTATATTTTTCTTTTGGAGTTTTTCTTTCTAGTCAGTATTTTAAAAATGTTTCATATAATTTAGATATTAGTCATATATCTGTCACATTATATTTTAACTAAAAGATTTGGTTATTGATTTTTATATTAGCTGCTTTAGAGAACTATATATGTAAATAAAATTGTATATATCGTATACAATATATATGTACATATACATTATATGTATGCAAACACAAAAACACATGTTTATATTAAAAATTTTTTCCTCTTTACTTCTGATTGTCATGGTTAAGAAGATATTCATCATCTTAGGGTTAGATACCATTTAAGCTTCCTGGAGTTTAATTTTATTACTGTTTGTGCCTGCTAAATATGTCTTTTGAAAAGTGTAAATATGAAATTAACACTGCAATAATATTGAAATAATACATGGTCTAAAGGTTAGATGTGTTAAATACTCTTCCTGGAGTGATTTCATAGACATCCACAGGTCTCAGCTGAATTAGATGCTGAATTAGATGGTATGCTACTGTTTCTTCTTACAAAATATAAGCATTGCTAATCTCTACAAAAGAACGTGCAATTATTTTGAATAAAAATACCTGAAAATATGCTAGTCAGGTGAGATTATGGCAAATTTCATGGATAAAAGCAGTGTAGAGAAGAGGAATGTATTCATTTTTTGACTGGGCAGATTAGGGAAAGATTTGTGTCTGAGATTTTACATAAAAATGGAAGTGAATTATACATACAAAAGATGCCAGAGGAATAAGAAGAGTATAGTGTGGATTTAGAGGACAGAAAACTGTAAATGGGGATTTCCAAAAGCTAAACAAAACAAAAAACTCAACTTTTAAGATTTCCTAAAAGAATATCGATTACATGGCTATGTTAAAAAAATTTTCTCTTACTTTCTTCTTCTCCCTGAAAACAGTATTTCATACTAAAACTGTTAGGTTTTCCAGTTGATATCACTACAATTGATATCACTAATAATCTTAATTTCAGATGCTTTGGAAAATATTTGCTTTTACACACACTTCTGTATATAAATCTACTAAAATATTACTTAGACAAATAATTACATTTCGAAGTGTATTACACTGATATAATCAAACTGGATAGTGCTATATTTATTCACAAATATGCTATCTTCTCATCATCTTAATGTTTGCTACTAATACATATTATTGTAAATTTGAGTGGGTAAATGATACTTAATTGTACTGGCATTTAAGGATGTAATTCTACATATATTTTGCAAGGCATACTTATTTAATCATTATTTCAAATTCATATTGTATTAGTCGGGGTTCTCTAGAGGGACAGAGCAAGAAGAGCCAGTCCAAGTCCCAAAACTGAAGAACTTGGAGCCTGATGTTCAAGGGCAAGAAGCATCCAGAACAGGAGAAAGATGCAGGCTGGGAGGCTAGGCCAGTCTGTGTTTCTGCCTGCTTATGTTCTAGCCATACAGGCGACTGATTCGATTTTGCCCACCCAGATTAAGGTGGGTCTACCCTTCCCAGCCCACTGACTCAAATGTTAATCTCCTTTGGCAATACCCTCACAGACACACCCAGGATCAATACTTTGTATCCTTCAGTCCAATCAAGTTGACACTCAGTATTAACCATCACAGATATGTTTTTTTTATTTTTATTTAATTTTTATTAACAGATTATTTTACACATTTATTGAGTACAATGTGATGTTTCAATGTATATACATGTAACATAATGATCAAATTGAGGTAATTACCATATCTATCACTTTAAACATCTATTATTTGTCCGTGTGGTGACAACATTAAAATTTTTCTCTTTTAATATCTTGAAATATATTATTTGCTATAGTCACCATAAAGTGTAATAGAACACCAAAACCTATTCTTTCTAGATGTGACTTAGTTTTATTAATTTTAGGGAAACCTATATATCCACATAGGCATGCACTGTCACACAGATATATACACATACCAATAAAATATTTATATTAAAAAATTAAGTTTATACTGTTACTTTCTCCAACAGTAGTTAACCTGTTCGCTAGTAAGATGTAACGTTAACTTAGAATTTAGGCTAACATAGGAAAAGTTACTGATGAAAATAATGCTTTAATTTGCTATGTTAGTTCCGTATCTGTTACAATGAAAGAAGCAACAAAGTATTTTGATGATCTGCCACTGAAATCAAAAATGCAAAAGTTCTGCAAATTAGTTCTAATATAATGAAATCTGAAGAATTATATTAAATGATTCCAAAGAGTTCAAATCAGAGCTCAGATTCTAGGAATTTCATTAAGTTCATGTACACTGAAAATGTTCACAGAATAATTAAAATATTACCACTTATTTTTATAGAGAAAAACAGAAGAATGAAATACGCATGGTGGCTGGAGAAGTTAATTAGGTAAATTTAATTCATTCTTAATTATTAGAATGCAAAGTGAGAACAGATATTCTAAACACAAAACTAAGGCCAATGTCTTTTCTGTTAATTATGAAAAGTTGAGGACTTTTATGAAATTTGTTTTTCAATTCTATAAGATATCTATTTCACATTTACATAATAAAGCACTTTACTGACTATGTCTCATGGGTTTGAGACTTTTTCCACTTTAAAATTCAGAAAATGATCAGTGCTCACTTTTCACATGTATATATGTTTCCTGAATTTATGATGCAGGAATTAGTAATTAGTACTATAATTAAATTACTATCAGAATTAACATTTGACAAGTTAAATTGATGTAAGTTTGAAGATATTTTAGTAACAGAATAACAATATGAACAATTTAGATAATAATGAAGACCTGTTGAAGAAAATGCTATTTTCCCTTCTAATAATAACTTTTCGTTTATAGCTGTATTCCTTATGGATATATATGGCTGTATAAACCTTTTCCCAAGCATAACAGTCAGAGCTCATTTTTAAAAGCCTCAGAAACTATTCTAGCCTACTTAAGCAGACAATAAATGTATTAAGAATATTGGGTAAAGTGGGGTATCGCTGGAAATCCAGGGAATCATGTTTGTTGAATGCATGACGAAGAACTATGTGCAGATAATGCCATATGGGAGGGATATCTGTGACTCCTCTGCCTCTGCAAGTTGAGGCCTTTCTGACATCCCCTTCATCCTTGCATAGATGTCGTAGGTGATACCCACTTCTCCGTGCCACTCTTTTTCAAACTGAAATCTCCAGTGTGGGGTTCTCATCTGATGGATATAGTGCAGGTCATGTGCCTGTGCCTTGTGTCTGTAACAGTCTGTGAAAACAAGCACACAGCTTATCTTTTGGCGTGGGACACAGGTGGAAACTATTCCAAATGTATAAAGAATATTCAAATGGCAAAAGAATTAAAAATATCCACTTAAAATAAAAAAGTATACTCGTAAGCAAATAACCTATAGTTTGTTGTTGTTGTTGTTGCTGCTGCTGTTTTAAATTCTAGGTAATATATGTGAAGTTGCAAACTAGGTAATTACCCAAGATACTTGAGCTTATAGAGTACATGAAAAGAGAATATCTCAGGGCTAATGCAGCTATTCAAAACATGGTAAAAATATATTCAATACCTTTCCACTATACATATTATTTGACATAACAATATGGGTGCAACAGAACACTAAAATAATTTATTCTTTCTTTGCCCTAATTGGAGTTTAGCATAATATTTATGGAAATGAAAGCTGGATGAAATTGGCCTGTGTTCTAAACCTAATTAGCCTCTTTACTAGCTCAGTGACTTTGGGCAGGTTACTCCACTAATCTGAAATTCAGTTTTGTTATTTATAGGTTTTAATAATAATGCTGACTGTACTGTTAGTTCTAATTAAAGACATACTGCTGCAGAAAAATGACCATAGTGCCTTGGTTATTAAAATCCAGTAAACCAAGACCAGTGGAGAAGCCAGGAAACTGAAAGTGCAAACATGGTGAGCCTGTGATTAAGAGGACAGCGAAAGTAATCAGCAAGTTCAAAGTATGCTTGACTGATGTTTCTACAAGATGTCAATGAGCAGTAAGAGCTTCACTCTTTCCTCAGCTAAAAAAATTTCCTTTAGAAACTGCAAAGAACTTCAGTGGAATAATAACATGATTCTTTCAGTTGATGCAGTGTGCTTCACAGTCATCATTTCCTTTTGTAAGGAGTGTAAAATAACCTAATGACTGTGTATTGAAATCACCTCCTGAATTGTGTGCACAAATATTTTTAGTTTCCATAGTGCATGAAGTTAGCTGCATCTTACCTTAGATATTAGATAAGCATCTCCCATGCAAATTGTTATGTGACATAGAGACAAATTAATGACAATTTCTAAGAAAACAAAGTACAAGGAAAACATAAAATCAAGCTTTGTGTCAAAAGTATAAGGCAGTCAACAACACCTATGTAAAAGTTCTATGAGAGTTTAATTTAATAAAAAAGATAATGCAGAAAACAATGTTTTTAAAAGAGTTCATCAAGGTATTATGTAGTCATACAGGAGAATCTACAATATTGCTGAAGTGTGTGTCCAAAGACTACAATTATAGAAAATGTAAGGATGACATACGATGTTGAGAAAGGGTAGTTAGTCTAAGGCTATTATATTAAAGAGTGGACTTTGAGTACAATTTGTCAGAGCTACAATGATGTGAAGGTAGAAGGGTATTAAAGGAATGCAGAGGTAGAAGAATTCAGCACCAGGAGATTTTCTTTGCAGTTTTGTCCTGCAACAAATGTATTTGACCTTGAAAAAATCAATTAGCTACTTGAAGTCTCATTTCTTGACCTATGATGTCAAAAGTTCAAGTATTTATTTCTTATCCTAACCTTAAATTAATATATTATTTCAAATATTTATTAACTCAGTAATTCATTCTAGGATCTTAAATTCTAACAGCAAAACAGAACAATAAACAGGTAAACAAATACAGGAACAACATAAATGTAAATTACGGTAAACTTTTAAAGAGAATGAATGCGGGTGATGTGACTTTTACTAGTTATGAGGGGCCAGAGAGATTGAATTGTATTATCTATGATGGTTAGAGATGGCTTCTAGAGAAAACAATATTTCAGGTGATAATTGATGGATAGGATGGAGACAGCAATGTAAACTCAAAAGAAGGACTATTTTAAGAAGCCAAAAGCTTAATGGCAAATGTGTTGAGGTTGGAAAGAATCCACCCTGTTTGAACAGCATGAAAAGGATGGCAAAGGTATACTGATTAAGCAGAAAGAAGAAATTTTTTAAAGTAAATAGACTTTGTGGTTTACATTTTTTTTTTATCCAGGTGCAAAGCGAAATTGCTGGGGGATTAACATACAGGTGTGACACGACTGGATTTATATTTTAAAATTATTCTCTGGCTGCAGTGCGAAATGGATTATAAGATAGGTAAACATGAATGGAGACAGGTCAGAAAAGCACTGTTATGTGAAGAATGATGGTGATCTGGACGAGGATAGTAGCAAAACTGTGGATGGATTCGAGACAAATCAGTTTTTTTTTTTAAGTCTTACAATAGTTTAATTACATCTGTACTATACCAGACCCTTTCAAAGGCCTAGTGAATAAAACAATGCATGCTTTTGAACATAGAGATGTGCCACACAGATTCTCTTGTTCACCTTAAAGGAAAACTCTTTGTACCAGCTACTAAGAGTACTGTAAAAAATACTTTGACCACCAATTTCCTTAAAGCCATGCCCACTGCAAAGTTAGCCCTCAGTTTTATCTGCTTTATAGGTTATTGCTGCTGCTGTGGGCCTGCACTGTGAGCCTGACTTTAAGGCAATTGATGGTCAAAGTTAGCCCTCAGCTTTATCCTTTATAGGTCATTGCAGCTGCAAAGAACTACCTCCTGCAAGGCTACATTCTTCCAGGGATGGCCTACATTTGATAACTGATTGACTCAGAGGTATGAAAGCTTGACCATTTCACCCCACCACTTGAAAACAGTGATGTGCCATTTCAGCTCCAAAACTCTCCATGGGTTTGGCTGAGACTGCCAGGCCTGCATTATTGAGCTCAACTCCTCTCTCTGTTTATTTCTACTATTGCCACACCTCTACAGATGTTGAATCCAATGGCATTTCCTAACCAGCATCCCAGATGCTAAATCCTGTCTCGTGGTCTGTTCCTGAATACTCAAACTGTGACGAATAGTATGGGTTCAGAGATAATAAAAAAAAAAAAAAAAA
>NC_045455.1:34468255-34477902 GCF_002776525.5 Piliocolobus tephrosceles
GTATTTTTAGTAGACACGGAGTTCCACCATGTTAGCCAAGATGGTCTCGATCAAAATGGAGGATTTTTTATAGATGTTTTTACCCTAATTTGTGAGTGGTTTTGCTATTTATTGAGATGGAGAAGGTGTGGGAAAATAGATTTGGTGGTAGATAACAACTCAAACACTCTGTTTTGCACATGAGTGACCAAAATCTTTTTTAAAAAAATTTTCTTGTCTTCAATGATCCAAGGGTCATTTACAAATACATTGTCTAATACTTAAATATTTAGATATTTTCCAACTATCTTTCCAGTATTGATTTCTAATTTAATTTCATTCTGATCTCAAAATAGTCTTTACATTACTTCAATTATGTGTATTACACCCTATGATATTGCCTCACAGCCCATGGATCTTTTTTCTCATTCTGTGTTCTTTTTACATTCTACTTTGTGAGTCTCTATTGGCATGTATTAGAGTTCTGTGAAACTTTCCTTGGTTGTCACGGCTCCACTACTTCATCTGTTGAAGGCATTCTTCATTTCTGTTAGTTCAAAACATTTCTAGCCTTTTCTTTTTTTATAGTTTCTAATTTACATTATTCATCATTTATTGTATGTTGTCAACTTTTTTCTGTTACAGCCAATAACATGTTCATCACAGTAATTTTAAGTTCTCTGATGAAGAATTCCAACATCCATATCGTGTCTGAGCCTTTTTCTGATGATTGCTTAGTCTCTTCAGACTGTTTTTTTCTTGCCTATTGTAATGTCTTCCAGTGAAGAGAAGTAAAAAAGTTGCAGGTAATAAGGTGGATATGATACTTTTATGTGCCAGCTTGACTATGCTATAGTCTGTATTATGCAATCAAATGCTCTTATTCAAACCATGTTGTTGCAAATAACAAGATCCCATTCTTTCATGGCTTAATCCTACTTCATTGTGAATGCCTGTGTCAAAATAGCTCATTTATCCTGTGAATATATACACCTGCCATGTTACCTATAAAAATTTAAAAAAGACTAATCTAGATATTGCTTTAGAGTATTTTGTGTATGTCATTAACATCTACAATCAGTTGAGTTCAAGTAAAATAGATTATATAACATTATTTGGGTAGACTCTATTTGATCAGTTAAAAGGCCTTAATACAGAAATAAAGTTTCCTTGAGGCAAAAATGGTAGATTGCCACTGTCTGTGCGTGTGGATTGCAGTTTATCTCCTCACTCTATAGGCTTCAGCTGGCCCATCCTGAGGGCTTGACCTGCAGATTTCTAGCCAGCCTTGATGAAAATCTCATAAAACAATTCCTTGGTATAAATCCTTCTCTCTCTCTCTCTTTCACTCTCTCCACACACACGTGCATATATATCCTACTGTTTTTATTTCCCCATTGGAACCTTGCCTGATATAGACTTTGATACCAAGAATTGTTCCTGAGGAATAGAATCTTACTATGATTTTTCTGAATTGATTCTATGTTTTCTGGATTTGTTCTCTAGTGTGACTAGACTTAAAGCACTAATGACTTCATTTCCAGTGATAGTGCATGGCATAATGTGGCAATAGATATATGCAAAATTTCACCGTCATTGGATATTCCTAACCAAATATCCATAAAAGGAAAAGTTTTGAATGACACGTATTTGTAGTTCATAAAAAATGAGTGGCATATATTTGTACCTTGGAACATTTTAGTCAAACTAAGGTATATAATAAGATAGATTGGGTGCTCATAACTGCACTGGAGAAAGTAGAGGAATAATTGGATGAGCTCAGTGTCTGGCTCCACATAAATTACCTAAGAGTTTCTATGTCTGCCCTGAAAGAAACCCTTCTTTCCTATAGCCACAGGATTGAAATCTCTGAACACCATTATCTAGAGTCTCATCTTGCAAGAGGGAGGATTAGAATACAAATTGACTTCCCAACCTATGAGTTGACTACTGTTTAAATGAGGACATTGATTAGAAAGAAATGTAATCCTGTAAATTAGAATGAGGACATAGGGAAAGATGTTTAGGAAGCTGGGAACATGGAAAACCCAAAATTTTGCTGAGTCTTTGCTAGTGTAAGCAGCATCTCTCCTCCTGTTTGAAGAGGTTACCCTGCCTTTTCCTGCAGAAACTGTAATGACCTCCATTACGGAGTTTTCTTGAAAGGCACTGCTGATTATTCTCAGGACATACCTTTACCACCCTTCTTTGCTTCTGGATCTATAACTAGACTCAAGTCCCAGTATGCCTCAGAAGGTGGGATACAAGTATGGCTCACAAGAAAAGCGAATCACTACACCAAAGAAATACTGATTTTTCTGTTTATTCCAATAGGAATATGTGTAAGAGTTGGCAGTAAATATGTGAGACAATGAGGGAAGAAACATAAAATTGTATCAAACTTGATATATGGATATGGACCAACTAAGGTAAGATTCTGGATTCAATATTTTAGCCTGAGGAGTTAGAATGAGTCCTAATAGTTTGGTTGGTTAGCTAAAATATGGACCAAAGATGGTATACAGTAAATACAGTTGGAATATCAGAACTGCCTTTGTATACTGTAGAGGAAGTTATTTAAAGGTTTAGGGATATTAAAATGTTAGAGTGGATTTATCATGTAAGACTTGCTCACCCACCCTGGGACAGTTCAGAGGATATACCTTTTACCATACCTGTGGGAAATACATTTGTGAAGGGAACCCTGGCTTTCTTTAAGAGCCTAGTGGTCATTCTTCTCTGTAGGTCAGAAATTATAGTGGGGAGGACTGCCACCAAGCTGAGATTTCTAAAGGCAATGTGGATATTGGATACTGAGGTAGCAGGTATCAAATAATGGCAATTAATCACCAAAGACAAGAAGAAGTTTACTATAATGGACAGGGGAGTCAAAACAGTAACCAAAATAGTCTAATAGACAAATAGACAATGGCCTATGGAATTTTCTACTTAATCATGGTGTAATTAGAATTAAAACAGATGGGCTGTCTCCTAAATCCTTACTTGACCTGCATATGAGAAAAAGAGTTCCAGGTCAAGTGAACAAAAATGTAGCTTAAAAACTGAGTATCACCCTTCAATTAATTTTCAGACTTAAGCCACCTTGGAGACCCAGAACCTTTTGAATGAAAGGCAAGCTAGAACTCCTTGAGGAAATATACTGCCAAAATGTTTTACTGTTAGTCTTTTCCTAGCCTTCCCTGAAGACAGCCATGGGCATTTGCCAGGGTGACTCTGCATAGAGAAAAGAAAAATAATCAGACTTTTGAGAATTGTTATATACAGGATCTGACATAAGACTAATTCCAGGAGGCCCAACACACTAATGTGGTCCTTCAGTGAGAATAGGGGCTTAAGAAGGTCAGGTGCTCAATGGACTTTTAGTCAAGTTCTTCTCTCAGGGAGTACAATAGATTCCCGAACTTATCCTGTGGTTATTTCTCTAGTTCTGGTATGGAAATATATGAGAATAACTTATAATAAATTCCAGGCCATAGAATCTAAGAGTATTTCCTAAATCACAAAGGAATAACAAATTCAAAAATACTTCCCACAGTCAAGAAATGAATCCCCAACCACTAAACCAGAGATTATACCTCAAGCTAAACTACTTGGCAGAGCCTGGTTTTACTAAAGATGAACATTTGCTAAAATGTCAAAGTCTAAAGCAAAGCTTCCTAACTGCCAATGCTGTTGGCTTAAACAGAGGGAGAATCTCTTTCTTCTTTTATTTTTGATCATGTGCTTCTTGGTAAAAGGAAATGCACTAATGATGTTTTAATCTGTGTCCCCGTACAATCTTATTTATTTATTTAACTTTAAGTTCTGGGGTACATGCGCAGAAAGTGCAGTTTTGTAACACAGGCATACATGGGCCACGGTCGTTTGCTGCACCCATCAACCCATCACCTACATTAGGTACTTCTCCTAATGCTATCCCTTCCCCAGCCCCCACCCCTGACAGGCCCTCAAGTGTGATGTTCCCCTCCCTGTGTCCATGTGTTCCCATTGTTCAGCTCCCACTTATGAGTGAGAACATGTGGTGTTTGGTTTTCTGTTCTTGTGAGTTTGCTGAGAATGATAGTTTCCAGCTTCATCAATGTCCCTGAAAGGACATGAACTCATCCTTTTTTATGGCTGCATAGTATTCCATGGTGTATATCTGCCACATTTTCTTTATCCAGTCTAGCATTGATGGATATTTGGGTTGGTTCCAAGTCTTTGCTATTGGGAATAGTGCCAATTATTTTTTTTTTAGCCAAAATAATTGGGGCCCTTTCTCCTGCTTTAGTTATTCTAGCTTTTGAATATGTGATGTTTGCTTTATGACTGAGTGATACTGCCTTGCTTATTCCTACATTTTTCTAAAATTCTAGTTAAGAAGAGACAATAGGACACACAGAAATGATGTAAATCATTTTTGTGGTGAGGGACAGTTGGATGATAAATTCGTCAAAGATCACTTTTATACTCTTATAGTGAATCTGAATGTGGAAGAGTCAGTGCATTCCTGGTAGGGGGAACAACATTTGTAGACATATTTATTTCAGAAAAAACATTATCTGAGTCTGAATATGTGTTTGTGGAAATAGTAAATACATTTGTATAATTTAAGTCAGTATGAGAGACAATAAGAGGTAATCCAGGTCAGGTAGACAGAGGCCACATTAGACTAAAAAGAAACAAAAACAGAAAACCAAAAACTTGTTTCTTAGCATATGAGAATGTGGATTTCATCCTGTATGAGAGATTCTAAATACGGATCACCATAGCAAAACTGCTCTGAAAACAGGGCTAAAGGTAAATTAAAAACATTAATGTAATGATTTATTTTAAAGTACAGTTTACACAGGGTATTCAAACATATATTAACAACAACCTTTTGATATAGAAAGAGAATCCACAAATCTTCGTTTGGTGACATCAGCAACACTAGTACTTATCTACTGTTATGAATGTACACACTTCAAACTTACATCTTTTGACCCACGTATTAGAATTAATTTCATGCCCAATCCTGCCTTTTTAATAACACTAATAGCTAATACCTGCAAAATATTCAAGATGTAGTAAACACTGTCTCAAGTAGTTGACATTTATTTAAAAATTTAATTTTGCTTCTAAGACTATATAACAAGTAATACTATTATTTCCAATTTACAGATGAGGAAATATGATATAGAAACATTAAGTTAAGCTGTCTTCGGTGTTAAAACAAACTAAATATGGACTCCATACTTCTATATTTGAGTTCTTGTGGATGAACTGTAACCTAGCTTAATAGTCAGACAAAATTGAAAACTTAACTTAATAGTATGCACCCATAACAATAGCTGAGTGTTGGCCAATCCCAGTGGCCATACTTCAACCACTCACAGACTACTGTGTTCAAATTTTATTGAACTGAGTTCAAATAAGGCAGACACCAAGCTGTAACCAATCTCACAGTTTCTGTTCCTCATGTCTGATTCTTGTGCATCACTTTACCTTTTTTTGTGTATAAATTTGTGCTGACTACTGGGTACCTCTGGAGTCTCTGTGAATCTTCTCTGATTCTGGGGGCTGCTCAATTTGCAAATCATTCATTGTTCAATTAAACTCCTTTAAATTCAGTTGAAGTTTTTCTTTTATCAAAGGTCATCCTTCTAATAAATGGTGGAGCTAAGACACTAACCCAAAAATTATGCCTCAATAGTCCAAACTTTTAAGGGAAATTTCAAATCATCTCCCCCTTGATCATAGTAACATTCTCTCTTCTGTATGTATTACTGATAGAAAATTACTTAAACTTAAGAAAAAAATCTTGTTGCATCTCTGTATATAGTAGTATTTTTACAAATATACAGTGCAGTTAAATTTAGTATGAGAGCTTTTCTTCACTAGACTTACAGAACCCAGACTATCCAAAAGATATTGAGACATACTGTATTATGTCCTGCTGTAGTTTGGATGTGGCTTTTCTCTGCCAAAACTCAAGTTGAGATTTGATGCCCCTTGTAGTGGTGTTGGGAGGTGGCGCCTGCTGGGAAGTGTTTGGGTCATGGGGTAGATCCCTCATGAATAGATTAATGCCCTCTCAGAGGGGTGAGTGAGTTCTCACTCTTGTAGGAATGCATTAGTTAAAAATAGTCTAGCTTCTTTGGTTTCTTTCTCTTGTTTTCTTGCTAGCCATGTGATCTCTTTGCACACTGCCACTCTCCTTCCACTTTCTATTACGAGTCGAAGGAGCATGAGACCCTCACCAGATGCAGCTGCCCAATCTTGGACTTTTCAGTCATCAGAACTGTTAGCTAAATAAACGTCTTTTCTTTATAATACCTAGACTTAAATATTCTGTTACAGCAACATAAAATGAACAATTACATTTCCATAATTATAAAGAACAACAACTGAGCTCCTAAGGAAGAAATACACTGGGGGTTAAGTATTTTTGCTAGCCTTAACTCACTGTTAGCTTATATATAAACTTACAGGAATGTGCCCTGGATTTTCTCTAATGGCTACTTCATTACCAATACGAAATCCTAAGAGTTACAGTCTCTCATGAATCACATTTCCATAAAATGTAACACCCAACTTACTCTTCATCAATTCACTATGTAAGCTTTATGTTTCATTATAAATAGTATATCTATCTATATAAAATATTGTGTCCATATTATTCTAAGATCATATAACTGTCTGGTAGCCTGGTAAGTCATCCCAACACTTGGAGATATTTTTAAATGATACAATAATTTATCCTTAATACAAATATTAACATAAATAGTAACTCATATAAATCTTAGAATTTTTATTGATCATAAAGTAAATTCCATGTCTTTATTTACTTGGTGAATTTAACCATTCCTAATGATTTGTCCTGTGGGAACATTGTTCTTTTTTTTGAGGTGGAGTCTCTCACTGACACAGGGACTGGAGTACAATGGCATGATCTCAGTTCACTGCAACCTCCACCTCCTGGGTTCAAGCGATTCTCCTGCCCCAGCCTCTCAAGTATTTGGGAGTACAGGTGCCCGCCACCATGCTCAGCTGATTTTTTGTATTTTTAGTAGAGATGGGATTTCACTATATTGGCCAGGCTCGTCTCAAACTCCTGACCTCGTGATCTGCCCACCTTGGCCTCCCTAAGTGCTGGGATTACAGGCGTGAGCTACCACACCCTGCCGGGAACACCATTATTTAAAGATTTAATGAAGAAGATTGAGGAGTAGCCAGGAAGTCGAAAACTTCACTGCACATTTTACTGAAAGTGGAAAAGCAGGACATTTCTAGGGGAAGGTTGACCTACAGCATCCACCACTGATAAGTCAATTAGGGCAATAAACCACAAGTTACTAAAACATTTTGAGAACCATTCAACCTCTAACACTTCAGTATGCTTATCTCTAAAAGTGTTACATTCTAACCATGCAGAATTGAGTTAAAATATCCGCTGCTGAACAAGACCTAAACAGCCACAACTCATTCTTTCTTTACTCATTGAAAGCAAAATACCTAAAGACAAAAAAAAAAAACCAAAAAAAAAAAAACCAAAAAAAAACAGTGCTTTTTGTTTCCCATTTAGTGTTCTTCTCACAACATAGCTCACTAGTTTTGTGAAAATATTAATCGGTACCTTAATCTAAGTCTTACTTACTTTACCAACAGATGTGGAAAATAATGTTTAAAATTATTTTTGAAGTCTTAGAATGTTGTTGTAAGGATTAAATCAGTGTAGTTTGACTGCTTAAGAGACTTTGAAACAGTGAGTACCATTCTATTGGATGTTGCTGCTGTTGATGATACCGATGATGATAAAATGATAATTATTATAATAATGTTATTTCAATGTAGTTATGAGGATGCAGTACATGTGTTGCTTAAGATTATTTTATTTTTCTTTTCTGTATCCAACAAGCCTCCTCATCAATTTAATGGTTCATTTTCAGTAAATGCTGAAAAATGGAATAAGAAATCCTGAGAATATCACAGTTTTTTAAACAATGAAACATTAATATTTACATTGCCGAAAAGCCTTGCTTTAATTTTCCCATTGACCTTTTGTTGGAGCTTTCAGTAAACATATATAATTTTGTACTCTAAATTTAATCAACTGTGACCTTAAGAGCTCACTAGAAAAAGAAATTAAACTATTTTGGAAATTGGATTTACAATACTCTTAGAGCATGTCATCATTGGAAAGGAGGGAGGTAAGAAAATGGAGAGGGATTCTATTTTCATATGAGTAAAGAGCAACAATTTATATTTGACCTATTATTCTGTGATTGGCAATATATTGAATGACTGTTAATCATGTATAATGTAACACATAAGCAGCAGTTTGGATGTAGAATTTTCAAAATCTAATTTTAGTAATGTAGACTAACAAGGAGAAATACTTTAATTAAATTTGAAACTCAACATTTTAATGTTTTTATTTGAAATTAACATTTGGACTATTTTAATACATACGTCTATTTGTAATTAACTACTTTCATCTCTTTTTTTCTCTTACTAATATCCATTTCTTAAATAATGTCACACTCTGTCTATTCCACAGTACCAACATTTTCATAAACTGGATGTAAATGGTTTCCCTTCAGTGATATAAAATAAATAGGCTTCTGTTTCCAGTAGAGGAATTCACTGACCCTGAAGTGTTACTTTCCCTCCTTAAATTTTTCACTTTTACAGCTTTAGCAATCTAAGTGACTAAAAGGACAATATTTTAGATCATTACACCTTCCTTTCAAATTGAAATGCCACTCTACCTTCCCACTGATCGAATCACTAGTAGTTTGTGTGTCCAGTTAAAAGCAGAACACCAAGTGCAGAAAATATACTGTATACTCCTTCTGTCTTCACCCTTACAAGAAAGCTATAGCCTGCACAACAAGTTACACTATAAATCCTATCATCTAATTCCATTGAATAGCTCAATGTATCAAATGAAAATTGATTGCAACTATTTTCCAAGGGAATTCAATCTCAATATAGAGGAGCATTTCTGGTAAGCCAGACAATTGCAATATATTTAGTCTCTCAAGTTCATGCAATATAAAAAAGTTGTTGATGTAAGGCTTTTATCTTTTAAATTTTTTTCCTACCGATTTATCATGCATTAGCTTATAAAACATATACCAATTATCACAAATGCAAAGCACTGGATTTAAAGTATCAGCACTCATTGAAATTCACTAAGATATTTGATATTTAATGTTGGTATACTTTTTCCTCAGTGTTCTTAAGAAACCAAGTGATTCCTTTTGAAACCTAATATCAAGATTTCTCACTTGCTAAATGAAATGGTTGCAGTTTATTTTCAGCTTTCTAATGTTAGAAATATGACATTTTAAAGAGTAAATATGACTTTATACAATAAATATGAAATGAAGAATATCATCATGATAAGGTAATACATAATAAATCAAAAGATATGAAAATATTCCAAATTTATCTGAAACAAACATTAAAAACTTCAAAGTCTTAACGTCAGAAAAAGGTCAGAACACTTTATAACACATGCCTTGACAATGTTCTCAAATAGAGATCAGGGACATTTTTTAAAGTAGACTTTCTGCATTTCTTAAGAGGGCTTCTTTCTTTTATTTTGTTTTTTTCTTCTTCCCTCCATCTCCCCCTTCCTTCCTTCCTTCCTTCCTTCCTTCCTTCCTTCCTTCCTTCCT
>NC_045455.1:34477912-34493780 GCF_002776525.5 Piliocolobus tephrosceles
CCTTCCTTCCTTCCTTCCTTCCTTCCTTCCTTCCTTCCTTCCTTCCTTCCTTCCTTCCTTTCTGTCTTCCTTTTTTTTTTTCTTTCCTGAGAGCCATGAATTCTATCTTGTCAGGACAAATTTTACCTAATTTTTACTAAGACCCTGTTCACAAAAAATTAAACTAACATTTATAAAGTGCTTAAGATGTGACATCATTGTTTCAAGAATGTTAAACAGTAAATTTTTAAAACATAAACATAAAAGATTATCTCCACAACATAAAATTTAAAGCTAAAAGACAGACATTACAAGTGCTAATGAGAATATGCTGCAAATAGAATGCTCATTTACTGCTGGTGAGAGTTAAAATTGGAGAAAACAATTGTGAACACCTTTATACTGTATCTAATAGAGATAAATGCTAGTTGTTAGCCTAGAAATTTCGCTGCTAAGTACATTCCATCAGGAATGTAAACATATGTTCCCTAAAAGAAATGCACAACTGTGTGTATACAAATATTTCTCATAATTGCCCAAGAACACTAGGAAAAGTAAGTAAATTATCATATATTAACACAGTGGAATATTTGTCAGCAATGAGAAAGAACAAATTACCACTTTGCAGGGATAATATTTTGCTTGTGTAAAAATATGATAGACTCTCACAAATATAATGTTAAGCAAAAGAAACCAGGTATTAAAAACTGCATACTATATGATAGTGATTTTTACAAAGTTTAAATATAGGCAAACAAATACATGATATTAGAAGTATTGGGGCCGGGCATGCCTCATGCCTGTAATCCCAGGACTTTGGGAGGCCGAGGTGGGCGGATCACTTGAGGTCAGGAGTTCCAGGCCAGATGGGCCAACATGGTGAAACCCCATCTCTCTTAAAAATATAAAAATTAGCGGGGTGTGGTGGTGGCACCTGTAATCCCAGTTACTCAGGAGGCTGAGGCAGAAGAATCACTTGAACCCAGGAGGTGGAGATTGCAGTGAGCCAAGATCATGCCATGGCATTCCTTCTAGTAACAGAGTGAAACTCCATCTCAAAATAAATAAATAAATAAAAAATTAAATTGGCAGAAGTGGTAACTGGAAATTGACATGGGCATATAGGAAAATTCTGGGATTCTGGGGTTCCAAAATAATATTTGAGAACATTTTATGTATTGGTTTATTTTTTATTATTAATAGTTGTACATATTTTGGGGGTACATAGAGTATTTTGATACATTCATATAATGTATAATGATCAAACCAAGGGAACTGAAACATCCATCACCCCAAACATTCACCCTTTCTTTGTGTTGGGAACATTCCAAATCTTCTTATCCAGCAATTTTGCACCATACAATGAATTATTGTTAACTATAGTCATCTTTACTATGCTCTTGAATGCTAGGTCTTATTCCTTCTATATAATTTTATGTTTCTATTTATTAATCAACCTCTCCTCATTTCCCCCTCTTCCCTACCCTTGCCAGCTTCTAGTAAGCATCAATCAACTATTTATCTTTATGAGATCCACTTTATTCGGTTCCCAGATATAAGTGAGAATATGTGGTATATGCATTTTTCTGTCGGGCTTATTTCACTTAACATAACGACTTCCAGTTCCATCCATGTTGTTGCAAGTGTCAGATTTTTTCTTTTTCATGGTTGAATGATCTTCTGTTGTGCATATGTACTGTATTTTCTTTATTCATCCAACCTTTGATGGACTCAGGTTGATTCCATATCTTGGCTATTGTGAGTAATGTTGCAATAAACAGGGGAGTTCAGGTATGTCTTCAATACTAGGATTTTCTTTCTCTCAGATGTATACCCAGGAGTGGGATTGCTGGATCGTAGGGTGGTTCTACTTTTAGTTTTTGAGAAACCTCCTTTCAGTTTGGGAAAGTTTAGGGTTGTAAACAGTCGAGATTACAAGGTCCAAGGATACACTGGGAGCTGTTACTGTACCATAGGGTGATGTGAACATAGTCTATAGGAGCCAATTTGACGTTTGCATGTCCAGATTGTCACGCTTAGTCCATCTGGTGGATTTCAATCCATGGAAGGGGACTCTAGTCCTGGGATGTCATTAAAGTTCCTCTTCCACTCTGCTGGCATGGATTTTTTGCGTTGAATATCAGCAATTTGTGTGTGCCTGCTGCTTTGTTATTGGGCCTTTGACTTTAAGAGTACAGAGCCCACTCATAGTGTTAGGGAATTCATGAGGAAACTTGATTTCCTAAAATTTTAATTGAGTCATCTTCTGCCTGTAGAGAAGCAAAATGCCAGACACTGCTTTAATCTTAGTGTCACTTTACTACATGCCTTATGCTATTCTCTGTGGCACTTAGACCGAGCCCAGTTGTTCTTTGGAAACTTGTCAAAGAAAATGACTTTTTAAGAATGAGTTCAAGAATCTCATCATAAAATGAGGTTTTAAAAGTAATCCTATTAGATTATACTTAGATATATTTTACTATCAATAATTAATTTACCTATTGATATTTTAAAATTGTGTTATAATTTTATGTTTTAAAACACCACTTTTCTACTTATTCTGTTTGATAACAAAAATGTCAGGTGTTTAAAATAAGATTTCCTAAAGTTTTCAAGGCATGATTTTAGTTAAGAAATATAAAACAAATTGGAATAATATATGTAAGCTATTTTGAAAGTCTTTACATTTTCAGTTATGTTTAAGCTGACAGTAAACATCGGCTGATTTTCTGATGTTTCAAAATATTAATTGAAAATTTATTTCAAACTTTCTCTATAAAAGTTTGACTATGGCATTATTTTTAATCTTCAGATTTTATTATCATTGAAGAAGTTATGAATATGACCTATAACATTGAATAAAGGTATCCTAGCAGACATGAAACATTCCGTAATTTCAAAACAACATGAAATGTATACAAAATGAAATAGCAAGCAAACAAGGTGATTAAAAATGCATCAATATAAAATTTAAAGCCTGCATATTATTTTTGTTACTTGGAAGGTACAAATTGACTTTTTATTCTTGGAAAATAAGTATTCTCTAATATATTTGTTGAATAACAATCAATGTTAAATTCCTAAGTGTACTTTAGTCTTGTATGGTTGGATTTAGTATAAGGAAATAGAACTTGGAGAGGCATTTAGTTGACTAGAAGATGGTTAACAACTCAGACTCTGGAGTTAAAATGTCAAAGATGAATCCTAGTTCCAGAATCACATTGGGTGCCTGAGTCTACAGATGAACAATTATTTCATAAAGCTTTTTTGAGGATTACATACATTAAAATACAGAGTGATAACAGTGTGTCTAGGGTGTAAGAAGTGGTTATTGGCAGAACTGTTTTAAGAAACACTCTCCTACCCTTCTTAAACGCTCTCCCCTCTTATGACCCTTGGAAGATAATGGCTTACTTCAAATTGATATTATACATAAAAAACCAATGAGTCTCCTGAAGCAAATTAAATGCGAAGTCAATATTCCATTTAAATAAATCTTAATGATGTATTTCAGAGAAGAGAAGATTCTACTCTAATATCTCTAAGAAATCTGACCATTGACTCAATAGCTATTTTGTAATTTAGGCTATGCAGCAATGTTAATTTTAATTTTTATAACTCTAGAAATGTATGAGACCATTAAAGCTTAATAAATTCTGCATTATAAGACTTCCATTTTAGCTGTTGAAGATTTCCTAAGTTTTTATAGGAGTATTTTCTATTAAACTATAGAAATGCTTATGTAAGTCTTCAACACATATGAGTGTGAGGGATGGAAACATATCATGAATGTCAAATATTAACATATTATGATAATTTTAACCTTTATAAAGGATTTTTAATTTATTCTCCATTTACTAAACATGTTTAATCATGTTTTGCTTTTTTGTTATGGTCATTGTCACTATTGTCCATATTAATCTTCTTATAAATGTTCCCAGCAGCAATATTCAAACATGGTTTGCCACTCACTCACATAACCTGATATTTATTAGGAATAATCAGTACTCATCCTGCATCTAACCCAGAGAGTCTCTATTTACGAACATACATTAAATCCAAGTACCATTTAATAAAGAAAATTGTCTCAATCCTGATCAAGATGGCCAAATAGGAAATGCTCTGGTCTGCAACTCCCAGTGAGATCCATGCAGAAGGTGGGTGATTTCTGCATTTCCAACTGAGGTACCCGGTTCATTTCATTGGGACTGGTTGGACAGTGGGTGCAGCCCACGGAGGATGAGCCGAAGCAGGGTCAGGAGTTGTCTCACCCAGGAAGTGCATAAGGTCAGGGAATTTTCTCCCCTAACCAAGGGAAGCTGTGAGGACTGAGCCTGAGGAACTGGGGACTCTGGCTCAGATAATGAGTTTGTCCCACAGTCTTCGCAACCCACAGACCAGGAGATTCCCAGTGGTGCCTACCCAACCAGGGCTCTGGGTTGCAAGCACAAAACTGCAGTTTGGGCAGACACCGAACTAGCTGCAGGAGTTTCCCGCCCGCCCCCCTACCATCCCCCAGTGGCGCCTGGAATGTCAGTGAGACAGAACCTTGAATGCCAGTGAGACAGAACTGTTTACTCCCCTGGAAAGGGGTACTGAACCCAGGGAGCCAAGTGGTCTGGCTTCATGGGTACCACCCCCATGGAGCCCAGCAAACTAAGATTCACTGGCTTGAAATTCTTGCTGACAGCACAGCAGCAGTCTGAGATCGACCTGGAGAGGTCGAGCTTGGTGCGGGGAGGGGTGTCCACCATTGCTGAGGCTTCAGTAACTACAGCAGACCTGCAGCAACGGGGCCTGACTGGCAGAAGGAAAACTAACAAACAGAAAGAAATAGCACATCCACTCAAAGACCCCATCCGAAGGTCACCAACATCAAAGTCCAAAGGTAGATAAATCCACAAAGAAACCAGCACAAACAAGATGAAAATCGCAAAAACCAGAACACCTCTTCTGCTCCAAAGGATCACAAGTCCCCGCCAGCAAGAGAACAAAACTGAACAGAGAATGAGTTTGATGAATTGACAGAAGTAGGCTTCAGTAGGTGGGTAATAACAAACTCCTTCTAGCTAAAAGAGCATGTTCTAACCCAATGCAAGGAAGCTAAGAACCTTGAAAAATGGTTGGACAAATTGCTAACTAGAATAACCAGTTTAGAGAAGAACATAAATGACCTGATGGAGCTGAAAAACACAGCACGAGAACTTTGGGAAGCATACACAAGTATCAATAGCCAAATCGATCAAGTGGAAGAAAGTATATCAGTGACTGAAGATCAACTTAATGAAATAAAATGAAAACACAAGATTAAAGGAAAGAAGAATAAAAAGGAACAAACAAAGCCTCCAAGTAATATGGGACTATGTGAAAAGAGCAAATCTATGTTTGATTGGTGTACCTGAAAATGACAGGGAGAATGGAACCAAGTAGGAAAACACTCTTCAGGACATTATCCAGGAGAACTTCCCCAACCCAGCAAGGCAGGCCAAACATTCAAATTCAGGAAATACAGACACCACCACAAAGATACTCCTCGAGAAGAGCAACCCCAAGACACATAATAGTCAGATTCAGCAAGGTTGAACTGAAGGATCAAATTCAGACATAACAATATTAATCTTAAATGTAAATGGGCTAAATGCCCCAATTAAAAGATACAGATTGGCAAACTGGATAAAGAGTCAAGACCTATCTGTGTACTGTATTGAGGAGACCCATCTAACATGCAAAGACACACATAAGCTCAAAATAAATGGGTGTAGGAATATTTATCAAGCAAATGGAAAGCAAAAAAAAAAAAACAGAGTTTGCAATCCCAGTCTCTGATAAAACAGACTTTAAACCAACAAAGACCAAAAAAGACAAAGAAGGGAATTACATAATGGTAAAGGGATCAATGCAACAAGAAGAGCTAACTATCCTAAATACATATGTACCCAATGCAGGAGCACCCAGATTCATAAAGCAAGTTCTTAGAGACCTAAAAAGAGAATTAGACTCCCACACAATGATAGTGGGAAACTTTAACACCCTAGTGTCAATATTAGACAGATCAAAAAGACAGAAAGTTAACAAGCATATTCAGGACTTGAACTCAGCTCTGGACCAAGTGGACCTAATAGACATCTACAGAACTCTCCACCACAAATCAACAGAACATACCTTCTTCTCATCACTACATCGCACTTATTCTAAAATTGACTTCATAATTGGAAGTAAAACGCTCCTCAGCAAATGCAAAAGAATGGAAATCATTACAAACAGTCTCTCAGACCACAGTGCAAAAAAGTTAGAACTTATGATTAAGAAACTCACCCAAAACCACACAACTATATGGAAACTGAACAACCTGCTCCTGAATGACCACTGGGTAAATAATGAAATTAAGGCAGAGATAAGAAGTTTCTTGAAACCATGAGAACAAAGACACACTGTGCCAGAATATCTGGGACACAGCTAAAGCACTGTTTACAGGGAAATTTATAACACTAGATGCCCACAAGAGAAAGCAGGAAAGAACTAAAACCAACATCCTAAAATCAAAAAGAACTAGAGAAGCAACAGCAAGCAAATTCAAAAGCTAGCAAGAGAGAAGAAATAACTAAGATCAGAGAAGAACTGAAGGAGATAGAGACATGAAAAACCCTTCAAAAAAAGCAATGAATCCAGGAGCTGGTTTTTTTGAAAAGATCAACAAAATGGATATATCACTAGTCAGACTAATAAAGAATAAAAGAGCAAAGAATCAGATAGATGCAATAAAAAATTATATAGGGATATCACCACTGATCCCACAGTAATACAAACTACCATCAGAGAATACTATAAACACCTCTATGCAAATAAACTAGAAAATCTAGAAGAAATGGATAAATTCCTGGACACATACACACTCCTAAGACTAAACCAGGAAGAAATCAAATCCCTAAATATATCGATAACAGGTTCTGAAATTGAGGCAATATTTAATAGCCTGCCAACCAAAAAAAGTCCAGGACCAGACAGATTCACAGCTGAATTCTACCAGAGGTACCAAGAGGAGCTGGTACCATTCCTTCTGAAACCATTCCAAACAATAGAAAAAGAGGAAATCCTCCCTAACTCATTTTATGAGGCCAGCATCATCCTGATAACAAAGCCTGGCAAAGAAAATTTCAGATAAATATCCCCAGTGAACATCGATGCAAAAATCCTCAATAAAATACTGGTAAACTGAATCCAGCAGCACATCAAAAAGTGTATCCACCATAATCAAGTCGGCTTCATCCCTGGGATGCAAGGCTGGTTCAACATATGCAAATCAATAAACATAATCCATCACATAAACAGAACCAATAACATCAACCACATGATTATCTCAATAGATGCAGAAAAAGCCTTTGACAAAACTCAACAGCCCTTCATGCTAAAAACTCTCAATAAACTCAGTATTGATGGAACGTATCTCAAAATAATAAGAGCTATTTGTGACAAACCCACAACCAATATCATACTGAATGGGCAAAAACTGGAAGCATTCCCTTTGAAAATTGGCACAAGACAAGGATGCCCTCTCTCACCACTCCTATTCAACATAGTACTGGAAGTTCTGGCCAGGGCAATCAGGCAAGAGAAAGAAATAAAAGGTATTCAAATACGAAGAGAGGAAGTCAAGTTGTCTCTGTTTACAGATGACATGATTGTATATTTAGAAAACCCAGTCATCTCAGCCCAAATCTCCTTAAGCTGATAAGCAACTTCAGCAAAGTCTCAGGATACAAAATCAATGTGCAAAAATCACAAGCATTCCTCTACTCCAGGAACAGACATAAAGCCAAATCGTGAATGAATTCACATCCACAATTGCTACTAAAAAAATAAAATACCTAGAAATCCAATTTACAAGGGATGTGAAAGACCTCTTCAAGGAGAACTACAAACCACTGCTCAGGGAAATAAGAGAGGACATAAACAAATGGAAAAACATTCCATGCTCATGGATAGGAAGAATCAATATTGTGAATATGCCCATACTGCCCAAAGTAATTTATAGATTTAATGCTATTCCCATAAAGCTACCACTGACTTTCTTCACAGAATAGGAAAAAAACTACTTTTAAACTTCATGTGGAACCTTAAAAGAGCCCACATAGCCAAGAAAATCTTAAGCAAAAAGGACAAAGCTGGAGGCATCATGCTATCTGACTTCAAACTATACCACAAGGCTACAGTAACCAAAACAGCATGGTACTGGAACCAAAACAGATATATAAACCAATGGAAAAGAACAGAGGTCTCAGGAATAACACCACACGTCTACAACCATCTGATCTTTGACCAACCTGACAAAAACAAGCAAAGGGAACAAGATTCACTACTTAATAAATGGTGTTGGGAAAACTGGCTAGCCATGTGCAGAAAACTGAAACTGGAACCCATCCTTACACCTTATACAAAAATAAACTCAACATGGATTAAAGACTTAAACATAAGACCTAAAACCATAAAAATCCTGGAAGAAAACCTGGTCAATACCATTCAGGACACAGGCATGGGCAAAGACTTCATGTCTAAAACACCAAAAGCAAAAGCAACAAAAGCCAAAATAGACAAATGGGATCTAATTAAACTAAAGAACATCTGCACAGCAAAAGAAACTATCATCAGAGTGAATAGGCAACCTACAGAATGGGAGAAAATTTTTGCAATCTATCCATCTGACAAAGGGCTAATACCCAGAATCTACAAAGAAGTTAAACAAATTTTCAAGAAAAAAACAACCCCATCAAAAAGTGGATGAAGGATATGAACAGACACTTATCAAAAGAAGACATTTATGCAGCCAACAAACATATAAAAAATGCTCATTATCATTGGTCATTAGAGAAATGCAAATCAAAACCCCAATGAGATAACATCTCATGCCAGTTAGAATGCCAATCATTAAAAAGTCAGGAAATAACAGATGCTGGAGAGAATGTGGAGAAATGCTTTTACACTGTTGGTGGGAGTGTAAATTAGTTCAACCATTGTGGAAGACAGTATGGTGATTCTTCAAGGATTAGACCTAAAAATACTATTTGACCTAACAATCCCATTACTAGGCATAAGGATTATAAATCATTCTACTATAAATACACATTCACATATATGTTTATTGAGGCACTATAACCTGGCTCATGCCACCGGCCTGCTCCTGCTATGCATCTTCTGAGTGCTGCCAGAATAAACTGCTTGAACGCTAGGTGGTATCTGAGATTCAACTTTGATGTGGATCAAACCAAAAGGGAGAAGTTGTCCCTGGGTAACCTGGTTGACTAAAACCACCCAAAACCCCCAAACAACTGTTTCTTAAATGTGAAGATATATCAACAGGGAATGTAAAAAAGTGACATGATTAATTGCTAACATACATGTCACATTATTTTTCCTTGTATGTGATTCTTCTATACCTGTTTTATGTCACTATAAAATGATAGCATGTGTCTAATTTAAATTGGAGAACCTTTGAGAATGCAAATATACTAAAACATGAGAATTATTTCCTATCTCATTCCTGGTATAACATCATTTTCTAGTTCTTTCACAAAGAAATGAATGAATGGAAAATTAACTTGTTAAGCTCTCATATGCATTAGTCTATTTGATTTTATTATTCAAAAAATAATTACTAATCTTAGGTGATAGTTTTCAAAACTTTATATATGAAATTTTGAATTAAGGGAGGTTTAGCAACTGACCATTATCTCATATTTAATAAATTACAGATCAAAATGTCCTAAAATGATAGACCAAAAGTATCTGTTATATATATGAACCAATTAAAAGTTTCACTTTCAATAGTTATGGTGGGAAATAATATCTGGTCTTTAACTCACATAATAATGTTAAACATATAGAAATACTAGAAATTACTAATTCATTTAATTAAAAAACTATTTATTTTGCTTTTTTTTTTTTAGAGAAAGGGTTTTGCTCTGTCATTCAGGCTGGGGTGCAGTGACATGATCATAGCTCACTGTATCCTCCAGTTTCTGGACTCGAACAATTCTCCTACCTCAGCCTCTCAAGTAGCTAGGACTATAGGCATATGCTACTACACTTGGCTAACCCTTCCCTCCCTCCCTTCCTTCCTCCCTCCCTCCCTCCCTCCCTCCCTCCTTTCCTTCCTTCCTTCCTTCCTTCCTTCTTTCCTCTCCCTCTTTTCTTTTATTTTCTATTTTTTTTTCAGATGAAATCTGTCTATGTTGCCCAGGCTGGTCTTGAATTCCTAATCTCAAGCAATTCTCCTGCCTCAGCCTTCCAAAGTGCTGGGATTATAGGTGTGAGCTGCCATGCCTGGCCCACACATATTTATTGAATACATAATTTTAAAGGTAATGAAAAACTGAAGTCCAAAGATTTTTTGTTGTGATTTAAAATAAGATTGTAAACTATTGTCATATCCCTATGGAAATGAAGCAAGTGAAGGTGTTTTGTATTATGACCTTTTTTTCCTGCCATATAAGAAAATTTAAATTCCCTGGCTGAAGGAGCAAAGGTTTCTGCCTCTGAAGCAGAAACCAACAAGAAAATGATAATAATTAAAAAATTTAGGGTCTTTGCTTCTTAAAATTTGTGACTCAAGCATTGAGAATCTTTGGAACATGAGATAGGGAAAACTCATCCTTTTGTAAGAAAAACTTCAATCCTGAGGCCATAAATTTTAGCAAGAGAAGCACAGGACTAGCTTTCCGATCCTAACTCTCTTCATTGTATCACTTTAAGGAAATGTCTTCAAAAATTATAGTGATTAGTTTTTATCACTGGGGATATTGATAGTCATACCATGAAATGGTTTTTAATTAAATAAGAAAATAAATATAACAAAACTGTTGTAGTCCTGACTTAATAAAGTTTTATTTGCTATAAACAGCAAAAATGTTATTGCCTGGAAATCAAACAAGTTTTAGATCTCATGTTTGTGTTCCTGAAGTTTATCATATGATTTTTGAGAAACATTACTTTTTATATCTACAGATTAATGATATAATATTGTATGTGACACATAAAAAGTGAGTGGTAGGATTAATGAATACTGTAAGCATTTTTATGTAGCAGAGGTGTTCAAATAAGGTTTTATACAGGGTGTTTTCTTTGTCCTTGTAGTAGTATAAAGGGAGGTGAAGCATAAAGCAACTTAAAATGTACTTTCAAAAAGAAGCCTAAAATGTTTTCAGCAGGTGTATAGGGATCATGATAGAGAGAGATGCATGTAACCTTAGCAAGGTAATTCTAGAATATAGAACCTTTTGAAATGTTTGGTTCAGGAATTTACACTAGTTCTTTCCATGCTTTTGAATATGCTTGCTTTACTTATTACATTCAAACAGGAATCTCATTATGGTTGAAACAAACAAAAAGAAACCTTTTTATCACCCAAGAATATCATTATACATAAAAAAGAATAGTTATACTTTCAAGTATTCTATAATTCTATTTACCATTTAGATTCATGTTAAAGGCATATCATTTGCATTAGTAATGTCAGGAGTACATTTTGTTGCTTTGGCATCCAAATGTATTAAAACAAAAATAATAATTCCTTTAGTAGATAAAAAATAACAATGTTTTTGTAGGTACATTTTACTACAAAAATAGCAGTAAATTCAAAGAAAATGAAATGTTAATGAAAATAATATTCTTTTGAAACAGGATCTTGCTCTGTTGCCCAGGAGTACAGTGGCAAGATCATGGCTCACTACAGCCTTGAACTGCTGGGTTCAAGCAGTTCTCCCAACTCAGTCTCCCAAGTTGCTGAGACGACAGGCATTCACCACCACACTGGCTTTTAAAAAGCTTTTTGTAGAGATGGAGTCTTGCTGTGTTGCTTAGGATAGTCTCAAACTCCTGGGCTCAATTAATTCTCTCACCTTGGCCTCCCAAATTGCTGGGATTACAGGTGTGAGCCACTGCATCTGGCCTAGTATGAATTATTTACAATAAAACACAACAAAACAATTTTGGTTAGTAGAAACAATTTGTTGTTATTTTTCACTGTAAATTTAGAACACAAAGATAAAATGCTGTAATTGTTCAATTTAATATAGTGAAATGACACGTCACACCTGTTAATAAACATTGTGATTGATAAAAAGCAAATTCTTACTTTTTATATCAACCAAAACTATTCCTTTGTTTTGCTGCCAGTTGAACCAGTTAAGATCCACTGCAGATGGCAACATACTATCACTCACTCATCTATTCATGACTTTATTCATTTGAACTAGAGAAATGAATTCAATCATGTGATTGACATCCTGATGTGGTTATTTAGAAAGATTTTGCTTTTTTACATAAAGAATAAAGATTAGATTGAATGCCAAGAAATCAACAAGGAGACTATTGCAAGAATGAGTTAGCAGAAGAAGAAAAGGTAAGGCGGCGTAGACATATGAGAAAGAAAGAATAATATGATTGAGTAATCCAGTTAGATACAGGAGAGGAGAAAATTTGTTTATATTTTCCAGTATGCTCATATAAAATGTCAAATCATCACTCACTTATTTATAATCACCCCTGTCCAATCTAAACTTAAACATGGGCTGGCGCGGTGGCTCAAGCCTGTAATCCCAGCACTTTGGGAGGCCGAGATGGGCGGATCAAGAGGTCAGGAGATCGAGACCATCCTGGCTAACCCGGTGAAACCCCGTCTCTACTAAAAAAATTACAAAAAAAAAAACTAGCCGGGCGAGGTGGCGGGCGCCTGTAGTCCCAACTACTCCGGAGGCTGAGGCAGGAGAATGGCGTAAACCCGGGAAGCGGAGCTTGCAGTGAGCCGAGATCCAGCCACTGCACTCCAGCCTGGGCGAGAGAGCGAGACTCCATCTCAAAAATAAATAAATAAATAAATACATAAATAAATAAACTTAAACTTCCCTGGCTTTCCTCAATTCTTCATCTCATTCTCTTCTAATTTGTAATTGGAGTTAGTCAGTTCTATAAAGAAGAAAACCCACTTTATCAGTTTGAAGAGAAAAAAAAAAAGTAATTATAAAGAAAATCAGAGACTTGCACATGATCCTTCAAAGGAAATGCTAAAAATACTGAGTGAAAGGCCCATTGAGACTCTTCTGCTTCATCAACCTCACATGGGTGCCATAGTTTGCAGTACCCAAATCTTGTCAACCACTGCTCTCAAAAGCCAGAGCGCCCCCTCCCTGCATTGCCAAATACCAGGATTCCCAGCAGTCTCTATGCCTTTATTCTTGACTTTTAAAAAAGTGTGAATGATTAGTATCTGGGATAAAGAATTCCTGACCTCTGTCTTGGACCTAATGTGACCAATACTCAACTTTAATAATGGGCTCTCAACTCAAATGACTCCAAGCAGCCAGAATGCATGGGAGAAATCCAGTTCAACACTCAATTCTGCTCATTCTTGATCAGTTACTATTTATTTGATTTTTTTCAAGATGTTTTCTATCTACTTTTCCCAAACTGTGAAATAGCATTACTGATAATCAACCAGGAAAATCAATTTACATAAATAGAAGTGATGATATAAAACCTGATTTAACCTATTACTGTGAAAGTTCCATTTACAGTCCAACTAAATCAAATAATTTGACATAAAGTTACACATTTTGAAATTGACTTTGCACTTATTAAACATTAATTATGTATATGTATATTAATTTTCAATTTTTGATATGGTGGATTTCTCGTTTGTTGTGTATGGGTGTGTAAGTGTCTGTCTGTATAAATGTGTTTATGTGTGTTTGGAAATAAGTGGATAGTTGCTCTTAAATTGACAAGGTTCTTGAGGATAGCGAAGTTGGTTTCTTTTGTATTTTCCTATAATACTTGTATAAGTTTCCTAGAATTGCCATAAGATATTGCCACAAACTTGATGGCTTAAAATAAAAGAAAGGTATTCTCCCATAGTTCTGGAGACCAGAAGCCCCAAATCAAGCTATCAGCAGGGAAGCACTGCCTCTGAAAGATGCAATGAAGAATGCTTTTTTCCCTCTTCTGGCTTCTGGCCACTCTGCATTACTTGGCTTCCTTGACTTGTGGCCACAACACTCCAATCTCTGTCTCAGTCTTCATATTGCCTTTTCCTCTATGTGGGTACCTTTTGTTACCTCTTCTGCCACTTATAAGAACATTTATCTTTAGATGTAGGGCCCACCAGGTAATTCAGGATGTTATTATCTCAAGATCTTTAATTATATCTGCAAATATATTTTTTCAAATAAGGCTTGCAGGTTCACTGATACTAGAGATTCAGATGTGGACCTGCCTTGTTGGGGGCTATGGATAAAACCATTACATTTTATAGAGCTATGGAGGATAATTTAAAATGGTATTGAATGCCACATTTTACCCTCACTTATTCATTTATCATTGATTCCATCAATCTCTCAGCAAATGCAATAGAATATCCACTATGTATGTTCCAACCCTCAAGATGGGCACTGGAGAAATACAAAAGAACAGGTAAAAATTCATGTCTCTATAAAGCTCATACGTTGATTTCCTGAAAAAATGTATAATTTATAAAATATTTACATAGTAGATATGCTTCATAGTACATCAATGGATGTAGGAATCAGCATCGATTTTATTTCTTGAAAACTGGAAGGAGTTTATAGGTATGAATGCAGGAGAAATGACATCTGAGTTGAGCAGTAAGAGGTGAGTGGAATAGTGTGTGTCTGGGATATGAAGAGAAAAGCAATTACTTAGTAAAATTTGATATGCAAATGTTTATGAACTTTTTTGTCTATTTTCTTCATTATTTCAATCCAGTACTTTTGAGTATAGTAACAATTATGATAAATTTAATACATAACTTGTACAATGATTATTATGTTTATTGCCAATATATCAAATTTATTTTTCATTGAGTAGAAACTAGTAAAACACAGAGAGTGCAAAACTAAATCAAAGTCATTTGCAAAACAGTACTTGTAAAAACTGACCCAATTATTTAAAAATACCAGTATTTTTATTTTAAAATGTATGATAATATTAGAAAGATAGATATTTCTGATATTATTTTAATGTATTTATATCTATATGTACATATTGTATCTATATTATTCAATATATGATATTATTTTGTTGTATTTATGTATGTATTGTATCTATATTATTCAATATATGAGATTATTTTATTGTATTTGTATCTATATGTATGTATTGTGTCTATATTATTCAATATAATATAGATATTATATTAAAACAGTAACTTAACAGATATTACTTATATTGGAAATGATTTTCCTGAGCTCCCAATATGTTCAATTCATGTAAATGACACTAATAATAATTATATATAGTATTATTTCTCCGAGAAGAAAGATTTTGCAGACCTTTTGCATACTCTTATGCTTAGATGACACTATACTCTCCTCGATGTTCAGAATTAAAATGTTGTAGGAATTTGGCACTACACTGAAAAATACGATTTTGACAAATACCTCATGAAAAAGGATTTATTTGCATATACTATAATATACATATAATATAATAACACATCAAGTGACATGTCAGAATGATCCAATTTCTGGAAGGGGATCACAATTCAAGGAACGTGTGCAGCCTCCAGAATTAAAAAAAGGCAAGAAAGCCGGCGCGATGGCTCACGCCTATAATCCCAGCACTTTGGGAGGCTGAGGCAGGTGGATCACAAGGTCAGGAGTTTGAGAACAGCCTGACCAACATGGTGAAACCTCGTCTCTACTAGAAGTAGAAAAATTAGCTGGGTGTGGTGGAGCATGCCTGTAATCCCAGCTACTCAGGAGGCTGAGAGAGGAGAATTGCTTGAACCCAGGAAGTGGAGGTTGCAGTGAGCCAAGAGTGTGCCACTGCACTCCAGCCTGGTTGACAGAACAAGAGAGAAAGGAAGAAAGAAAGGAAAAAA
>NC_045455.1:34493880-34688920 GCF_002776525.5 Piliocolobus tephrosceles
AGGAAGGAAGGAAGGAAGGAAGGGGCAAGAAACAGATTCACTCCTGGAACAGAAGACAGTGAAAGAAAATAGCTCTGGTGTTACCTTGATTTTAGCTGTGTAAGACCCATTTTGCACTTCTGATCTTAAAAACAATAAGATAATAAATTTTTGTGGTTATAAGCAACTAAGTCTGTTGCAGTGTGTTACAATAGCAACAGGAAACTAACACAGATTTTGGTCACTATGTGCTAGGTAATTTTGTCACGGATCTTTTTCCTGTAGAAGGCTGAACTAATTATTAGAGCCTAACTATCAAGGAATTATTGTATTAGTTGTTTAGTCTGGGAGTAGATAACTCTTATGTTGCCGGTGGAGAAGCACTTGGGAAGTCACCAACCATGGCTCAATGATTTGGTATCTAAATATTTATAACCATATATTATTCCTCTTTCCTGTGTTCTTCTCTACTATAACCAAGTACAAGTTTGGGTAGAGCCCTACTACAGATTGTTTCTCTAAATTTTGTCACCAACATAAATTTTGAAATGTCTTGCTCATATTTTTCCCATCTTGCCATGGCATGATAATGTGAAATAATTCAGTTATGTTATTTTCAAAATGAAATAATAAAAACTAAAGATTATATTATGCTGTTGAGAGGAATATTCTTATTTGAGATTTGCAATATATACTCTTGTCAGTGAAAGCATAAAATACTATTTTGAGAAAATTTTATGTGTGCTATGTATGTTATGACTTAGTTCAGTGTTTAGTAGTCTGTTACAGGTGGTCACAATGTAATAATAATTAAATGTTAATTTAATAGCAGCATTCTGAACTAGATTAATATGAAAAATGGTGAGCCACGAAAAGCATTTGGACTACAGCATTATTGAATATTTTTAAATGTTCTCTCCTTTCCCCCACTGAAATAATAATTTAGTTTTACACTTTGGTGGTTAGGGGCTTAATGCTATAAGAGTGCTGTCTAATATAAATTGCATAAATCACACAAAATGTCCCAGAACATCATGCTTTGTGGCTGATAAGAACCGTATTTTTAGGCATTTTTCAAAAAGAATCAAATCCCAGTTATTTAATCAAAGAACATAGCCAACAATCTCTTGCTTTCAATTTATATTACATGCTTTATAGCTGCCGCTGCCATCAGTAAATTATCACTTTCTATAATGCAATTTAAATTTCATTTGACCTTGATAAGATAAAGATATTTTTTCCTGTTGAAATTAACATGCTGTTCACAGCTTCACCTTTTGTCTTTCATTAAAAAGTACTTGACAACACATGATTGTATTTTGAAGAAATATGTTTTTAAATAGTCTGTGTCCTAGGTGTTGACTGTAGACAATGATAAAGTGAAGACTGAATATCTGTTTGTTAGGACAATTTTTCATTCAAGAGTTTCTTGTAAAAAATAATTTGTTCTTTGTTTTCTCTTTCTAAATTTTTGCTATCAGGGATTCATTTTTCACTATAATCAACTCAATTATCCCTCCTTTTTAAAAGAAAGTAGAACTGCTCCTGCTACATACATTTTCTTTGCTGGGCCCCACATCTAATTAATTCAGAAGAAAACCTCTTTTCATTAAGTAATAGCCTATATGTGGCTGGCATATTTCTAAGACTCTCTGCAGGGAGAAGGAAATAGTCAGATTAAGTTCCAAAGAACTGTCTGAATTTACAAGCACACTAGGAAGAATCTGAGGCAAAAAGTAGATGTACCCACCTGCAATAGGTGAGGCAGGCATTCTCCCCTCTGTGGCTCTACCTTAAATGAACATTCATTAAGAATTTTTAATATAAAAGAACAAATCTCCTTCAAACATATGAAGACATGTGGTATTAGGTATTATTTAACAAGTGCACATTATGTTGCCCTAAAGGAAATACCATGCAGTGCTTAGGAATTTTGAAAATGAGAAAAAATAAATTAAATATGAAAAACATAAAGGTATAAATGATATGTTTAATATCGCAATTTTCTACTCTTCTATATTTAACTCCATCCATTATCAGTCCCTGTACACTTACTCTGAGATTATTTTCCTCATTTATTCAATTTCTGTAATTTACAACAAAATAAAACAGTACTTTTAAAACAATTTCCAAAGCACTTTTATATGTTATTTGCGACAATCCTTAAACTCTGGTAGAAGAATAAGGAAAAGAATTTCCTTATTGTGGCAGGAATATAAATATATTAAATATAAATATAAGTATAAAAAATTCTGCTACATAAAGACATATGGTCAGAAAATTAACATATTATTTATAAGTATAATTAATGATTTGTGAGTTTAGTTTGTTTTTTTTTTTGATAGATTTTATTTTTTATAGTAGTTTTAGGTTCATAGCAAAATTAAGTGAAAGGTACACAGATTTCCCATATACTCCCAGCCCCTATAAATGCACCACCTCCCTCATTATCAATATCCCACACCAGAGCAGTATATTTGTTACAACTGATGAACTTATATTGATTCATCATCATCACCCAAGTCCATAGTTACATTAGGTTTCACTCTTGTTGTCCTAGATTCTGTGATTTGGGACAAATGTAAAATACAGGTATCCACCATTACTGTATCATTCAAAACAGGTTCACTGCCCTCAAGACCCTCTGTGCTCTCCCTATTTATTCCTCCCTACCCCAACCCCTGACAACCACTGATCTCTTTACTGTCTCTTTGCTATAGCATTTCCAGAATGTCACATGGTTGAACTTATACAGCATATACCATCTTCCCATTGGCTTCTTTCACTTATTAATATATATTTGAGGCTTGATAGATTGACATTTTGGTGCTTGCAAGTTTTGACAATCATGGTAAACATCCACATGCAGGTTTTTGTGTGGACATAAGTTTTAAACTCCTTTGAATAAATACCAAAGTGCATGATTGATTAATCATACAGTACGATTATGTTTAGCTTTCTAAGCAACTTTCAAACTGTCCTCCAAAGTGGTTGTACTATTTTGCATTCCCAATAAATGAGAGTTTCAATTGCTCCAGATCCTTGCCAGTGTATGACATTGTCAAGTGTTTCGGATTTTGATCATTCTAAGTGGTAGTGCATTGTTGTTTTAATTTGTAATTTCCCAATTATGTATGATGTAGAATCTTTTTTATTTTTAGCAATGTGGTTTCCATTTTCTCTTCTTGAGTAACTTTTTTTTCTAATTTAAGGAAGATTGATTGTACTTTCAGTCATGATACCCTCACCGTGATTGGCCAATTGAATATTCTTTCTCTGAATTTTGAAACCTTAATAGCATTATTTAAATAAAGGAAATGTTTGATGCTCAATCATATGTTTGGCAGCATCCTGAAGAAACTGTACACTATAGTCCTGTATTCTGGAGGAACTCTGGTCCCTGTGTTACCTGCACCTCCTTCTTTATTTTTCCTCTCAATTTTGTGAGCTTCTCTATGTTCTTCCCAGTAGTTTATTTATTCCTTAAGTTAATAAAGGTCTCTTTCCCAAACTTGCATTTAAATAGTAAGAAATAGTCAAATAATTTAATAGTGGAAAAGATAGTGTCACAGGATCTTTGGGGTGTTGCTTTTCTGGCCAGAAACCTCTGTGGCTGGTGGCATCTTTACCTGAGTTTTTGTCCTGTGTCCAGGAAGAATAAGGTACTCATACAAGTAGATGGTGAGCAAGAAGAAGAGGAGCTTTATTGCGTGTTAGAACAGTTCAGAGAAAACCCGCAGTGGGTAGCTCCTCTCTGTAGGCAGGTTGTCTCCTTGAATGTTCAGCAATCAGCAGAGAGGAGGCCCTGGAGTGGGTGGGTCCTCTCTGCAGCTGGTAGTCCCAACATCTCTGCAGATCTCTGAAGCTCTCTGCAGGAGCTACCCTCTCTGCAGCTGGTTGTCCCATTTGCTCACCTCTGGCTGAGTCTGGGGCTTTTATGGACTTCAGAGTGGGAAGAAGGGCATACTGATTGACTCACAGGTTAAGAAAAGGCACCACAAGTTCCCACTGAAGTTTATGGGACTAGCAGCCCAGCCCCCAGCTTTCAGGCCCTCCCTGCCCTGAAGGTGGGGACTTCCACCCAGGAATCTGTCTGCCACCTGCTGCCATTCATGGCACTCAGGGTTGGCCCTGAATTTTCCCTGAGATTAGAGCAGGCACCAACAGCAGGGAGAAGCCAGGCAGCAGGAGCAGACACTTCAGAGCCTGTGAGAACAATGGGGCCTTCCTGGGCCTACAAGAGTGCGGGGATGCTTGAGTTTGCAGCTGCAGTTGGGTAGCTGCAGTTGTGCCCTGGAAGGCAGGGCTCCTGACTGCTCCTAGCCCCCCAAGAGCACAGGGAGGCTCTGATCTGCAGCCACAATTTGGGCACCTGCAGCCCCACCATGAAGGGGAGGCTCCTGCCTGTTTCATGGAGTGTGCAGTCCTGGCCATGCCTCCCTGCCGCAGCTGGCGTGATGGTAGTGGCAGGTCAACTGGAGCTGCTGCTGCCATCAATAGGACTAGAAGACAGATTTTCAGACACCACTTCCACTTTGCTGAGACAACTTATGCAAATACTTAGCACAAATTTTGAAATGTGTTAAACGCCCAATAAAAAAATCCCTTAATGCATACTCACATACATATCAATATTGCAACCAATAGTAAAATAAAATATAGATTTAAAAATGTATTTTCTTCTTTCAGAATATCACAAACTCATGAAAAATTTCATAGAAATCTCAGAAGAAGCAGTGAAAAATATTGGCTCTGAGAAGCAATCACCAGTCAGTATATTTGTATGTCATTTGGTGCCAAACAACCTTAGGTCTTGTCCCAGTTCTATATGATTTTGACCATTCATTTAATATATTTAATTTCCACTATCACTTTCTACAATGGAATTATTGATTATACTTATTTTACATGTCTACTTTATTATTAAATATCTGACCTAAGGTGTCTAAGTGCATAATCACATTCAATGTTCACAGTATTCTATGGACTTTCTAGACTCCCACATTAAGTGATATGATGCATGTAAAATACTTACAAAATGCCTGAAAAAATAGAAATTATCCAAAAATATTACTACCAATATTATGGAAGTGATCATGTTTATGAGGAAAATATGCATCAAATTATGAACCAAACGAATGGTTTATAAAATAAAGGAATGATCCAGTGTCTGGTAAGCATATAGTAGACACCCTCTACTGACTGATTCAATAAAAAGTGAGATTTGCAGTTATGGTTTTATTTTATTGTTTCATCCTCAAGCAAATTTTATTCAGGGGAATATCCATTTCAGCTTGTATAAATATCAGCTCATGTTTTCACATTTTTTACCTTAATGACAAAAAACCCTGAGACCATTGAAAAATTTTCCCAGAGAAAACATCAGTGCCAAATATCTACAATTCAATACTGATAATTTCACTGGCAATTCAAGCAGCTTAAAGAAGTTTTAGATATCAAAATAACTCACAAGCGAGCATGTGTTTCAAAGCTAGGACCCTAAAAACAGCAATGCTGACTTGAAATTCCACCTCCTTGTAAATTCTGGATATTAGACTTTTGTCATATGGGTAGATTACAAACATTTTCTCCCATTCTGTAGGTTGCCTGTTCACTCTCATGATAATTTCTTTTGCTGTATAGAACCTCTTTAATTTAATTAGATCCTATTTGTCAATTTTGGCTTTTGCTGCAATTGCTTTTGGTGTTTTTGTCATGAAGTCTTTGCCCATGCCTGTGTCCTAAATGGTATTGCCCAGCTTTTCTTCTGTGGTTTTTATGGTTTTGGGTTTTACATTTAAGTCTTTAATCTATCTTGAGTTAATTTTGGTGTAAGTCATGAGGAAGGGGTCCAGTTTCAGTTTTCTGCATATGGCTAGCCATTTTTCCTGGCACTATTTACTGAATAGGATATCCTTTCCCCATGGCATGTTTGTCGAAGATTACATGGTTGTAGACATGTGGTGTTATTTCTGAGGTCTCTGTTCTGCTCTGTTGGTCTATATGCCTGTTTTGATACCAGTAGCATGATGTTTTGGTTGCTTTAGCCTTGTAGTCAGGTAGCATGATGCCTCCAGCTTTGTTCTTTTTGCTTGGGATTACTGGGTGTATACCCAAAGGAATTTAAATCATTCTACTATAAAGACACATGCACATATATGTTTGTTGTAGCACTATTTACAATAGCAAAGACATGGAACCAACCCAAATGCCCATCAATGATAGACTGAATAAGAAAAATGTGGCACATATACACCATGGAATACTATGCTGCCATGAAGGAATGAGATTATGTCCTTTGCAGGGACATGGATGAAGCTAGAAGCCATCATCCTCAACAAACTAACACAGGAAGAGAAAACCAAACACCACATGTTCTCACTCATAAGTGGGAGTGAAACAGTGAGAACACATGGACACATGGACACAGGGAGGGGAATAACACACCAGGGCCTAATGGCGGGTGGGGGACATGGCGGAGGGGGAACTTGGAGGGCGAGTCAATAGGTGCACCAAACCACCATGGCACATGTATACCTATGTAACAAACCTGCATGTTCTGCACATGTATCCCATTTTTTTAAGAAGAAATTTTTAAAAAATTAAAAAAATTCCATCTCTACTGTGTATTAATTTATTAACTGTCAGCTTGAGTAAGTCACTTTTCCTTTCTTGATCTTCATTACCAAAGCACCAATTTTTTGGTTTTCTCAATATAAACTCTCCAACTTACCACCTACATCTCTTGCCACTTATTCTCTATATATTAACCATTTCCTTGCAAACTTGAAATAGAGGAAATCTGCATAATTAGTATAGATGTTCTTTTTAAATCAATATTCTTCCCTTAATTAACCAAATTCATAAACATGTGCTCAGTTGTCATATATACATGCATAAATCTCAAATGTATATGTACTGCCCAAATTCTATCTTTTTTTTTGAGACAGAAAATAAAAATCAATGTATCATCATAGATTCACAGTATTCTGTTACTCAAATCTGCTTGCCGAGAACTATGAAGTCAGAATGAATTGAGACAAAATTGAGTAATTTTCTCACAGAAGGAAATACTGTTTCAGCCAGCCTCTCGCTTTGTCATCCAAGCTGGAGTGCAATGGTGCAAATTGGGCTCACTGCAACCTCTACCTCCCAGATTCAAGCAATTCTCCTGCCTCAGGCTCCCAAGTAGCTGGGATTACAGGCACCTGCCACCACATTCAGCTAATTTTTTTGTTTTTATTAGACCTGGGGTTTTGCCATGTTGACCAGGCTGGTCTAGATCTCCTGACTTTGGGTAATCCAGCAGCCTCAACCTCCCAAAGTGCTGGGATTATGGGCATGAGCCACCACACCCAGCCTCAAATTCTATCTTTAAGGCTCACTCTCCAGTATCGAATTGCCTCTTAGAAATAGTCACTGGTTTCTTAAACTTGCAATACAAATCAACGTGCCTAAAATTATAATATCTTCCCAAAGATAGATTTTCTCTACCATTTATTCACTCTCCACATTTCAGCCAGTGCACATTTTTAAAGTTTAAATTTGAGTTTTAAATCTGAAAAAGTCTTTCTATATCTGTCATTGCTTAGCCAATTGACCACAAGTAATTGAAATGTAAGGTACTGGGATTCCCAGGAAAAAGAACAAACACATATTCAGTGTCTGCCACATTATTACTAGCACACATTATTTACAAGCAGGTATGGCACTTTTTGAATGCCTGCCAAATACTGAACATGTTGTTGTGTGACTTGCTTGTACAATAAGGTTCAAATTTCTTTGCTTGTATTAGGAGAATCATTAGAGTAGTCACCTTGGTTGTTTCAGAAAGTCTAGTAGTAACAACATCTAGAAATGGTAATGTTTAAGAATTTATGAAGGCAAAGAGCTCATTTATCCAATGTGATGAAGGGAATCAATCAGAAGTTTGCATTGGAATAGTTTGAAAGATGTTTCTCAAGCTTTGGGATATAGGAGCCTTGGAGGCAAGAGATGAGTGGGTCTGAGTACACATGGAAAAAGACAATAAACATGCTTGACTTTTTTCAGTTTGTATCAATGTGTCCAGTATTTATTCCTTCTAGTGGGTTCTTGGTCTTGCTGATTTCAAGAATGAAGCCACAGACCTTCACAGCAAGTGTTACAGCTCTTAAAAGTGGTGCGAACCCAAAGAGTGAGCAGCAGCAAGATTTATTGCAAAGAGCAAAAGAACAAAGCTTCCACTGCATGGTAGGGGACCCAACCGGTTGCTGCTGACTCAGGTGGCCAGTTTTTATTCCCTTATTTGGCCCTGCCCATGTCCTGCTGATTGGTCCATTTTACAGAGTGCTGATTGGTCCATTTTACAGAGTGTTGACTGGTCTATTTTTACAGAATGCTGATTGGTGCATTTACAATCCTCCAGCTAGACAGAAAAGTTCTCCAAGTCCCCACCCTACCCAGAAGCCCAGCTGTCTTCACCTCTCATCAGGTTGAGTAGAACTATATGAGTTCCTTAGTCTTTCAGATGTCAATGTTTGAAACAGTATTTCCTTCTATGAGAAAATTACTGAATTTTGCCTAAATTCATTCTGACTTCATAGTCTTCTACAGGCAGATTTGAGTAACAGAATGTTATGAATCCATGATGATACACTGAGAATATTATTGTTTGTAATATTTGTTTTTGAAGGTCTTATCTATGGTTTATCAGTGCTCTGGGGCCAAGCTGGGCAGAATTCAGAAAAATGGCTATATATTGAACAAAAAACTAAACATTAGGAGTTTCAGTCTAGGAAATGATGATGCTGATGATGACAAAGCCAACCCATGAAAACATACTCTTTGCAATCATTCTTCCACTTTTTCACTCTTCTTCAAAGCTTAGCCCAGAAATCACTTATTCACTGATTCAATCTATTGCTATCAGACTTTTAGCTTCCCACCATCACTTTCCTATCAGTAAAACTGACCTTGTCAGAGTCGTTGAGAGTCTCCAGATGTTCCTCTATGGCAGTGGAATTCTAAACCTTGGACCCCTTTCCCATTCCAGAAACTCCTCCTTAGTATCATATGCCCTTGATTTTCATCTTACCTCTCTGATGTACCCTTTACAGCTTTCCCTCCAAGCTCTTCTCTCCCATCTGTTCTGTACATGTCAGAGATGCTAATATTTTGTCTTTTTTCATTTTCCTTGTGGTCTCTTCTCTCATTTACTAGCTGTGAAAATTAGCTTTGTGGGGTCTTTGCTTGTTCGTCTAAAAAAAATAGGGATATAGGAAATATCTAATCTATAGAATTCCTGTGAAAATTAAGTGGGTTAATACATCTAGAGCTTTTAGAACAGTTTCTGGCAAATTTGAAGCATTCGTAAAATGTTTGGCTATTTGATTTTTTGAAATCAATAGATAGTTTCTCTACTTACATAAAATTTATTGTAAGGATGTCATAGGAATAGCTGATTGCTTAAAATTATTAAACTATTTTGCATCTGCTGAGGTGACATATATATGTACATATGTAGAAATAAAATTAGGTCTGAGATGATATGCTGGTATTCATAATATTTGTCTATTATACAATATTTATCAAGTAGAACTGAACCATAATAGTTAATGGGTCACTCAGTATTTTTATTTGTTGAAGCAGTGGCTATAGAAGAAAACATTCAATTTTGCCTGAATTCAGTTTGTCTCATAGTTCCTCTGCAGGTAGATCTGAATGACGGCATATTATTAATATTTATTCCTATGTTGCCATTATTTTCTTTTAATATTTGTCATTTTTGAGTTTGCCTATGGGCTTTCTTTTTCTATCTGTATTGATTTTTGAATCTATTCACTATATTAGTCTACTTAGATTTATTTTTCTCTCTATACCAAATTTAAATCCTCTAATCTAAGCCCCTATTATAAAATTTCAGTTTGATTATAGTGCCTCACCAAAATATTTAATAATATGTATTTTCCCTTTAAAAATATTTTAACTGCACATGTACTCTATAAATATAAGTTCTGAAACTTATTTTAAAAGATTAAGATATCAAAATACCTAATACCATTCTTCTTCCCGTAGGTAAACATCCTTCCCCATTTGCTTTGCATTTTGGAGCCCTTAAAACATATATGAAGCTTTCTACATCTGTTATTTTGTTAACAATAATGGAATCATGGAGTGTGTTTTGGTTGGCAACTTTAGTTTTTATTTAATAATTTAATATATTTCTATGTAACAAAAATGTATTTAATAGTTTAAATATACTTATTTCAAATTTTAAATGAAATATATTTTATTTTACATACTTCTGAAATTTCTTAACACAGCTATATCTAATATTTAAACAAGTCCCTCAAATCATTTTGAGTCTGTGTGGTACATCACTGGTGTGAACAATTAAGGGGATTTGTTGGCTGGTATAGCTGTATATTGCTGGCGAGATCATATATGGTACTGTAAGAATCCCAGCTTTATTTCTTTGAAGAACTTTGAAACTCGCAGCTTTGATATGATCTGTGTGTCAGCTTTATTCTCAGACTACTAACAGGGTTTTCAGACAGTCTATGTCTTGCTGATATACACAACATCTGAGAAAGCACATCTTTTTTCCTGTGGCTCTCATTTAAGGTTAATGAATATTCTTCACTGGAAGGCTTTGGCAGTTTTCCTTTTCTGTCTTGTAGAACAGAATTACTAAACTTTCTCCCCCTTACCTTTCTAACTTACACTTAAACCTTCTTCTATGCTGAGAATCTTTCTTCACACCTCTCCTCTATCCCATTTAGGTTACCCAAGCTCAGATCAAAGTGATGTTTTAGAATGTCCTTCAATTCCCATCTTTGATAACTCTGTATTTTTACAAGTTTTTCTCTTGCTTGCATTGCCTTTTCTTTTCTCATGTCAAATGCATATTTGTTCTTCAGCATCCATTTTTTCCACAGCACTCCAGAGAGAATTTCTACCTTTCTTCTCTACCTTACAACCTATTCAACAACTTCTAAAGCACTAATCATGTTAATTCTAACAATTTAATTAAATATATTTGACATGGATTGTAGATTTACCAATGACCAGGATAAAGGACTCCCTAATTATACATCTCAGGGTTCCAGTATAATGTCATCTCCATACAGAGTTCTCAGTAAATATTTTTTGAAGAAAAGGTAGCTTTAGGCTTAATAGTAATGCATTATAATTTTTTGAACTAGTTTTCTCATACAGAACATTTACTGCCAATTATCAAACATAACAACCAACAAAACAGAGTCTGATATCAGCCCATGTCACTCTTGATCTTGGTTGAGGGAAGCTTGAGATTCCCTTCCCAACAATGGGGAATTTCCCGAACTACCCCTGAAAAAAATGTTCACAAAGCTCTAACGGCTTCTGGGGTAAAAGCCACAGATCCTTAGTTATATAACCCTTCCCCTGTAAATGTGAAAAAGATAGTTCTGTCCTGGGCCACACTGCAAGCTTTCGTGAAGCACAGCATCCCATATTGGAAGATCCCATTACTCTTTCTGTTGTCCCTTGAAATGACCATGGGGGAAGCAATGGAGAAGCTCTACTGAAACAGCTCATATTGGGATGCACATGGCAGATGGTTTCAGTGATTTCCTATGATTCAGGCCTGGATGAATGGAAACCCAACATGATAGTGGTAACAATGCCAAAGGATCAACAGGGAAATTCAGTGGGTGACAAGAGAAAAAATAAAACAAACAAACAAAAAAGCCAAAGGGAATAAGGCCAGCCTGCAGAGTAATGTGACTTTGCTTGTTAAGACAAGGGGCAGTAAAAATAAAAATCCATGGGACAAAAAAAATAAAAATGAAAAGACTCTACCAATACTCTAAGGCGGCAGAGAGTGTGTTCCCCCAATTTGGAAGGTAAGGCCCTCAATTAAGCAAAAGAAAAAGAAAGAGGAGAGGAAGATCCACATCAGATTGGATGAATTTAGTTAAAATCCTGTATAGTAGCCCACTGAGTCCCTGAACATGTTTTGTGAACAGGGGTGCATGGGATTTTAAGACTTTTTGATGCCCCAACCAAGTCAGTGAGGAATATGATCCCCATTCAATGCAATGAATCAGACAAGGAAGATATGATCCCCTTTGCATGTACCTTGACTTCACGCCCTCAAAAAGAATGATTAGGAAAGGGACCAAGGTCTCTGGGTCTCTGCTGGGGCCTAATGGACTTCCATGCCTGACAAATTAAAAGAAAAAAAAAAAGAGAGAGGGAATTCAAACTTCTGTGTGGCTCATGGATACTGGTGATCAAATGATAATAGGCAGAGGCCTCCACAGGGGTAGGGCTAAGCTTATGGAAGGGGGAGGTTTGGGGACAAACACAGTGATCCATTGCTCACATAGCTCACATGCAGGTTCACCTGTGCTTATGAATGGGGTTATTGGGCAATTTGGGACAACAGTAATCATGGTTTACACAACTGAGTGCATTATAGACATTTTAGCTGCTTGTGGCACAAAACATCACTGTTGCCCCGGGGAATACATCCCTCCGTTACACAAGATTCAAGCCATAACAGAGTGCTGCATTCACCCTTACTGCTCACCTAAGTTACCCAAGCCCAAGTCCTGAAGGATTATTCAACAAAAGCAGTGCAGCATACCAGTTGCAGAACATTACCTTGCTGATATAGGACTTGCTGCAGGCAAGAATGTTACGCACTAACCTGTTGCAGTTAGCAGCCAGTCCATGCTGTAAAAAAAAGTCTCAAAAGCCTGGAGGCTGACTGCCGCAGATTGAATGCCAAGATGCCACCCTCAGTACCTGACGTTGTTACCATCAAAGTACTGGTAGCCCACATGGGAAACTGGCATGCTGTTATAGATCTCCCTAATGCTTTCTTCTCCATCTCTTTGTGTGGTAAAGATCACACGCAACAGCCTGCAGCATATTTTACTTCTCCAGGGTTACCTGAGTTCCCCTGTAATATGCCACTAGTGGGTAAGGCTAGTTCTTCAGCAGGCCAAATTATTCCTAGAAGTTCTTGTCATCCACTATATTGATGGCATCATCATTGATGGCCTGACTTAAAAACAAGATAACCAGATTCTATGTGAAGTCACAGACACTAGGACACAGACAGGCAGGGCCATCAACCCTAATAAAATATAGGGTTGTGCTCAACAAATGTAGCCCTTGGGAGCCACTCGAGATGATAATCAGAGATGTTGGATAAAATTATTAAGATAATTTTATTTCTAATTAAATCAAGCAAAAATTGCTGACCATAGCAAATCCTACTAATAAGAAAGAAGTTCAACAGCTGATAGGCTTATTTAGTTATTGCAAAAACATGTACCAATCTGGATACTCTTTTGACCTTCATTCAAGGTGACCTGCAAGGTGGCCACCTTTACATAGGAACCCCAACAACAACAGACTCTGAAAGCCATGCAAAATGCAGTGACACAGGCACTACCATTGGGCTAATGGAGCCCACCAATTTTATGGAGCTATAAGCCCCTGTGAGAACTACACATGAAGATTGGAGCCTGTGACAACAATAGATTGTTACTGGGGTACATCAGCCCCTTAAATTTTAGACAAGGAAAGTACCCAAGGCATCATCCACCAGATACACCCCCTTTCAAACAGAAACTCCTAACCTGCTGTTGTGCTTTAATAGAAACAAAGCAACTGACCACTGCAGCACTGCAGGTAATTTTAAAACCTGAGCTGCCAGGCTGTGTGCAGTGGCTCACGCCTGTAATCCCAGAACTTTGGGAGGCCAAGGCAGGCAGATCACGAGGTCAAGAGATCGAGACCATCCTGGCCAACATGGTGAAACCCTGTCTCTACCAAGAATACAAAAATTAGCTGAGCATGGTGGTGCACACCTGTAGTCCCAACTACTCAGGAGGCTGAGGTGGGATAATCACTTGAACTCGGGAGGCGGAGGTTGCAGTGAGCCAGAATCATGCTACTGCACTCCAGCCTCACAACACAGTGAGACTTCATCTCAAAAACAAAACAAAAAACGAAAAACCCGAGATGCCTGTCTTCACACAGATTTTCATGAATCCTACTGATACAATAATAAAATGTAAAATAAAATAAAATATAATTAGCGCAGAATCACCAAAGCTCCATTATTAAGTAAAAATGATACCTCCAAAAAGGATTCAGATCAGGGTCCCAGGAAGTCAGCCTACTCCAGGTATAAGTAACTGCCTTGCCAGAGGGAGCTAAACAGCCCATAGGGGATGTTACCGCACCTGCCTTAACTAAGGGGGCCTCTTGATTCAAAGATGTTCCAGCTCATGGTATGGCTCGGTTGATAAATAGGTCTGCAAATTCAAAGTTCATGGAGTGCCATAGGGCACTGCTGCCATCTGCCCAAAGGATGGCCACCTTTGAACTGAAACCAGACAAGGACACCATATGAAATTGATGGAACTCCCAGTAGTAATGAGGACCTTGCAGGCCACTCCAACAGCAACTCTGCTACATATTTACAAACTCATGGGCTATTACAAACAGGCTAACTGTATGGTCCAATGACTTGCAAATGAATGATTAAACATTAAGGGCTCCTCTGTGTAGGGACAGGGACAGTGACAGCAGCTTACAAATAAGACAAAACAAAAACAAACCTATTCATCACTCATGTTGGTGATTAATAGTTTTCATCAAAACTATAACTAATAGTTTTCATCAAAACTATGACAAAGGACCTGTGACAAAGGACCATTCAAAAGGGAAGAAAATGAAACTCACAAGCTGATCTAGTATGCACTTACCAAATCACAACAACTGTTGTTCCCCCAGGGGCCGAAACATCCCCTGTGTACTCTTAGCCCCCTCTGGCAAGGTAGGGGTTAAGTCCATGACACAGTGAAACATAAAAATTAACCCCAGGTGCAAAAATGGACAAGATTACGAGAATTTACTATTTTAAAAAGGCAAAAATAAGATAGAATTGTGTAACATCTTCCAGTAACCCCTGCCCTTGCAATATGGAAAACTGGGTTAAATTAACCGAGACATAGGCCCCACATGAGTATGGAATATTAACCACTTATGACCCCTTGTTTTCAGTCATGGATTCTGATACATTGCCATGGTACATATTCCAAACAGGAGACTGCCTTTCTAGTGTGCCATGTAAACATAAGCGCCATTGTTGTAACCTTCAGAAAACACCTCTGCCACGTTTCTAGATTTCCAGAATTATTTCATTCACTGAAGGTACCACATTCACCTCACAAACTGCACAATAACGGACACAGTCCTACCACATAAGACAAATGTTTTGTACTCTCTGGACGAACGGGGCAGTAGAGCAATTAGTTGGGTGGTGTCAACCATGAATACACAAAGACCATCAAAAGGTCAACTTACTGGGTCATACTCTCCTTTAACAAAAGCCGTTTAGACCCTAAATACTGAAGCAGGGTATTTCCCAGACCCCTTCATGGGACTCAGGACAAGGGTGCCCCATTTACTCAGCCTGCCACTCTCAGCTCCTCTTTGGAGGGAATATGTGAGCAAATGAGGCAGGAACTGGACCACACAAGCGCTGGAACCAGCTGGCTGCTTTGGTGCCAGCAGGAGTGAACTCCATGCACTGGACCCACTGTGTTCCACCCCTCGCAGGAGGGATCACACAGGTAAGCAGGTGCAGGAGCCAGGGCGAGCGCTTTTCAGTGCTGGCAGGAGCAAATTCCACCAAGCCCCAAGGCAGCGTCAAGGAGTGTATGCCTATGACCTATGAAGCCAAACAGAGTGTGTTTACAGTACTCTTTTAGCTCTGCTGTCCACAGATGGCTTAAGTATTAACAGCTTAGTGGACCCTCTGCCTCTTTGGATGAGGCAGCTGCCTTCCACCAGTGAGGGCAAGGGGGCAGTGTGTCAGCTTTTTGTATCCACACTCATGGATCCCAAGCTCTTGTCCCTCATCTGGGAAAAAAAATGAGGGTGCATGAATGAATTGAAGGATGGTAAATGTGGTGGATTTTATTGCTGATGAAGGTGGCTGTCAGTGGAAAGGGAAGCTAAAAAGGGGATGGGAGGAGGATAGGTAAACTTCCCCTGGAGTGCAGCCATCTCCAGCCAATTCTTCTCCAAAGTTATGCCATCAGGCTATCCCTCTGAAGTCAAGCTGCTTCACTCTGATGTCAGTCATAGTCCCCAACATCCAGCTGCTTCTCTTCTCTGCCAGCTGAGTCTGGTGTCTTTATAGGCACAGGATGGGGTGCAGCAGAGACATGGGTGGTTTAGGAAAAGGCAACATTCAAGAGAGAAAACAGGAATATAAGTTTTTACTTGGGGCCATGGTCTCAGGCTTTTTGGCTTGAGGGTAAGGCTTTGCCAGGGACCTGCCCCTGTCTACCTAGAATTTCTCTACTCCAGTCCCTATCAATCCTACATTCCAGCATTAAAAAAAAAAAAAAAAAAAAAAAAAAAAAATGGCACTACAATCCATGTTTAAAAATATTGAACTTTGGGGAGGGAAGTGAAGGACCAGGAAGTTGCTTAATTAGGCTGTGGTTTCAAAATCCCAACCTCAATACACCCAACCATTTTCTGGGCTCTGAAATGTACTCTACAGTGGTGGTTGGTGTTCTAGGCCACAGTGGCAATACTAGAGGAACCTCCTTTTTCAAACCTGTAGGCAAGGCTATCTTTGGGTACCTCTCCGTGGTGGGATTCCCCACAGGGAAGGGGGAAGAGGGGACAGAATATCAAGGTACTAGGGTTCCTCTGGTTGTGCGTGGGACTCCCAGTACCCCTGCCCCTCCCATAAAGATAGGAAATATTATAGAACATGCCAAATTTGTTTAGGGTGTGACCTCCTTCCCTAAATTGGTTGGCTGGTGCCTATGGGTTAAATAACAAGGGCAGTGGATCTCTGAAAAGACTGGAGTCTCAGGATATGGCTGAACAGCCTAGTCAGCTAAACCCAGGTAATCGTCACCCCAGGTTATTGGATAAGATCATCCCTGGCCTCAGAAGGAGGTTGGGAGAATTAATCATTAGTCTTCTTATTCCTGCAGAAGCCACTGCCTTGCCTGACATTATAACACAAATGAAAATAAACTAGCTGGGCGAGGTGGTGGTTGCCTGTAGTCCCAGCTACTCAGGAGGCTGAGGCAGGAGAATGGTGTAAACCTGGGAGGCAGAGCTTGCAGTGAGCTGAGATCCGGCCACTGCACTCCAGCCTGGGCCACAGAGCGAGACTCCATCTCAAAAAAAAAAAAAAAAAGAAAAGAAAAGAAAATAAGCATAGCCATGGTGAGAGGAGGGAGAGTTCAAACAACGCTGGATTTCTCATCCCAGGCTGACATCTTTCTTAACTCATTTTGTGCCCTGGTAGGTACACAAGGACTTGGATCACCTACAAGCTGGGTTAAAATGCCAAGTGACTCCATTGTTATACATCCAGGTGCAGACACATTCTTGAGTCCCTTGCTTTAATATGACTTAAGATATGACAGGAAAGAATCCCTTTGCTAGAACACACATTACTGATCTATGTTGGCATTTTAGGCTTGGATATACCTTTTTTCTTTCCCTGCTACCATATAGCAAAATGAACTGAGACTGTATATAACTGATCTACATAGGATAATCACAAATCCCTGATGGGGGTCACCTGCACCCTTCTGGGTTATGGATTTCTCTGTGGACCTCAGTGGGCAACAGAGTATCTGCCCTTGGGCAAAGAATCTTATTGCCTTTGAGCCCTAGGACCCATAGTTCATGTTAAAAAATTACGTAAAGAGCTTGAGAGGGGTGCAATTGGGATCCACTTTGCTAACCCACCACTGACTGGTCTATAACGCCCTCCTAGGAGTACAAACTCACAGCTGGTTTTATTCTTCTGCTCCCATTTTAATACCAGACATAGGTGTACAAGCTGTAGGACAAATGGTACGGAATCTGTCCTTAATCATGGTGGAAATGGCTGATAATACTACTCAGGCCATACAAGATCAACAAAACCCAATACACTCACTAGTCAAGGTGGTAATGCACAATTGAATAGGCCTCATTGTCTGCTAGCAGAACAATTGGCATTTGTGCTTTTACCAACACCCTTTGCTATGTAAATATCAGTCGTTTAGAGAAGGTAGAAACTGAGCTGGAGGAGATCCATGCTCAGGCTGGAGATCATCAGCTGTACACCCCTCCTACCTGTGAAGCTCATTTTGTGATGTATTTAATTGCTTTAATTCAGGCACTTGGGGTTCCTGGTTAAGAATTATCTGCCAGGGAGGTCTCATCATCCTCCTGGGTCTGGTTCTCCTAGTGACCCTGATGTCTCAAAATGACAGAGGGTCTGTGAACAAACTGCAAATATAACGTGTGGTTCAGGGGTTCCACTTGACACAACGCTCCTTACAAATTTGAGGATGAGAGGTGGCCCTACAAAATTTTGTGTACTTTATCTGCTATTTCAGTAGCCAATCCAGGGCCAAAAGTGTTTCTTGGAGATTGACAGTCACACATTGCCTGACAACCCTTACAATGTTGCATAGAAGTGAACCTTACATGGAGATTACATTACATTTACAGCTTACATTTACATCTTACATTTCCTTGCATGGAGATAAAGAGGACTCACAGGCTATACTGAATGTATCATCTTTTGGGAGCATACCTTTCCATGATCTGGGCTTGATGTACACTTTTTTGTTCTGGTAAAACATGTGCACGATACGGCACCTGGCCCATCCCACTGCTATACCTGTTTCTTATGAGGAGAGAAATAGATATTTTACCTGCAGCACATGAGGTTTGCGGACAAGAAACACTAGCCATGGGAGGTCAAGACTTACTGTGAAAGCTAAACCTGCTCTGTCCCTTGCTATATGAGTAAAACATTCCATCCAGTGCCTGGGTAATTTGTGTCTCTCTTCACAACCCTGACACCTGCAAACAACGTAGTGAGTTTACATGCTGGGAAGCACTGGCCCTGGTAGTAGACGTTGTTATGTTCTTTACTTTTTAGCTATTCTTCATGCAATAACATTCCTCCCCTGCAGGTGACAACAGGTGCCAGTAGCTCAGCAGAAATGATTGAGGGAAAATGGTGGATGATGGGTTCTAAGGTATAAGAGAAGGTAGATCCTCTGGTGTTTCATTAACCATGTAGGTATGATATATGATACTGAGTTTGACGGAAAGTAAAGGGAAATTTTGATCACCGTGTAAGATGATCTTCAGATTTAACATTTAAAATTATTCTAATTGCTATTTGGAAAATAGAATGCAGTAGATCAGATGCAAACTTAGAGACAAGTTGATATGCTGTTGCAAAAGATGTAAGAGAGATAATATGGCTAAGAACTGAGGAGGTGAAAATAAATGGTTGAATAATGCACATAAATTGGAGATAGTGGCAATATGATTGAAGATGGGATAGTGTGAAAAAAGATGGATGACAGATTTGCAAATAAATGAGACAGAAAAGTCAGAATGGGAGCAGGCATGGGAGAGTAAACCAAAGTTTGGTTTGGAACATGTGTAGTTCGAAATGCCAGTTAAGTATCTTGGTGGAAACATTATGCTTTCAGTAGATTATATTGAACTGGAATTCATGAAAAAGTCGATAGGGACTTGTGATACATATTTTGGAGTCATTAGATGTTTTTAAGCCATAAGGGAATTGAATGACATCTTTTAGGAGATTATCTGTAGAAGAGAAGATAAGTTTAATATTAGCCGGAAGTGGGGAATTAGGGGTTACTTAAGCAAGATTATTAAAGTTTTGGAGATTGAGTGAAGTTTAATAGATCTGATATATTTCCAAGAGCTTTTGAGGGGTCATAGTGAGGAAACACTGAGTTCAATCATAGGTTTGTAGAACTTAAGGTTGGTACAAGGTTTAATAATTGAAGTGTTAATTTCACTGGTGTTACTTCCTACATCAATTTTCAAGATGACCATACAGGTAAAAGACATCAGGGACATGGAATAGAGGGACTATTATGTTTCACTTACATTAAAATTTTCTCCACATTATTTTTTTCTAAAGCTTCATAGCAAAACTTAATTTAAAAAGTTTTCCCCATTTTAAAATTTTGTTATCTAACATATTATTTCTAGAAACAATAGTAGTCATAAAATTACATACGCAATGCTTTTAAACACGCCTTTGATTTTATGTTTCATATCTGAATTTCACTCCCAACTAATTAAGCACAACATTGGATAAAGACAGTTCAAGGAATCATGTTCTTCAGATGTTTTCCCAAAAGTAAATGAATACAGTTTATTAATATGAATTTTATTTAATCTACATATTACATAGCAGTCTTAGTATTAAGCTAATCAAGACAGCAATGAATGAGAATCTAAGTGACTAAAATATTTTCAAATGAATATGTTATTAAGGTTACCAATAGTCTTATTTCTGAGATATAACAGAGTGTATATCATAAAACATAAAGTAGTATGAAAAATACATATGTATTACATAAAAGTGTGATATATAAGTATATATGTGTACATGTATACATGTATGTATCTACAAATAAATACATGAAAGTATAATACATACATACTTATAGGTAGTTGAATACCCAGCTGATTTCTCAGACTTGAACTAAATTGTGAAACATTAAAGACCTACCCTGGGGTACTCAGCGGCTGGTGCTGTGCTTAATTGTGCATAAAATCAAGTGCAGTTCTTCTATGACCATCAGGCTTCTTGGTACAACAGTGCTCCTGCAGTGTTCATTATGTTTTCTAATATGATTCAGTGACTAGTCATTCTATGCTTCAGACTATGAAATAAAGACCAATGGGGAAGAACTGGGCAAAATAATTTCAGTATCATAATGAGACTGGAACCTCTGCTTGGAGTCAAACAATTCTGAGTGTTATTCAGCTAATTAGCTTAATATTTCAAATTTTAGAAATTGGGGGCATTACACTGATACAGACATAGCTTCCTACTCTGTCACCATACACATAGGCACCACTGCAAAATGAATACTTGTCTTTACTTTCCCTTATGTCATTAGTGTTTTCTTTCCTAATTGTTAGTATTAATTATATCATTGAAAACCATAGATGTTTATTAAGAATTCACATTGCTTTGTACAGATAAACAAGAAGATTTGTTGAAAATATATAGTTTTCATTTTAAATTCTGATTACTGAAATTGCATTGGTTTTATGCAAAGTATTGTTTCCAAAATTGGAAAATATATAATTGGATCAAAAAATAGACATGTATATCATCTACCTTTAGAACAATACTTTGAGATTAAAAGAAATTGTTCTTTGTGTGGATATTTATGCATATGTATATGAGGTGTATGAATATATATCTATTTATAAAAATATATGTGTTTTTAAAGGAGACGATATCAGAAAGCAGTTGTATCAAAAAAAAGATACTTTGAGTTGAAACATATTTACATAGTCTCTATGGAAGCTAAACTGGTATTTAAAGCATAAAATTTATTTCCTAAAAGTAGAAATTTAGTTGTAGGCAATCTTGTAATGGTTGTTCACAGTAATTTTTAGATGAGTTTGTGTCAATGGTAAATTAGACCTCGTTTTCTATACCCACAGTGAACTTGCATTCTACAATTAAATGTGAATCTATAATTATATTTAATACCTTCACATACAGAGTATCACTCCTCAAATCTGAAGCCACTTTTGATTACACATTATTATCATGACATATACCTGAATGGATAAGGGCTGAAAATGATAAATGGAAATAAAAACTCAAGATTTTATTTGCGTCAACATTTTTATTCAGTTTTACTGAGTTGAAATTTAGATACAGGAATATTCATGTATTTTAAATGCATGATCGTTGACTTTTTAATAAGTTTGTTAACGTACTATTGTTAACGTACTATTGTGTGTATACTACATATACTCAATGTACACAATTTGATAGGCTTTAGCATATGCATATATATATCAAACCATAGCCATAACTATCATTAATATGTGCATTATGTTCTCAAGTTTCCTTGTGCACCTTTTGTAACCTGAAATTTTGTGAGTTATGATTAAAAATAAATACTAATATTTCATATATTTAGATATATTTAAATCATTATTCTTGAAAGAATGCTCATATGGAAAAAATGTGTTACTACATCATTAATTATTTACTTTTATTTATATTTTCTCATTTAGAAAAGGCTGTTATAAAATATTTACTTGTGGCATGATAGCTTGTTCAAAAAAAGCTATCTCCCTAAATTTGACAAAATTAAATCATAAAATTTAAAAATTTTATAAATAATGTTTCAAAAATTTAATGGTAAAGTGCTATCTTAAATAAACATATGGAGAGCCAATTGTTAACTATTTTTTAGACAAAAATTAGGTGAATACGCACAGACACAGTGATAAAGAAGCTAGAAATTTAAGAAATGTGCATAAAACTTGGGTGGCACATGAATGCATTTTAGTGATATTACAAGAAGTCTTTAAAGATGAGGAGAATTGTTACTATATATAGAGAAAATGCATTTAAAAGTTAAAGTTGACAGAAGATATATCTGATAAAGGACTGTTATTCCAAATATACAAAGAACTATTAAAACTCAACAATAAGAAAAAAACTGATTAAAAATTGGGCTTTGAACTTAGACATCTCACCAAAGAAGATATGCAGATGACAAATAAGCATATGAAAATATGCTAAACATCATAAATAATCAGAGAAATGCAAATGAAAGCAGCAATGCATTACCACTCCACCCCTTCTAGAATGGCCAAGATGCAAAACTTTAACATCACAAAATGCTGACAAGAATGCGGAATACAGAAACTCAATAATTGCTAGTGGGAATGAAAAATGGTACAACCCCCTTTGGAAAATAGTTTGTCAGTTTCCTACAAAACTAAACATATTTTTACTATATGATCCTGAAACTGCACCCCTTGATCTTTACCCAAAGGAGTCTAAAACTTCTGTCCACAGAAAAACCCACATAATGATGTTTATATAAAAGCAGCTTTATTCATAATTGCCCAAACCAGGAAGTAGTGAAGGTGTCCTTCATTAGATTAGTGAATAAACTGTGGTACATATACATAATGAAATACTATTCAGCACTAAAAGAAATGAGCTATCAAGCCATAAAAATACATGGAGGAAGCATAAATACATGTTGGTAACTGAAAGAAGCCAATCTGAAAGAGCTGCATAATGTATCAGCTTTTTCAGATTGGCTTCTTTCACTTCCTAATGATTGTCTGATTGTCCGCATAGTGTTACCTTTTCCAAGATACCGTATTATTGGCATATAACATCTTGGAAAAGGTAACACTATGGAGACAATAAAATGTTCAGTGGTGGCCATGGGCTAGGAGTGAGGAAGAGATGAATAAGATACAGGATTTTTAGGACAGTGGAAATCCTCTGTGTGTTACTGTAATGGTAGGTACATGTCATTATACGTTTATCCAAACCTATATAATGCACCTAATATAAAGTATGGACTTGGGGTGGTGATGATGTGTCAAGCTAGGTTCATCCATGTAATAAATGTACAACTCTGGTAGTGGGAACTGAAAATGGAAAGGCTATGCATGTCGGGGGAAGGTAGGGGGCTTAGAAGAACTCTGTACCTTCTGCTCAATTTTGTCATGAACCTAAAACTAGTTTTAAAAATAAAGTCTAGGGCTGGGTGCAGTGGCTCACGCCTGTAATTCCAGTACTTTGGGAGGCCGAGGCGGGTGGATCACCTGAGGTCAGGAGTTTGAGACCAGCCTGGCCAACATGGTGAAACCCCATCTCTACCAAAAATACAAAAAAATTAGCCGGGTATGGTGGCAGGCACCTGTAATCCCAGCTACTCAGGAGGCTGAGGCAGGAGAATTGCTTGAAACCCGATAGCAGAGGTTGCAGTGAGCTGAAATCATGCCATTGTACTCCTCCAGCCTGGGCAACAAGAGTGAAACTCTGTCTCAAAGCAATAACAAAAAAGTAAAGTCTAGGGTTTTATTTAAAGTTAGTTATCTATTACATCTACTAAAGTACTACATTTTATGATCATTTTTCTGGCTATTTATTACTGAATGAAAACAATATTGTGAAAAATATACATTCCATAGTTAACAGTACACTTTTATTAAGATTATTCTCACGCTTAATTAAGTAATCTGGAACTGGTAAAAGAAAATTATAAGTCTTTGATGCCATGGAAGTAAATGTAGGTTGGAAAGACATATACCTGATGATACTAGTGTGTGGCTGACTCTGAGGTTCCATTTGAATTCTTCATTAAGTTATCTATCACCCAGAAGAGATAATCTTTCTTTAAAACAATAGATATATCAGTTTGGTTTGTTAAATTTGTATTGTACTGTATCAAATTTTACTTTCTTGATCAATCAGAATGCTTAAACTTCCACTAAAACTATTAAAAAGTTTGCCAAAAAATAATTTGCACTAGATAATATTTTAATATGTGTTTCCTTAAGAAAGAATGGCCCAGATAAAAATAAATGAATGAATGAATGAGTAAATAGCACTGTGCAATACTGAAGGAACATGTTAGCCACATCTCATTTTAGAAGTAGTGTTTCTTACCATATACTATCAAAAGAACTGAACTAATCCCTGACATAATTTCCCTGACTGTATTTCAATATTTTAAATGTATATTATTATTAATAACATCAATAAAATGTGTATAGTGACATTTCCTGCTTTGAGATTTAAATTACTTTGCATACAGTTTCATCATCTCAAATACTTTTCTCAATCTATTATCAATGAAGTAAAAACAATTGAGCTAGTTCATTGCTAAAAAACTTTTAAGTGACCTCAGCATTTATCCTTGCTATAATTTCTATTTTATATATATATTCGTGTGTATTCAGTTTTATGTCTAGAATCAAATGTCCTCTCATTTGCAATTTGGTTTTGGACACCAGTTTATATATTCTTAAAGGTTTCTGCTTTTTTTTCCCTGTAATTTTACAATATCCTAAATCATGCAAACATATGCCTTAAATTTAAAAGTAGATAAATTTTTAAAAGTAGATAAATTTTGGTACTCTGTCAATTTACTTTTGCTTACAAGTAAACTTATATTATTGTTATAATTCTAGTTTGAAATTAATTTTAGTAAGTTTTTCATGAAGGCTAATTATTTTAAAAGGTATTTCATTGATGTCTTCAGTCAGTTATAGCATATTATTAAGAAGCTACTTGATAGCAGGGTTATTCCATTTCACCTTGCAATTCAATAATTGCTTAAGTGGCCACTTATCAGCATAGCTCCATATTACCGCAGGACAGAGTTTAGTATTTAACTACGTAAAAAAAAAAAAAAATCAGAGGTATCTAAAAAAATAAGAATATTCTGGCAATATAGGAATTCTTTATGATAGAAAAAAACAATGACAGAGGTTTTATTAAATTGCATACTTTTTCAATTACCAAGCTACTTTAGAGCCTTGTGTATGAGATGGAGGAATCTTTGGTATAACTTGTATTTGAAGTGGGTTAAGTGCTGAGACAGAATTTTTGTTGATAAAATTCTTATCATATGCAAACTCTAAAGTAAAATAAATCCTTGGTTTTCAAACAATTTTTACTCTTAAATGTTAGTGATCAAAGAAGAAAAAAGAGGTTTTTATGAAATAATGTTTAAACCTTCAATGTCCCATGTCATTTAAAAATTCTATAGGAATTTCCATTACAAACACACTTTGAAGGCTTTAGATCTTTGTAGCTGAAGTTTGCAACAGAGATCCTCAGTCTCCAACAGTTGTTATTTCCTTAAACAAGAAAGCAAGAAGTCTATATTATTTTTCAGTGGCAACAACTACAGAAAATGTAAAGAAATGAGATTCCAAATAGAAGTAGAAAAGTCTAAAAAACATGATTCGGTTTGAATGCTGGGAAACATGAAATGACATGAATTTGAGTTTCTTATGACATTCAAGTATAATATAGAATTCTCACTATCATTGTTTATCTCCCATTTTTGTTCATGTCTTACTTTATCTTTGAATATTTGCCTATTTATTAAAATCCTGAAATGCACTGTAGGTGCCAGAATATGCCACAGGTATATTTGTAATGATATATTTAAGTCACATTAAAATCTGAGAGTATTATCTGAGATTTGAAATCTTACAGGGCCTGAATAATTTATTACAAAACCTATTTCTATATCCATTTATGTAGTTTCATGATTTGGAGTGAATAGATGAATAGTGATGGCTGAATAGTATTTATGAGTTTGTTGAAATTAGATGACAATCTGTAAAGCTCTAAGAAATAAACTGTTAAGCTGAAAATATTTGTTCCTTAACTCCTCTTTGGAAACGAATTTCCTATGCATAGGGACTTCCAATCTTCTCCAGGTACCCTAAATTCAGACAAACTCCAGCTTTGCCTGTGGCTTTTAATAATGGAAAATGAACCATTTTTTTTAAGAGGACAGACAAACATTGAGCTATTTATGAAAGACTAATCACCTTGGTTGGAGTGCTTGACAGCAGATCAATTGTTCAGGCCATTCTCATAAAAGGATTTTACTTTTTAAGGCTAGTGTTAGTGAATCTACTTTTTTTTTTTCCAATAAAAATAATTTGGCTAGATTTGGCCTAAGATTTCTCTCCACTATATATTTGTTACAATTAAACATTTATTTTTCTGCTCATTTAAAAATAATGTAACTAAGAAAGAAATTTATTGTTAGTCCAGAAATTTTATTTATTCATTAACTCATTTGAAAACAATTTTTGAGAATCTATTGCTAAATCCTATTTCAGATCCTGAACATAAAAAGAGATGTAAAGTGTAGGGATTTGTTTTAATTACCTTATAAAGAATGAAGCAATACAAAATAATTTGTGTTATATTAGTTCATTTAATATAAAATATAACACAAAACAATTTAATAACACAAGCTATATTAGTTCATTTAGTCATTTTATTAATGCAATAGTGTCTATGGAATGGTTTCTATGTCTGGTACTGGGCCTAGTGTCAGACATACAAATGCATAAATCATGTATAGCTTATAGTCTAGTAAAGAAGACACCTATGTAGACAAATAATAATTACAACATAAGGTGTTCAATGCCTTCATGGAGCTATCAAGTCTGCAGCGTGTTGCAGACCCAAGAATGTGCAAGATGCCTCAAGTGAAGTAAGTTGATGACTACCTTGGTTCTTACTGAATGAATAGAACCTTGAGAAGCAGATGACAAGGGGAAATGAGGAATTCTAGCTGGGAAATATATATGAAATTGTATTGAGCATTACTAGGATTTTTGATTAATCTGGGACAGTTGTAACATAGAGTGTTATGAGCTGACCAGATGTGAGGCAGGAGATGTAGGTCCACTTTATGAAAGACCTTGATGGGGTTCAGGGCATGTAATCCCAAAATATGGCATCTTGGCATGTGAAGTATTTTAAGCTAAAAGAAATTGAGAAAACCACAGAAACAAAAGGATTTGTTTCTTTCCCCATGTCTTTCTTCCCTGAAGCATGCTATGAAGAATTCTCTGACTTGACCTTCCTCTAAAGAAAATCGTAAGACCCTCATTCATGAGTATCCTTCTCCATACCTACAGGCGATCAATGAAGACACAGAGATGCCAAGAAGAAACTGAAGAAACAGGATGTGCTCAGTCTCTCCCTCTGGAGTTTATTACCCTCAGATAGTTAGTGGTGGCAAACAACTGAGTTATGGTTGTGAATCCCTGTGGGTCTGCAGCAACCTCAATTCTTGTCTCCCCAGAAAGAATTTGACTGAGGGGCATGAGGCAGAAAAAGACACTGAGCAAGTTTCAGAGCAGTAGTAGAAGTTTATTTAAAAACTCTGGAGCAGGAAACAAAGGAAAGTGCACTTGAAAGCAGGCACTTTGGAGGTCAAGTGAGGCATTTGACTTGGGGTTTTATATGTTGGCATACTTCCAGGACCCTGGGTCCCTTTCCCTATGATTCTTCCCTTAGGGTGGGCTGCCTACAGGCGAGGTGGCCTGCTAACACTTGAGAGGTGAACATGCACAGTGTTTGCTGGAGTTGTGTGCATGATCGCCTGAGGCATTTTTTCCTTTTCTGGTGAAATGCTTCTGGAAGGTTATACTGTGCCATTTTGTCTCCTAATGCACATGCTGGAGTTCACTCACCCAATTCCTGAAATTTTATTGGAAGCTGCTGATTACCGATTTCAAATGTTTTTATCTCATGGGAAATTGCCTCTCCCTGGTGCCTGAGACCAATTATCATTTTAGTGTGACAACGGCTGGACCATCAGGAAATTGCCTCTCCCTGGCACCAGCCCAACCAATGATCACTTTTAGGCAGGCAGTGTAATAACTGCCAGACCATCACCTGATTGTCACCTGACATTTCCTTGCGGGTGGGGGATCCCTCTCCTGCCCTGTGCATCCCTAACTACCTAGTGTAACAAGATTGTACTCTCTTTGTCCAATTACACTTATGCACAACTGTCTGCTCTCCATCAAATTTAAGCATGAAAATACACAGTTTGTCTTGTTTCTTTTAGGTCTTTGTTTCTGAAGGCTACCACGTCACATAAAACTTGTAAGAAATAGATGTATGTGTTTTTTTCTTGTTAATCGGTCTTTTGTTATAGGGTCTCAGTCATAAACTTTTTAATTGGTAAGAAAAAGATATTATTTTCCCCCTGCAGCCTTGTAATTCCATATTTTATCTTACAGGTGGTGAAAAATTATTTTAAGAAAGTCATAATGAATACATATATAAATATGTATATATGTATGTGTGTGAGTATATGTGGAGAGAGAGAGAGAGAATAAAATTGCTTAGAAGAATAACTAGAACAAGCATAGGTAGAAGGCAGAAAATATCTCAATGTCATTGACATTATTTGACCAAATTCCAATTATTCTTTCTTCTAAACACACAGTAAAATTCTACTTTTTGATTCTTTGTGATTTATTGGAGCTTTTAACTAATCCTCACCAGTCAGTCATAAGTGAAAGTCACATGCCATTTCTAGCTGATTACATTTAATTCCTGATGAGAAACTATTCATATTATCTTTTCTTTCCCACAATAGTACTCTTTCCTTCTTTCCAGGTCTCAGAGAGAGGAGAACAAGATGAAACCAAGTGGCCAAGCAGCCCATGTGGATATGTACAATGAGCAAGAAATAAACCTTTGTTGTTTGATGTCAGTGAGATTTTTTTTCTTGTGTTTGTGGTGATTGTTGTTGTTACTGCAGTATAACCTATGCTATCCCAGTTCACATAGGTATCACTATGTCCACAAACTGAAGCAAATGTGTCCCATAACTAAAGCAAAACAAACTTCTAGGTGAGGGTAGATTTTATCAAATAATTCTTAAATATTTGCTAAGTATGAAACACCATCATATTGCTTCTGAGTTGTCAAAGCAAATTTGTGACGTGTCTTGATGACAAAGAAGCATTTTGATTGGCAGGGTATTATCAAAGTTCAGGATGGCTCTGAGGGGTCTTATCTGGAGTTAGAGACCAATTTTCCCCATCTCTTGGACTTTGCTTGTTAGAGGTACTTTTGGGAGGTTAGGACATACCCACCTCAATTCTGCTTCTTTAGCACTCTTCTGATAACACAGCATTTGTTTGCCTATAAGTTTGCCAAAACTGGATCATGTCAGTGAGATGATCTAACTACAATTCCAAGTTCCTTCTCTCCATCTCTGGCAAAAGGATGTGCCTATTTTCTTGGTGATAACTCTTGCATTTATTACTAGTTCCAAAGACAATTCATGCCTTGACTCACCATGGTTAACAAAATACCACTGGGTCTATTACAGTCTTGTTTGACATTCACCACTCTCTTTTCTTTTTTGAAATTCTAGAGTGTTTTTCAACATCAACAACCAGTTCTCTGGTTCTCTGGATACTAACCAAGTGTTCAACAATTTTATTCAATTCTGACACTAACTACCCTGAGTTAATGCAGAGCTTACAGGTTATGGACTCGATCCCACAAGATTGCCAGATCCCATTTCAGGTGCCAGTCATAAGTCCCGGGTCTCTTATACCTGGCTATAAATTAGGGGCTCCAAGACAATCTCCTCAGGTTCAATAATTTGCTAGAATAACTCACAGAACTCAGAAATATACTTTACTGGTTTATTATAAAGGATACGAATGAACAGCCAGATGAAGAGGCACATAGGGCCCAAGCATGGTAATTTCAATCTCTGTGGGAAGATGGTAGTATTCACCATCTGGAAGTTCTCTGAACCCCATTATTTAGGGATTTTCATGGAGGTTTTATCATATTGAAATAATCAATTAATTTAATCTCCAGCTCCCTTTCTCTCCCCAATGGTTGGAGGGGAAAATTTCAGGCTTCTAATCAAGGCTTGAGGTTTCTGGCGTCCAACCCCCAAACCTGAAGCTATCTAGAGGCTGGCAAGAGCCATCAGATTAGAATAAAATCTCCTCCTATCACCCCAATAACACAGGAAACTACAAAGGTTTTGGCTCTGTGACAGGAATCAGTGACAAGAGCAAATATATATTTCCTCCTGAAAAAAAGGTACTTATAAAAATGTTTAAAGATAGCTTCCAACTGTTGCAGAACTTTCTCCAGGGTTCAGCTAAAACTGGGTTCTTGTCACAGACCAGGAAAGATTAGGCTTGTGGACACAGAAAGGTGAGGAGTGGAATTAATTGGCAAAAAGGAGAGGAAAAATAACTCACGGCAAAGCCAGAGAGAGTCCTGCTAGCAGGTCTCCTGCCTCGCAAATTGAATCCCAGGCCACCACACAGGAACTGAAGAGGCCAGGCTCCTCCCCCATGCAAACTGCCTGAACTACCAGAGGCTCCACTTCGTCCTCCCAGTGTGTAGGTGGGCATTGTTTTGAGAGAATCAGTCGGGAAAGATGGGCTTCTTCCGGGACCAGCAGTCCAGTTTTCCAGCCTTCAGGCCGATTTAGGCTTGAAGGCCGGGTTTCCCTGGGGATCCTTGGCTGTATCCCGTCTCTATCATAACTAGCCAATATTAGACATCCTCTGGTGAGCTCATGAAATTCTATGTACAAATAGTTCTTTGTGTTAAATACATCTAGCCTCCACTTATATATTCCCACCAAACTATAAAGCTCACATCAGAATAGTGTTATTTCCCTTAATTTGTAGACTTATTCCAAGGTTCATCATGGCTGATGTCCAGTTGACTTTAGTCACTGCATGGATGAATTGTTACAGCAAATATGCACCTTTGTTTCTTTCTATTGTGATGACATTTTCCAAGTGCACTTTAGGTCCAATATCCTGAGAAGTAGGCTCAAAATTGAGACTCAGAAATAGACTTTTTATATTTGATTTTCCCTCCGAGAGGCATTTTTTTCTAACTTACTGTTTCTTGAAATATGTGATTTCCCAAAGTGGATAATTTTGCAGCCTCATTCCCCATACTGGAGACACAGTTTCCTTGCCACTGACAGGAGTGGTTATCAGTAACCTGTATGTAATTCATCACGTTTCTCCTCAGTCCTTCTAGTTTTGAATAAACTGAATTGCAGACAAAGGAATCAAACAGAAATAAAGTTAAGAACTGTGCATGCTTTCAAATTAGGTGGGAAAAGCTGTATATCACTGAGTTAAGCAACAACATAGTGTGAGAACTAAAAAATGTTAATTACTCTCACTGCATGACTGACTTCGCTGTGTAGATCTTCCTGGTACTTCCTTACTAGTTTAGGCCTAGGAATGTTGATAATTTGCAGAGCAGACGTACTTTCTCTGAATTTCTCTAATTTGTACCATACTAAGCTACTGCCCATCATAGCAGGGTAGAGAAAGCATACAGGATAAAAGTTTTTATTTATTTATTTATTTTATTTTATTACTTAATTTATTTATTTGATTGAGAGGTAGTCTTGCTCTGTCTCCCAGGCTGGAGTGCAGTGGCACGATCTCAGCTCACTGCAACCTCGGCCTCCTGGGTTCAAGTAATCTCCTGCCTCAGCCTCCTGAGTAGCTGGGATTACAGGCATGTGTCACCACGCCTGGCTAATTTTTATATTTTTAGTAGAGACGGGTTTTTGCCATGTTGGCCAGGCTGGTCTCGAACTCCTAACCTCAGGTAATCCACCTGCCTTGGCCGCCCAAGAGTGCTAGGATTATAGACATTAGCCACTGCAACTGGCCAGGGGAAAAGTTTTTAACATATTAACTCCATCCACGTGTAAATGAGTACCAATGGATGACAATTTATTAATATTAACCAATTGCATAAGTTATTTTTTCTCACACTAGAAGGAATTTATATGGCCACAAATTACTGTATTCCAATGGAAGAAATTTCTGGAAAACATAATATGTCAAAAAGTATTATCCTCTCCAATTATTTGCAGCCATCCCATTTAGTGTAAGCACTGTGTACATTTTCATTGATCATCCTGTGATTTGCATTCCCTTCTCTTCCACTGTGGGAGAAGTACACATCCTTCCCCATTCCATGTGGAGTTGGGGGCAAACATCTTGTGGTTGAATTCTTATTCTCGAACTTACTCTTCATGTGAATGTTGGCAGGTTCTCAACCTCAGTTTCTCACATATAAAATAAAGAAAGTAATAGTAACTTCTCATAAAGTTCAAATGCTAAGGTAAATATACAACTTTTGTAATCCTTTTTACATCTATTTTTTAAATTAAGCATTTGATTTTACAAGTTTTATAAAGCATTATATGAGTTGTCTTGGATAAGTGGCCCACTATTGTATCATCTCATAGAGTAATTAAAATAGAATAAGTTGTTAATTTAAGCACTTTAGCCAGGCGTGACATAATGTTTGCTATTGTTGAATCAAGCGTAGCCTAAAGCTGCCTCCTTACATATTTTAAGTCTCTGTACATAGTGAACTATAACCTAAAGGGAGTTGTAAACAGACTGTAGCCTACTCTTATGCCAATCACTGAGTTTTGGCCAATCAAAGGTGGCCAACTGTTCAAATCATGTTCAAAAATAAGGCAAACACAGAGCTTAACCAATCTGGTTCTTTCAGTACCTCACTTCCATTTCTTGTACATCACTTTCCTTTTTCTTAAATCTTTTTCCTTATATCTCTTCCCACCATGTGGCTGCACTGGAGTCTTTGAACTTCCTCTGACTCCAGAGGCTGCCCAATTTGTAAAGTGTTCTTTGTTCAATTAAACTCAGATAAATTTATTTTGGCTAAGGTTTTTCTTTTAACACATTGATGTTAAGGATAATGATGAAAAAAAGACATTTATTTCTTAACTCACATGGGTTATATTTATATTTATTGCACAATCCCTTTCATTACCTCATAACCACAAATAATCAGGCTCTAACTCACCTTTTAGTTTCCATCTTTATCAGAAGAATTAGAGGTAGGGGTGTAAGTTCAGGTGAGTTGGGAAGCTGTGTAAATTGGAAGCAATTTACACAGGTTAAGCCATCTTAGCCATTTATCTTGTATGAAGCTTCTTTTTTTTCTAAAAATAATAGAGAATGTTTCATATGAAACCTGGAAGTTCATCTAGTGTCAAAGGGAAAAAGCAGTGATGATACTGAAAGGCAGGAAGATCCTAGGATTTGTATGTAGATGTGTCACTTTTCTCTGGATCTGACTCTCCTTGCTAGGAAAAAATACTAGTTTAGTTTCCATTAGATTTTGGTATCTTAGTACAAGCAGTAAGCATACTAATATAAATACAAAATAATATATTTCAGTCTGGGGAGATGTGAATCATATGACTGATTTATCTGCATAGTCACATTGAGCTTAGCACACTTGATTTTTTAAAAGGTTAACCTTATCTGCCAAATGAGTTTTCTCTTCCCCTTGAAAAAGCCTCGTAATAAAAGAACTGTTTGCATTCGTAGAGAACAGGATCCTATGGGAAACAAAGAGCTCACTGAACTCCTTTACATTATAGTAATCTGAAGAGAAACACAAGTCAATATTTTTAAGGCATAACATATGGGCTGGAAACTACTATTTCCCTTTGGATAAAATATTCACTACTAGGCCGGGCGCGGTGGCTCAAGCCTGTAATCCCAGCACTTTGGGAGGCCGAGACGGGCGGATCACGAGGTCAGGAGATCGAGACCATCCTGGCTAACACGGTGAAACCCCGTCTCTACTAAAAAATACAAAAAACTAGCAGGGTGAGGTGGCGGGCGCCTGTAGTCCCAGCTACTCCGGAGTCTGAGGCAGGAGAATGGCGTAAACACGGGAGGCGGAGCTTGCAGTGAGCTGAGATCCGGCCACTGCACTCCAGCCTGGGCCACAGAGCGAGACGCCATCTCAAAAAAAAAAAAAAAAAAAAAAAAAATTCACTACTACTAAAAATCTAGGCTCAAGTGCAACTTGATGCAAACAACCAAAACTATTCTAAAAATTACTCTGAGGGATTTATTTATAAAGTAAAATGGACAATAGATTTACTTGTCACTTTTATTGAAGACGGAACTGTAAAATGTAGCTTCTAGAATCATGGGATTTGGTAATAATTTTTACCTGCAAGCTTTTTGATATATTCTTTGGCAGTTGCCAGTCTCCTTCTAGAAGTTGGATGACAAAGAATAATTTATTTTTTCTATCATTAACTGAATAAGTTTGTCAAGGTAAAAGTGAGGTACACATTTAAGAAACTTGTATCTAGATTTAATGAACACAAGAGTCACTTTGAATTAGGCAAATACCTTTTCAGAAATCTTTAATGGAAAGTTTCATCTCTGAATTCTGTTTATGCTTAGCTCCAGCATGCCACAGCTTTGGATTAGTACAACACAACGTTTATCTATATACATGTGATCTTTTAAATTAAACTCTGCTTAGGTCATATTTTTTGTCATAGAAATAAAATGTCTTTTATGTCTCCCAGAAATAAGGTAAGAATAAATTTGAATAAACCAAGCGGATGCAACATATGAAGTTTGAAAGTGGGGCAATAAGTATGATTCTTGTTAAATTTAAACTGTCTTAATTTCATCACCACCAGCACCTATTATTTTTGCATATTTAAATATTTTCTAAGCTACTACGCACTTTCCCAATCTCTAGCCTGCATCTTTTGAACATTTTGCCTCCATATTTTTTCCCAAAATTTGACTAAGCTTGTGACTGATCAACTTACTCTAGCATCAATTATACTATGGTGCTGAATATTAATTTGTTTGACACTTTTTTGATACACAGATTTCGAATGTGTTTATTCTTCTAAACTATGTGTTAGTTATCGAAAATCAAAACTTGCCCTTATTTGACTTTCTACTAAGTAATGTGATATTGGCTTTGCACATATAATAATCGATAATTGCTTATAATTAATTTAGTACTAATTTTGATAGCGATACTCTGGCAGTCAAATTACAACAGAAGAATAACACAACAATTTTGGTTATATTCCATTCCTTTCAGAAAAGCATTTCACTTTCTCTGTTGGCAGTAAAACATTTTAAATTGACTGCAATTTGTGCAAAATCATTGGGAATTGTTATGTTTCTATGCATTTTTAAACAGTGTATTTTTGTTGTGATTCTTTGGATCAGTAATTTTATATGTTTATTTCCCACTTGTTATTTTCAGGCTAATTTAGAGCATCATTCCTAACATTAGTAATGGAGTTTGACATCCCTGGAGTTGTTTTGTAAATAGAAAGTTAATTTGGAGACAGTTTTGTATTTAGAGAACACTTTCTAATTTATAGACTATAAAATGGAAGACAAACTTAATTCTTTTCTGTTTACACATTCTTAACAAGGATCACAGTTATTATTGTGGACAATCTGAATAGGTATAAATGCAAGTCCTATTAAGAATTTCTCAGAAAAAAAGATTAACCTGAAGAGTAGCTTAATTATTTTGCTGTTTGTATTCAAAATTCTACTCCTTGGGTATTTTAATGTGAGGGAGGTGTGCATACGTTTATAGATAAAAACTTTTGAAAAGGTATTTTAAAATTAGGCTCAATTACTAGAAGGTGTTTTCCTTTAGATTACAATTTCCATTGGTGCAATAAGTATGAATTTGAAGACAACAACTTTGCCTTGCTGGATAGACTATATATGTAATATCATTCAATGAAATGGCTTCAAGTTACTAATTTAAAACATTATGTTGTGCAAAAGAGCATAGGTGACAGAAAGTAAGTGAAAAATGTATTAGGCTACCTTCAAATCAATTCCAGCAATATGCACCTAAATAAATTATATGATGCATTTAGAAAACTAAAGTGTATGGTAATAGCTGTTACTCAATACACCTCATAGGTGATCTTCCTAGACAGATGGTCATAATCAACTTCGGATATGATTTGGATTTAAGTATTATCATTAAGGAATATAGTATATGTAATAAATGTATATTATCAGGAGTAAAGCGAGATGGTGCTTTAAAGTCAAATATTTAATAAAGATAATGCATTAGAAAAGAATGCAATCACTTGCCCTCATTTTGGAAAATATTCACTAATATTACTGGAAAGTTATATGGTTCTATTAAAATAAAATACTCTTTCTACAAATATACGCACAATTCTAAGTAACTATTACTTTGTCACTGAAGCAATGGATACAAATCTCTGGAAATAGTTTCTGACAAGGTAAATAATTTCCTAAAATAAAACTTACACTCAATAATTTAAGATGGAGTATGTTATTCTGTTACTTACATTGAAGGTGCTATGTTTTGAATGTCTCCTCTACAACGCATGTTGAAATTTAATTGCTATTGTGATGTTGTTAAAAGGTGGGACTATTGGCCGGGCACGGTAAATCATGCCTGTACTCCCAGCACTTTGGGAGGCTGAAGCAGGCGGATCACGAGGTCAGGAGATCAAGACCATCCTGGCCAGCGTGGTGAAACCCCGTCTCTACTAAAAATACAAAAATTAGCTGGGCGAAGTGACGTGTGCCTCTAGTCCCAGTTACTCAGGAGGCTGAGGCAGGAGAATTGCTTGAACCCAGGAGGTGGAGGTTGCAGCAAACCGAAATGGCGCCACTGCACTATAGCCCTACAGCCTGGGCGACAGAGCCAGACTCCGTCTCAAAAAAAAAAAAAAAAAAAAAAAAAAAAAGTGGGACGATTAAGAGGTGATTAGGCTACGAGGGCTCTGCCCTCACGAATGGATTAATGTCGTTATCACAGAAGGGGTCTGACCCTCATCATGAGAGCGGGTGGTTATACAAGTGAGTTAGGCCCTCTCTTGCTCTCTCCTGCCTTCTTACCCTCTGCCTTTCCTCACGGGATGACACGGCAGGAAAGCCCTTAGCACATGTGGGCCCCTGGATCTTGGACCTTCCGATGGTATTCTGTTATAGCAATACAAAGCAACGTCAAATAGACTGAAATGATGCAAATGCCAGACACATTTATTTGATGATTTTAAACATAGAAAAGACCTATTTGGTTTAATTATCAGTTCTTATTAATATTCTGTTTATAATTCCTGTCTATAATGTTCATTAACTTTGAAAGTTCTACTTTTTAAAGTCAGAACAAATTTCAAACAAAGCAGTAGGGAATAATAGGCCATTATGCCCTCATAAACTTATTAATTATAAAAGAACTAAAAAGTGTGTAGCTACTATGAAAATCTTTGACATAAATTCTAAAAGGTGTCTAAGGGTGACGGGAAAGTCAGTATCATTCAAGGAGAAATATAAGAATGACTAACCAATATTGATAAGTTGTTTAAAGAAATATGTATTTAAATGCACGTAAAAATATCCTAAATATAATACATGTCTGTCGTCAATTATGTTGGACATAATACAGTGACCAGGTTTTTCAAATTAATCACAATTAAGGACAGACATAGATTAAAGATATGTTGTGGAATATTATACTTACTCCTACCAGTGTGTGGCAGATGTGGTGCTTGTAAAACTGCTCCTGTGAAGCATGATTATATTAGTGGGAAGGACTTCTTCATCATTTAAGAATAAGAAATGTGGCCTGTCAAAATTATGGTGAAAACTATTTGCATTCTATTGAATTATATACTCAGAAAGCCTCATGTATTAGTCCATTTTCATATTGCTTTAAAGAACTGCCTGAGACTGGGTAATTTATAAAAGGATTAGGTTTAATTGGCTCACAGTTCAGCATGGCCTCAGGAAACTTAATATCATGATGGAAGGCAAAGGGAAAGCAAGGCACCTTCTTCACAAGGAGGCAAGAAGTGCTGAGCAAAGGGGGAAAAGCCGCTTACAAAACCACCTGATCTTGTGAGAAGTCACTCTTTATCACCAGAACAGCATGGGGAAGACTGACTCCATGATTCAGTTACCTATACCTGGTCTCTCCCTTGACAAGTGGAGTTAGGGGGATTATGGGAATTACAATTCAAGATGAGATCTGGGTGGGGACACAAAGCCTAACCATATCACCACATAAGAAGAGTATAGTGAGAGGCCCATAAATGTGTTATTTGCATTTGGTTCAAAGAGTAATATTCTGTTGTTTATCCCTTCAAAGTTGGACATTTTATCCAATTAAAGAGAAAATAGAAATTATCTTCCTGATCACCACTGACATCATTATAAATATCGTCATGTTCAATACCATCATCCACAGTATCATCACTATAATGATCATCTTCATTATTAACTTCATCACTATTATCAACATGAATTGAGTTTTTGCCAGGTAAAATGCACTTTGCTAAATTCTTCAAGTGCATTTTTTTCTTTTAATCTCTATGATAATTCTGTGATATATGCTCTATTGTCCCTGTTAAAAGATGAGGGAAATGAAGCTCAGGAAAGTAATTTTTATGTGACCAGCTAAAGAATTCGACTCTCTAATGTCGTCTGTGTTCCTAAACAGTACAGCAGGTCATAGCTCACATATTGAATTGACTGCTGAACATTATAAAAGTAATTGAATTTATCATAATGATTTCCAAACATCTCTTTTCAACCATCAGCTGGTAAACATAGTAACAAAGCCCAATATACAACTCTTTGATTTACTTCTTATCAGAACACAGAAATCCTTGTATCTTTCTGTTTCACAGAGCCACCAAGGGGAACTTGCAGCCTATTTCCACCAATCATTCTGGGTTAAAGGGTTGACTTTAAAGATCTGTTAAAGGGTTGACTAATTGCAAACTTCACCCCATAGGTGGGAATTTTGTGATTTTTTTGTTTGTTTGTTTCTTCAATACTTCATGTTTATTCCTACTGTCATTAACTTGGTTTTAGAAAACATTTTATCTTATATGTGCTATTTTAAAGTATCAAAATTATTTTCCAATCTTAACTCATGTTTCCAAATAGGCTTAGTTTTCAGCCCATTATGTCTAAACTACTCCTCATAACTGTTCTACTCCAAAATTTCTAAGGCTTTTTTATCTCTAATAAGCTAAGTCCAAATTACTTGCCATTGCATTTGAGGATTTCCATGATTTATTCTCAGTTTCATATGTTGAACCACAGCTAATGTGATTCATTCAACACTTTGTCATGTATGATATAATTTTCTAAATCTGCACCTCCTGAGTTTTTTGCTTTTGCTTTCTCTGACATCCTCCAATTTCTGTTTGTAAGAATAAAGTTACATAGCTTTCCCTCAAAGACTCCCAGTGACTTTTTTACAATTTTAGAAAAATTTAAGGAAAATGAAATTCTATGGAGCTATACAGAACTAGGAAAGACATTTCATAAGTTGAAAAGAGTGTGTATTAGGCATAATGCACACAGGACAAGTTTGCAGGAAGGTTCTCTGAACTTAATTATAACTTTCTACTAAAAGAAAGTAATATGTCCACAAGGAATGCCAAATGAACATCATTATTATCACCTAATTGGAGGTAGCAAAGGCAGGAAATAGAGATGACACATGGAGTATGTTGGGAGCACATATTTTTACTGCTGTAGTCAGTAGTCATTTAAAATAGTGAAAGAAAAAGCTGCAAGGTCCTTGGTATCTACACAAGATAGAATAATGAAAGGTTGTCTCTAACTTGACAGTATGTTTGTTGGGAATAAGCAAACTGGGCTTTCCTACAGCGGGATATGCCAAATAAGTCAATCAGGATATCGACTGAGTGACAGTGACTTCACACACACACACACACACACACACACACCCCATAGCTCAAAGATAAATTATAGATTGTCCACAGGTCCATTGCTCTATCTAAGCCTTTCAGGTGGTAGTATTGCTGACCTGTTAAATTAATTCACCATATTCATTTATACCCTTAAAATCAAGGGCAAATATTATAATAGTATTCAGAAAAAAAAATCAAGAAAAAGTACCTACTCTAAGAGTAGACCCTAAGACAAGGTTGCTAGCTCAGGTATTTTATTTGAGAGGCACAACAAAGGCTGATATAGGAGTGAGGAAATGTAAGGGGTAAGTGTGTTGTCAAGTTAATTACAGCTGCAAGTGACTGAAGCCTCATTCTGCCTGGGAAACTGTTTAAAACCCCTAGCTCAATGTTATATGACCATGCTAGCCAAGAAATTGAAGAAATCACACATCAACTCTTGTCATTCTTGGTTTAGGGATAGGGGGTGGTAAGTGTTAATTTCTTGGCCTCTCTGTTTTGAGGCACAAACACTAATGTTTGGGAAAAGCCCTGAGATGAAGAGAAGCAGTACACACACTGAGGTATAAGCCTGGAAACCTGTAGATGGGAGTATCCACTGTCTCTCCTATGGACTGGGGACTTGTAGAAATATTCTGCAACGTAAAGGAAAACAGGTTACTCATGAAATTTAAAAAAAAAAAAATGCATTTGAAATATTAGCTAAAGGAAAGCAAAATAAAATTTGTGCCTAATTTAATTTTTTTCAATAAATTATCAAAAAGCAGGATTTTTTAAATCAAAAACTTAAAGGAATCACACTGAAAGTCTTTCACCAAAAAATGGAAATCTGAAAAGAGAGAACGGATCAATAGTTTCCTACTTTTCTTTCTTGCATCAGAAATTTCTCTCTCTACTCTTTACTGTCCTTCAACTTTTAAATGTACCAAGAATCTCTTTTTTTATATAAAAACAAATAAATAAGTAAGAAACACTCTGACTCCCTGGCTTTCTCCAGGCAACATAGCTTCTCTATTCTCCCTGTGCTTGGAGGTTTCAGGAAGGGCCTCAAACCAGTCACTGTATTCATTTCCTCAATCTAATTCACTTTTAAAATTACCTCAAGGTAAATTCTACTTGGATCTCACTGAAAAACTGCTGGTTACAAAGAGCCAACATTAAATAAACCCACAGGACACTTTTCAGTCCTTAACTTGTTTGACCTCTACATAGCATATGACATTGTTCAAAACTCCTTTCTTCTAGAAACAATGCTTCTAAGCTTCTTTAGTGTAACACCATTTTTTGTTTGTTTGTTTTTTCAATTGTTTTTCTCCTATTCCTCCTATCATTGTCAATTCCTTTGGTTAAAGCTACTAAATCTACTGCCAGGTGGTCAAGGAGGATCTGACTTATTATTTGGGATAGTGACAGAGATCTAGAAATCTGATTGTTTTTCTTACAGACTTTCCATGGAACTTTTGCTTTTCAGCTTCATCTAAGCCTCTATCTTAAGCAAAAAATTTGAATTTCAACCTCCTAAAACTTTCAGGCTACCAGCATGCAAAATTTCTTTCTTTTTACATTCTCTCACTACGAGTTCTTAGTTTTTCATTTCCTCTGCTCTGTGGAGTCCCTGGCTATTATTAATATGTTTTCATGCTTCTTAAAAAGTTGATTATTTTCTCACTGATTCTTTTTGCATATGTAGGTATAGACTTTCATTTTTATTCCTTACCATCATTTTTATAGTATATCAGAAAAACATAGAAGTGGCGGTGTATCAGTCAACATTCCTTGAGTAACAATCACACAATGGAAACTGTATATATAAAATATTATATTATGTAATAATATGTAATTGTTATAATATAATAATAATAATAGAATAGAATAGAATATTATATATATATATTTCTCATGCACACAACTGCAGGTCAGTTGATGTGCTCCTCTATAGTCTGAGAGCCGTTTCTACTCTGAAACTCAAAGCATCCCTTGTAATGAAGAAGTAATGACAGATACACATGAAAACAAGTCAAAACTCTGTTCTAGCCAAGTATATTAATATCCCATTGTGACAGCAAGTTGCATGACTATGAGCCGTCTGTAAGGGGTGCTGTTCACTAATACAGGGAAATGAAAATTCCAAACCAACAATCCTAGCTGCTATAAGAATTACATACTTGTGTTCAATATGCCATGTCTAGCTAAACATCCAAATAATATTACATATGCATGTATTTATTTTGTTTTTAGCACTAAATAAATCACTTGAGTGCTCAAATGTAAACACTCTATATACTTCACTCTCTTAAGTATAAGACCTACTTCTTAGTAACCCCAAAAAGGCATTATTCAAGGCTTCTGACAACTTTTCTAGTTCATTCTCCTTTTCTTTATTTCTTTCAACACATATATCATGCACTCAGCACTGTTCTTAACTCAGCCATTCTTAACTATCAGAATTCCTGGAATATAATATGATCTACATCAACTTATGGAATTTAAAGGGAATTCCCCTACATAGATTCTGAGAAAACCATTTTTAAGTCAATTTTGCTTAATTAGCCAAAAGTATTAATAGAAAAAGAACTTAAAGCTTCAATGGCTCAAAAGAATTTTCAACAAGCAGTATTATTGAGCCTTTGAAAGCTTCCTGACTAAGCAATCTCTTTCTGCCCTTGTTGATATATGTTTATCTGAGCATCTTTTACTTAGCCCAAAATAGGCTAATGTAATTTACATTGGAAATCCATTGATAAAGCTAATGACCCTTTCCTTGTTTCCACTTCCTCCACATGATGATATGCCTCAGTGTTTCAGAAAACACCTCTCCAACCCACGTATCTTCATTTTATCAGAGTCACATCAGCATGTCACAAATGCAAGTTTTCCTGAGACTACGGCATTCTTCTAGTCTTTTTTAAATCAACAGCAACACTATCACTGCAGTTTTTAAAGAAATCTGGCAGGTAATAGAGTTAACATTACTAACTTTTTTTCCTGACAGCTGAAAAAACAATCAAGTACTACTCTTAGTACTGACAATCTAGAAGCAGCTAATGTTAAAAATAAGTAATGCAAAAAACATTATCCATTACAAAAATAGATGAGCAAACAGATAAATGATAAGCTATTTGAAACCAAAATGCCACCACCTTCCCAAGCAAAAATAGCAAAACAAATCAAAATAAAACCTATTTACAAAGAGTTTGTATTACAAGGAATAAAATGCCCCTTGGAGTGTATCATCACTTCCAGATACTGGCAAAAAGTCTGTTAACTGTGTTATTTATTTGCTGTAGTCTCGTAATCAGGTTATGTCAATGTAGAGAAGGGAAAACAGTTATAGAGTAGGCAGTTCACATTATCTAAATATGAATCTAAACACCCAACAAATTTGAGAGAATTATGTGATCATATGTTTTGGTATCTATGTTATCAGGTGTAATGGATATTTGCTGTTTCTGTCTGCTTGGCGTATCTTTGGGGTTGATAATACTTTAATTATTTTTCTATTTCTGAATCACATTTAATCATTCTAAGTTAAAGAATCCAGCTCCATTGATGAGGATGAGACACAAGTTATTCAGGAAAAGTCTACCTGTTGCCTATGCAAAGAGTTTTATTTGAATGACAGAAAGGGAAGATACTTTTTATTTCCTGAATAACTGAGAAGTAAGATTCCCTAGGCCACTTTCCATTCTTCGGTAGTAAATACTTCTGGTTTTTCCTGCTACCTTGAATTTAACTGTGTCCTTGGCAAGCTTAGATTTATCTTGGCCAGTAAAATATAAGTTAAATTGATGTAAGATAATTGTGAATGCAAGCGCCGTAGTCACCGTGCTCTTTAGCCCTGCCACAGGGACTGGTGATGTGCTTTATGTTGGTGGCCCATTAGCCTTTGACCTCAGGTAAGGAATGCTGTTGACTACTGAGGGATATGAAGTATGAATAGTTCTATACCACTGAGATTTTGAGATTATCTCACAGCACTGTCTAGCCCATAATGACTAATACAAATGCTAACTTCTGACAGTTTTCACTTCTACTGACAAAACTCATGTGGTAACCATTACCAGGATGTGGGATGTAACATATGAAATCTGTAAATTGTGGTAATGGATGAACTGAAATATGTTAGGGTCAGGGATGACATTCAGTTTAAATGCAATGAATGATTAGAATGTGAAATATTACATATCAGTGCTAGTTAATAACTATCTCTTGTTCAAAACTTCCTCTATACTCTCCTCATCTGGCTTCCTTGGTTTCTTCCTCTGGGATCCCTGAACCTCCTCCATGAGCCACCTTATTAATCCAATAATGCCTAGAGTTAGAGGCATCCTCTAGAACTCTGTTTCAGTGTTGTGGTCAGTATCTGTACTCAGGTTTTGAATATCAACCCTGTGGAAGTATGGTTTGACACCTCTATCCAAAGCTGGCAGGTTGTAAAATATAGTGAATTATTGCTATGGTAAAATATAAAAATTAATCAACCAATATAACTAAATAAGACTAAATGTTACATTGTCTAAATTATGCCCATGAATGTTTGAACTCTAGGACATGAGGAAGAATTTTGCTAGAATGATAGTTTTCGTTACATAACCCTTAAATTCTGGAATAAATTCCTACAAGGAAATGACAAGCTTAATTTGGAAGTCTCGCTTCATAAAACAAAATACCTGTGAAGTTACTAAGATTTATGGTGCTCACAGGATGGGAGACTTTAACTTTGGTGATGCTTTTCAGTATTTTTCACATCTATAGAACAGCTCACAGTGGTTCATCTATAGCAAAGTCTCTTTTTATAGAAGCAGCACTGTGCAGAGGCTGAGTGACTTGCTGAATGGTCTGCATGCCTAAAGCCTACAGCAAAGGCAAGAAGCCTTCAATAAAGCAACATGAATGATTGGACTTTAACAAAGTATCAAAGCCAGCATAAACTGAAATGAAACACTGACCAAGTAGATCTCAGCAGGTAAGTAAAAATGCTACCTACATGACCACGTCAGCCAAGCAAACATACAGAGTTGACAGAGCCTCAAGAAAGCATAGACTCTGAAGATTGCTAGCTTATTCAATTGGCTCAAAGGTGTCAGTTGCGTGATTCAACCTTAAATTATACTTGTTCGGATTCTCAGAAATAAAGGGTATCAAGAGAGACTGGAACAACAGAGATATTAATAGGCAGATTTAGTTGAGGAAATTATTTAATTGGGGATAAGAGAGTGCATTTATATCTTAAAACTTTAAAAGGCTGACAGATAATGTTAACTGCCTACTCTGTAACTGCTTTCCCTTCTCTTCATTGACATAACTTGATTATTACCTTAAAAGCTGGTGCACGCATCCTGGCTAACACGGTGAAACCCCTTCTCTACTAAAAATACAAAAAAAAAAAAAAAAAAAAAAAAAAAAAAAAAAAAAAAAAAAAAAAATTAGCCGGGCACTGTGATGGGCATCTGTAGTTCCAGATACTCGGGAGCCTGAGGCAGGAGAATGATGTGAACCAGGCGGCGGAGCTTGCAATGAGCCGAGGTCGCGCCACTGCACTCCAGCCTGGGCGACAGAGTGAGACTCCATCTCAAAAAAAAAAAAAAAAAAAGAAAGAAAGAAAGAAAGAAAAAAAGCTGGTGCACAGTGGCTCATGCCTGTAATCCCAGCACTTTGGTAGGCCGAAGAGGGCGGATCACGAAGTCAGGAGTTCAAGACTGGCCTGGCCAACATGGTGAAACCCGTCTCTACTGAAAATATAAAAATTAGCTGGGCATGGTGGTAGGTGCCTGTAATCCCAGCTACCTGGGAGGCTGAGGCAGGAGAAATGCTTAAACTGGGACATGGGAGGCAGAGTTTCCAGTGAACTGAGATTGTGCCACTTCACTCCAGCCTGGGGTACAGAGGGCGACTCCATCTCAACAAACAAACAAACAAAAACAAAAACATAAACAAAAAAGAAAGAAAGCTGGTGCATAGAATAAAATACAAAATGGTTCAGCTTGATTAGTCAGCATGGAAATTAAAGTAAAACGTTTAGTATGATAACACCACACCACCAGAAACATGAACTTAAAAAAAAAAATCAAATGCTGTAGAGGAAAGGGAACTTTCACACATTACTGACGGGAAAGTAACCCTGTACATAAAAGTGAGAAAGTATGTGGCAGTATCAATTAAATGTGGGCCAATATATAACTTTGACCACTCACAGTTATATACCCTACAGAAATGAATATACATGTTCACTGAGAGAAAAGTGTCAGAATAGACACAAAAAGAAAACAATAACACTTATTCAACAGTAAAATGGATAAGTTGTATTAAATTCATGTGTGGAATGTAATAAAAATGAGCAAACTACGATTACATGCAAAAACATTGATGAATATTATAAATAAAACACTTTGTGAAAGAAGACAAACACAAAATATTCCATTAATAACCTTACCAAACAAAAATAATCTATAATAACCTAAGTCAAAAGGGTGATTACTTTCAGAGAAGAGGAAGTGGTAATTACTGAGAAAGAACATAGAGCTGGGAGGTACTGGATGCCATGGGTATCCTGATTTTTAACAAAAAGGGTGGACATATGGATGTTCACTTTACCCAAATACTTCAAATTGTACACACATGACTTGTGTACTATTCTCTGTGTTTGTAATTGTTATATATTTATAAGTAAGATCTTGAGATCTATGTTATTATGCCAGTGAAAGTTTTGAGGAACTGACTGAATAAATTATACCATTCCAATAAAAGAGAGCCCAGTCTGTAACTCCAGAAAAGCAAGCTCCTTACCAAGGATAAATACCTTCTGTATAAGTAGTAAATACAATAAGACATTAAAGAAGACTTTAAATTCTCGGGACTTTTAATTTTGAAAGGTGAGGTAATTGATTTAAGACTTAAACTCTTTGAGTTTTAATGTACTGAGACTTGGATTGCAAAGAAATTAAATCTTTGGACCATAATGTCTCAGTGAGAATTTGATAGTGGAAAAGAGTTTGAATTTAAATTTGGATTATTTCTATGTTGATGGAATTTTATTTCTGACATATCCTTATGCATTTATCATTTGATTTTTAATATTTTATTCTACATCATTTCAAAAATACTGATAAACTCTATTGTAAAACTTAGAGGAACATTATTTGGAAACAAAAATGGAATAAAGAGTGACTTTTCAGCTGTTAATATACTCATAGGGTTGATCTATTGAATATCATATCCTCACTCATTTCAGATATTGCAGCAAACACGTAATATTGTAATTCCTTTTCAAAAAGGATTTACCTTTTCAAAAAGGATTTACCAAGAGTGATAGTGGAGCAGAACTGGCCATTATAGACTACTCATCTTCTCCAGTATCTTCTTGTCATACTATACCAACATGGACTTGTAGCTTAACCAAATGGGTTAAACCCAATGGGGTATAAGAAAAACAAAACAAAACTTCAGTAATTTCATTGTCAGTGCTTTTTTCCATTCTTAGTGTTTCTTTTCATGAGTGGAAGTTTCATTAGTATAAGCCTCTGTTTTTTCCTTCAAATCCTCACTCACAGCTAACCTGAGAGGAATGACTTAATTTAACTGATGAGTTTAGAAATAGGAACTGCTGGTATAGCTGTTTTATACTCTTTTCTTCCACTCTTCGGAGCCAAGTGCACATAAGAAGTATGCATTTTTATGTGCTCATTCATGTACACAGAGCATCTTTGTAGAGCAAAGACCCTAAATTATGGGATGCAAGATGAAAATGGTGGGAAAATGTGTTGTAAAGGTACTAAAGTATAAAGTTTTTCATTTGTTCTATGAGCTCTTTCTCCACTTGTCTTGTTATTTTTTTTCTTTGTTGTGTAATGTTCTAAGTAAAGACAAAGTAAAATTTTAAATTATTAACAGAAATGTTACCATTCATCTTTATATTGTGTAATGTTCTTTTTTAATAGAAAAATGCAGTCAGTATCCTGTAGCTCATATTTGTATATGCATTTCATTCTTACTAAAACAGTATAAATGATACACAGAACTAACTAAAAACTTTTATTTCACATCTTGATGCCTACATTCTACACTTAACCTTCAGTTTCTGAAGAGTAGGAACTGGTGAACAAAATAACATTCACTTCTTATGTGTTATCACTTTCAGTGTAAATTGTTGGCTAATTCAAGGAAATCACATGAATAAGAAAAGCTATAACAGGGTTCTTCAGTTGTTTATATTTTCTAGAACACCACTGTCTCCTTTCTACATTAAAAACAACTTAGTTTAAATAAGAAATGTGGCTTCTGGGAACTGTCAATTTCCCTCTTACTCAGACACAGAAGTACGATGCTTACCTTATACTCTTATGTCTTCCCAAACGTCCATGTATTGTGAGTTCGCTGGAATTCTCTGTTCAGGAACATCACCTATGCTATATGCAAATAGTGAAGCCAAGGATGGGGGACAAGAGCATTTTATATCTTTCCTCTGCTCATACTCATGATTCTTTGCCCCATCAGGCTTTATTACCAAGCACAAATTCAAAGAAAAAAAATTATTTAAAATTTCAAGATGGATACATGAAAACATTAAACTAAGTGTGAGGCACTTGAGACTGCCTAGGTCACGTGTTCCTGAAGCCATGTCTCCATGAATATTAAATGGACAGGGACTTATACAGGAAGTCCTATCTTAGTCTAATAATACTGTGGTTGTGTAAACAGCTTGTGAAGCTAATTTGGGATGCCAAGAGTCTACTTGGCACTACATATTTGCTTGGCAGCAGATATTAACCATATTCATCAGTTTTTAAAATGGTATTTTGGTTCTTATCTGCCTTGATTTGGGGCTTATTGCTCAATTTCTGAGCCCTTAGACAAAGAAAAGAGGTATTTACTGGAGCTCATCTTAAACACAAACAGTATTAATTACCATACAGAAGACACTGTAGCTAAAGATGAAACTTAAACAGAATACTGGGAGACCTACAATATTTTTCTCAGAATATTTTCAAAGATGTCATTTTTATGGTTTGGTATCATGGATCCTAATTTCTAAAATTCAGTTTATCTACTTTTTTACAGGTAATCATAATAATATGTCGTTAACAAAACAATTTTTCTTAGTCTCCAAAATATTATTTTATGCAACAAATAGCTACTCATTAAAGTCTACGTTGGTATAAAGACAATTAGTGCTTTCCTTGGCTACATGTTGTTGTTAATAAATCAGAGAACATAAAAAACAATGTCACACTTTGTTAAACATACATTCTTAAAGTAGTTTAAGTTACAGTAAAAGATATCATCATGATAGTCTGGAGTAAGTAAGATTCAATAAGATGCAAATTTTAGTAAATAATGTGCCTATGGGGAAAAATCAGTAAAAAGGACTTACAAGTTGACTTCAAGTTACAAGAATTGCTAGATGAGTACACTATAATGCAACCTAACAAAAGATGATGTGAGGAGAAAAAGGACAAAGAGTTCAATAAAGCGGAATAGACAGCTGAGAAACAGACTTGCAAAAATAGCCAAATGGTCTTTGACAAAAGAGCAAATGAAATATAATGGAGAAAAGATTTCCTTTTCAAAAAATGGTGCTGGAAGAACTGAATGTCCATGCGCAAAAGGAGAGAAAAAAAGAAAGAATCAAGACACAGACCTTATACTCTTCAAAAAATAAAACTTATAAAAGATAACATGAGATTATCCAGATGGCCTTGGCTAAAGTGTTGACTTTCACCAAAAGCACCCATGAAAGAAATAATTGATGTCAGACTTCATTAAAATTAAAAATTTCTGCTCTATGAATGTCATTCTCAAGAGGAGAAGAAAATCACACACTAGGAGAAAATATATGTGAATAACATACTTGATAAAGGATTTAAATCAAAATATACAAAGAACTCTTAAAACCGAAGAATGAGAAAATGTCATGCCTGTGATCCCAGCACTTCAGGAGGCCAAGGCAAGAGGACTGATTAAGTCCAGGAGTTTGAGACAGACCTGGGCAACATGGCAAAACTCTGTCTCTACCCAAAATACAAACACAATTAGCCAGGCATGGTGGCATGCATCTGTAGTCCCAACTACTCTGGAGGTTGAGATGGGAAAATGGTTTGAGCCTGGGAGGCAGAGGTTGCAGTAAGCCCAGATCACACCATTGCAGTCCAGCCTAGGCAACAGAGCCAGACCTTGTCTTAAAAAAGAAAATTAAGAAAATAAAATCTTAATAGGAAAAAAAAACCTGAACAAACATGCCACCAAGGAAGATATACAGTTGACAAGCAAGCATATGAAATGGTGCTCAACGTCATATGTCATTAGAGAATTGAAAATGAAAACAAAGAGATACCACTATACACCTACTAAAATGGCCAAAATGTAAAACATTGACAGCACCAAATGCTGGTGAGTATGTGCAGCAACAGGAACTCTTATTCATTGCTGGTGGGAATGCAAAATGATAGAGACTGTGATGGTTAATACTGAGTGTCAACTTGACTGGATTGAAGGATACAAAGTACTGATCCTGGATGTGTCTGTGAGGGTGTTGCCAAAAGAGATTAACATCTGTCAGTGGGCTGGGGAAGGCAGATCCACCCTTAATCGGGTGGGTGTAATCTAATCAGCTGCCAACAAATATAAAGCAGGTGGAAAAACATAAAAAGAAGAGACAGGACTAGGCACCCAGGTTACATCTTTCTCCAGTGCTGGATGCTTCCTGCCCTTGAACATTGGACTCCAACTTCTTCAGTTTTGAGACTCAGACTGGCTCTTCTTGCTCCTCAGCTTGCAGACAGCCTATTGTGGCATCTTTTCATCTTGTAAATTAACACTTAATAAACTCCCCCCCACACATATATATAATATAATATGTAAAAAATAAATTCCCCTATATATAATAAATAACAAATATAATATAAAATATAATAAATAATATATAGAATATTATATATAATATATTATAATAATATATGTCATATATTATATATTATGTTTAATATATAACAATATATAATATAAAATATAATAAATATATAATAAAAATATATAGGGGAATTTATTAAGTGTGTGTATATATATCCTATATATATCCTGTGTGTATATATATATCCTATATATATCCTGTGTGTATATATATATATATATCTTATTTGTTTTGTCCCTCTAAGAGAACCCTAATACACAAACATTTTGGAAGACAGTTTGGCAGTTTCTTACGAAACTAAACATAATCTTAACATGTGATCCAGCAATCATGATCCTTAGTATTTACCCAAAGGAGTTGAAAACTTATGTCTGCACAACATCCTGCTCACAGCTGTTTATAGCAGTTTTATTCATAATCGGCAAAACGGAAAAACAGCCATGATATCCTTCTATAGGTGAATGGATAAGCAGACTCTACTATATCCAGACAGCAGGATCATTTTCAGTGTGAAAAAGAAATGAGCTATCAATCCATGTAAAGACATGGATAAATCTTAAAGGCATTTTACTAAATGAATAAAGAAAATGTGAAACTCTACATGTTGTGTGAACACAAGTATATGACATTCTGGAAAAGCAAAACTATGGAGACAGTAAAAAGATCAGTGATTGCCAGGGGTAAAAAAGGAACAGGGATAAAGAGAACATAGAGGATTTTAGGGTAGTAAAAATAATCTGTATGTTACTATTATGGTGGATATATGTTATCCATATAAAGTACAACACCAGAAGTGATCACTAATACAAACTATGGACATTGAGTGATATTGATGTGTCAATGCAGGTTTATAGATTGCAACAAATTTACCACTCTGGTGATAGATATTAAAAGTGGCACTGCCTGTGTGTGTAAGGGGTATATGAGAACTCTGAATACTTTGTGATAATTTTGCTATGAACTTGAAACTGCTGAAAACGCATTTATATATAGGAAGACACTAAGTTTATAAAGCAGAACTAGAAAATTTTTGCTTTATTGTATTTTCTAAAAGTATTAACGTAACATTTTTCTTTATAGAAAAACGAAACAAATCATTTTTGAGTTTATACTTTTAAATTTAAAATTCCAGGTGTCCCTACAACATTGACATTTTGATCCCTGTACTCAGAGTATGTCCTTACTCTGTCCACACATATTAGGCATTCTCCTGCCCTCTCTCTTTTCCTAATTATTATCCCTAGCTTTAATACTTTTAACTTATTGTTTGTCCTTCTTTTCCTTAAATTTCAGCTTCATAGCTATCTTGCTATAAATTTGTCTCAATAGTAAAGCCACCCATGATCTCTTCCTTATCCAAATTCTTTTTTGTATTGATTGAATATAGCAATCATTTGATACTGATGCAGGATTTTTTTTCTGCTCCTTAGCTCAGCTAGGTACAAATTCTTGTCTCACAACAAGGAAGAATTAGGTGTGTGGATACCAGAGAGTGAGTGGAGTAGAATTTATTAAGCAAAAGGAAAGTTCTCAGCAAAGAAAGAATACAGGGGATGGATCCCCTACCTGAAAGCAGAAAAAATTTCCTGACATGACTGATCATGGGGCTTTTATGGGCTCAGAATAAGGAGTGTGTGCTGATTGGTTTGCAAGTGTGCAAAAAAAAAGGTGAAAGCAAAGATACTACTCAAAGGTGAGCATGACAGAGTAGAAAACCAATTAGGAAAGGGTAGGTATATGTAAAATATATGACAGGCGTGGATCAATCAGAGGAAAGCACACCAAACAGAAAGACAGGTTCTTAATCTGGTCCAAGGATTTAACTTGTAGCTTGGCTTTAAACTGTTTCTGGCTTGTAGGTGGGGTTTCACTGGGGACCTGGGTCTATCTGCCTAGACTTTTGACTGCCTCCTGCTGCTTTCAATACTTACCACATCTCTATTTTCATTCTTAGTGAGCTTTTATCTTTTATGTTAATTATGAAGCCATGAACCTTTTGTAGTTTTTACCTATGGGCATTACTTGTGCTTGGCACATTTGCTTACAAAATATTGATGTTTGAAATATGAATTGTGATTGACAAGATTCTTTACAATGTCTTTGGAGATCTGCTGGGTTTTTGGTGATTTTCCTTAGTAGTAAAATTAATTGTAAGTATACACTTTTTAAAAACTACAGTTAAGAAAACACTGCATGTACAAATTCAAATATGAACCAATGCAAGAGGCAGCATCATTTAATATAAAAACAACTAAATTTACTTTTCTATATTCATGGTCCTTTGGACTTAAATTCTCGCCAGGGAATTTCACCAAGCGTGACTTGTCAGGGTGTTATTTTAAATGAAGCGCATGCAGCGAAGCCTCCTCTCTATTTGTACTGTGATTTAAAAAAAAAAAAAAATGTGGTAATAAAACTCATTTGAGTACCATGATGAGCTAACTGAAAATACTAACCTCTGGCCCTTTACCCTCTCCAATCATGCAGAGAGTTTGCAGTTTAACTAAAGAAATTGACAGTGGAAACAATGCTGTTGTACTGTCCATTTTTGATAGGTGCTCAATCAAATCGCGTTTTATGAAGACAAAACATATTTTAAACTTTCATTTGGTACAAAGTTGCTGAGTGATGACAAATGCTAGATCTATCAGTCATAATTGGTTCTGGATCATTACCAATACCATGAAGAAAACTTCATAATCACCACATTGAAAGATCAGTTCATTTGCTGTGATGTGCACTCATAGTTGTCTGACAAAGAAACACCCAAATACTGTGCTGTAAATGCTCAAGATTAATATTCAAAACTGCTACTGTGTGTGTAGCACTGTATATATGTATTTACATATGTAATGCACATATATTTACATATGTAATGTATACATATATTTACATATGTAAAGCGCACATATATTCCATTCACTAGATTAAAAAAATTCTTCTACAAAATAATCTTTTTAAAATTAATTATATGACATTTATTTTTTGTTGTTGAGTACATGGGAAAACGGATGTTTTTCAACCGTACCTGTTCTATGATTGTTCTTAGATGATTGTAAGTAACATCATAAATGTTTTATTAATATTTTCACTTAAATAATGTATCTGTATATGACTGTGTTACACCAAAATATAGTAAAGAAGTAACAATGAAGAAATACTGTAAACGTTTTCTAAATTCTTCATTCTCTGGAGCCATGTGGAAGAATAAAGTACCACTGGTGAAATTACAGTTGTCATTTTTGGTAGCTGGTCAAATTTTTCCATCGCAGTTTGATGCTTTAAGAACACGAAGTTTGCCACCAGACATGACAAAGCTGAAGTTCTAGTCTGTCACTGACTAGCTGGGTTGTTTAGCGAAGTCGCTTCTCTCTAACCATGTTTCATGAACTATATGAGGTGGTAGAAGCTAGTCAAAATCACAGGTTGTTCTGAGCATTAAGTGGGATGATACATATTGTCTTTAGCATAGGTCTGAATCATATGAAGTATACAAAAATGTATGTTAACTTTATATATCATTTTATGAATTTGAGATATATCTCTGTGCTTTGAGATTTTCTGTAAAATAATCCTATTGTCAGAGGATGAACGGTCTTTGTGGGCTCTGACTTCCAAGTGAGAGACTCAACTGATTTTCTGAACATCCCTAGGTAACCAAGCTCAGAACTGACATTAAAAAAAAAAAAATCTTCTGGCTTGGTGTAGTGGCTCATGCCTGTAATTCCAGCACTTTGGGAGGCTGAGGCAGGTGTTCAAGGTCAGAAGTTCAAGGTGCCTTGAGGTCAGAAGTTCAAGGTCAGGCACCAGAGGCAGGTGACTGAGGTCAGAAGTTCAAGACCAGCCTAGCCAACATGGTGGACCCCATTTCTACTAAAAATACAAAAACTTAGCTGGGCATAGAGGTGGGCAACTGTAATCCGAGCTACTTGAGAGGCTGAGGCAGCAGAATGGCTTAAACCCGAGGCGGAGGTTGCAGTGAGCTGAGGCCACGCCTTTGCACTCCAGCCTCTGCAATAAGAATGAAACTGCCTCAAAAAAGAAAAAAATCTTCTTAGGGATAACCACACTGCTCTCTAACTTCTTTTTACCTATCCTAACAAGGGAAAGAAATTGAAATTCCCACTTTAGAGATTCCTTTATATAATCCAAATAAAAATGTTTGAATTTGGGCAAAAACAAATATATTATAAATAGTTTCAAATAGAAACAGTGCTGGATGTCAGGCTGCAGAACCTCTCTTGACTGTTTCCCCCGATTACATATAGGAAATGTCATTACTTCCCAGTATTTTCAACAAAGCAAAGCAAGTGGCATTCATTTTGAGAAAGTTTTCTCCTTTTCAAAAACTCTCTCATACCATCTTTTTTGTTATGTGACACAATTTTGGTAAATTAGAGATTGCAGAAATTGAGTTTAAAATAGATTAAGTAGTATAATAATTATTGATCAGATACAAAAAGTGTTGGACCATATCCAGAAATGAAATCATCCAGTGGTTCAATGCCACTAGTACCCATACATTACATTCTCAACCTTTCTCCTTCCCTCCTTTCCTCCCTCTCCCCCTAATCCTTCCCTTCTTTATTCTTCCATACCTTCTCTCCCTCCTCCCTCTCTCCCTCCTCCCTCACTCCCACTTTTTATCCCTCTCTCTATCTCTCCTGGTTTCATCTTTCCCCTTCTTCCTTTATTTCTATTTTAGTTTACATGTTCCAGCCACACTTTTAGGAACAAAGTTCAGTATAAATAATAATTCTTATACCTTATAACACTCCGGTAAGATAAGGAACGTTACCATACCTATTTTACAGATAAAGAAATTGAGGCACAGAGAGGTTATATACTTTGCTGAAGGTCATATAAGTGGTGTCTAAATGTAGATGATCTGAATACAGAGGGTTTTTTTTAAAAAAACTAAATGATATCTTTGAGTATATTTGTTGCACAGGATACAATGGAAATCTCATACAGTTTTCTATAGCTACTCCAAGACTCACTGATGTTTCTAAGATCCCATGACTTGAGCAATATTTACCTTTCTTTTCTGCACACAGATCCAAACATTTAGCAAGCATTGTAAAGGGGTGCTGTTTGATGTGTTTTATAGTGAGAAAATCTGAACAGGTGAGGGTTGAATTTTAGCTTCCGTAGAAAAATCAAATCTCTGTCATCATATGTGATTTGGTAGCCATCTTGCCATCTTTTATCCCTGAATCTCAATTCTGTTTGAGCCTGTATTTATCCAAACATGAAAGTCAGCATTTCTACCTGATACTACAGAAAATCCAATCACACCAAACATTTGGAAGTGTTCGTGGACAACTGAAAATCACAGGGAAATTCGTGAAGGGTAATGCCATTCATTGAACACTCTTTACCGTTTAACAAATCCTTGCTGTTCTCTCGACTCCTTATAGTCCCCTACCCATTGCCTCTATCTACAATTCATTTTCTCTCTGTTGTACATAGTTTTCTCCCACTTACTTCTTTAGCGTTAGTGTCAGATAGTCTCCGCTCTTGAGGTCAGTTTCCACAGGAAATTTTATTTTCTACATGCTTATATTCCTTTAAAGTGAATGGTTTATCCATCTACACAGAGAATACATTCTATCTTCATCTCATAAATTAGGATGTATATGAAGAAATGAATAGCTTGTATATTTGGGTATACAGTAGACCCTTGAACAATGTGGGGGTAAGGGACACAGAACCACCATGCTGTTGAAAATTTCCATATAATTTTCTGCTCCCCCAAAACTTTACTAATAGCCTGCTGTTGACCAGAAGTCCTACTGAAAGCATAGTCAATTAACAATATTTTGTATGTTATACATATTATATACCTTATTCTTACAATAAAGTAAACTAGAGAAAGTAAAATGTTATTAAGAAAAAGAGAAAACATATTTACTATTCATTTAGTAGAAGTGGCTCATTATAAAAGTCTTCATTCGCATTATCTTCATGTTGAGTAGGTTGAAGAGGAAGAAGAAAAGGAGAGGTTGGTCTTCTGTCTCAGGGGTGTCAAAGGTGAAAGAGGTGGAAGGGGAGACAGGAGAGATTGATTGAAAAAAGTCTGTGTATTATTGGACCCATGCAGTTGAAACCCGTGTTGTTCAAGTGTCAACTGCATATGCATCTGTGTGGCGAGGGCTGGAGGCGGAGAGCAAGCACACAGGATGATGCAAATACACACAGTAAAGATAGAGAGTGGTATAACTCTAATAATAGGAGCCCAATAATTTTAGTCCACATTTTCAAGAAAATGGAGTCCAAACCAAGGTTTAAAAGTGCTCATAGTTAATTAAGAAAATAAAAAAAACCACAGTAGCAAAGGTGAATAAATGAAGTGAGGCAAGGAAGGATGGGAAGCAATGCAACAGAATGCATTGCTGTGCTAGACACTGCATGTGGTGATTGACAAAAAGTCACTTATGAAACTGATTTGGACTAGACAACATGGAAATTAGGCTTTGCGGTGCTGCCTGCAAACATGTATCTGCCTGGGTATTTCCCGTCTCTTGCTTCTTCTCATTGTCCTATATTTACCCCAGGTGGACTCAATGCCTCTGGAATGTCTAGCTGCTTTTGTGGCTGCTTATGCCAGATTCTTAACCCTGGAGAGGTCACTGGGGCAGGATAATTCGTGCCCTGCAGTGTGATATTTCATTTAAGTCAGGAATATCTCCTGATTATGAGATTCAGGAATACGGCATTTATCTAGCTCTGGCAGTCAAGGGACAGGCCTGCACTTTAAAGCTGTGACCTGGGAGGACATTGTTGTCTGAGGGGCTTAAGAACACTGGGAATCTTAAGAACAAAAGGCAGTATCATGTTCCTATGCGTACTCCATGTGCTAAAAGAAACACAATTAAGAAATGGAAATCACCCAGCTATGTGAGAAGTCTCATTATAAACAGTTAACCATCCTCAGTTTTCTCCCTTGAAGGAGAGAAAAAAAACAAGAAACAACACGGCCTTCCAGTGAGAACGGCTCCAACAGTTATCTTCTTAAATATAGAACCAAACATTTTCAGAGGGCAAATTGCTTATTGTATGGGGCTGTCCAGCTCAATTTTGGCATCCTTGGGCCTTGCTTGTTGATGCAAGTAGTACTCCCTGGTATTGAGACACCTAAAAATCATCTCACATATTTCTCAGGGTGGGATAAGTATGACCCTTGTTTGTGACCCATTGTTAATAATCCATGTTAACTGTATTTCAGTTGCTGACCAGTTCTGATTGAATCTCGAGATTACTTACAACTTTACCTCTAATATATAATTGATTATGCATCCTTTTTCAAATACAGTATTCCAGATACCAATATTGTCTGAGTAACTTGAGAAACAAAACTCTTTTTCATCCTTCGTCTGGTCCCTAAAATTGTTAATTTACTTCAAGATTCTATCTCCAGCTTTGCTCTTATTCTCTCTACTGTATTAAATTGATGTCATTTATTCCCCTGGTCTCACTTTCCATCTATATAATAAGGACTCCTAGAAATAAATTTCCAGCTGAGCCTTCTCCATTGAGCTTTAAAAATGAATGCCTAACGTGGTTTGGACACCTGAACTTCGATGTTTCCATGGCACCTGAAACTCATTATTGCAAAAGGTGAATTCGTATTTCTTCCTCCAAACTGGCTTGTATTCCTGTACTTTCCATTTCATTTGGTGAAATATAATTTACTCTCTTACCAACATTAGAATATTTAAAAATTCTTGTCTTTTATTTTGATTTTTTCTTTACCTTCCACATCTAATCATTTGGTGAAAATCTTGGAAATCTTACTTTTGAATAAGCAAAGTCTTCTTCATACTACCTATTAGTCACTATGTAAAGGTTTAAGTATAATAAAATTGATGTGTTCATTTATAACTGGGTATTTATTATATAAACAGTATTGAGTTGTTGTTTTCTGATTTAATATTATATCTGGAAAACTTGTTATTTTGTCTAGGTTTGCCTTGTTGGTTTCTAGGAGCACATATATTATAGGGTAACACTTTACTACAATGATGAGGAAATACAACGTAAAACCAACATGAGAAGCATTTTCAGTTCCTTTATTGTCCTGGCATCTATATGTGGATTTGTGAGATGGGTTTGGAATGGAAAGCTTTAACCTTCAGAATTTTTACCATATGTGCTTTGCTTATTTTGTTTTTAATGCACTTTTCCTGAGCAATGAAGCCATATATATTTTAATTTATTTAAACAGACTATCCTTCTTGAACAGCTAGCCTATAATCACTATTTACTTAATATCATGTGGTTACTAAAGCCAGGTTTCCAATTTGAATCTGAAAGTCCTTCACGCTGGACACAGTAAAAACATTAGTTGTTAAATAGACAAAGAGACAGATTGGTTGATCTTATCCAGTTGGCTTATTCCTCATCCCCACATCCAAGTTCTCATGCTATTAGGAAGGTGTGTTGCTTTTATTAATGCCTGGTATGGTCTCTCTTCATGTGAATTGGCAGCCTTTATAGTATATAGTGTTAAATCAGGTGAAAGGTTCAGTATTGCATTCCACAATGGAGTTACCTTTCAAATATAGGAAAGGACATTATTTGACCAGATTTTGCTAAGTAAATGAAGTTCCTGGGCAGGCAATAGCAGATATGTTTATAGTTTTAGAGATTAAAGAGAAATTTGGGTAGGCATAGCCTTTCTGAATGCCCTTTTGTGAGCACTAGTTAATATCAGAGTAAGTCAGAATAGTCTGTCATTGGATGAAAGGTGAGTGTTGCTATTCTAATTTATATCATAGGATTCAAAATTTAAGAAAAGTTGCCCCTTCATCAAAATGCTTTACTAGTACTGGAGTAATATAGGATTCAGCAACTGAGAGAACCACAACTGTGTATGCAAGGGGGTTTCTAAATCCCAGAGTTTCCTGTTCACTTATCAGTATTCTTTTGGAATGCTTTTTGATTAAAACAACAGAATTAAAAATTGTAAGAATTTAGGTTATGACAGAATTACTTTGGATATTTTTTTTTGAAAATACTAATTTGATTTTTCATTTTGTTGTTTTTTAGGTCTGGAATTTGTATCCAGGAAAATGTAACATCTGATGATAATTACATTTTTATAATAAAGATAATCTAACTAGATACATTTTAGTTCATTAGGAGAGAAACAACATTAGAAGAGTACACTTTTAGGAGTTAAATTTGATTTGTACTTCTTCGATACTTACTTACAGATCTTCAGGGATTATAGCTATAGTCTGTTTCCAAGGATTGGTTTATCCACAATGAAAGATCACATACTTAACTTTCTCAGATCTTAGCTTCTCAAGAAGATGAATGGGAGTGTTGTCTTGCTGGAACACCTTCAAGCTGTCTCAGCATGTAGTGGTATCGGTAGGAGCATTTGGTGTTCTTAAGGATATTGAAAGCATTATAATGCTCACATGACAATTGGAAGAAGTTTACGGGTCCCTTCGTGTAAGAATATTTCAACACTGAAGTATGTACAGCTGAGACTTAATTATTTGCCTGGGAATTATGATGAGTCCAGCTCCACAGAGGTCTGATACGATTTGTGTTTCATAATCTTTGATGGGGGAATACAGAGAGTTCTCGGAGTATTTTAGATTTCCATAAATTATACTTTCATTTCTTAGGCAAAGAAGAAATATTCATATGTTCTTGAATATGATTATTGGTTCACAGCCTTTATAGTTTTCATATACTTGTCACCTTATTTGTCACCTTATTTGATTTTTAAACTGGAATAACTTTAATTAGACAAAATATGGGCAGTTTATAATGATATAGTTGTTTTTTTAAACCCAAAGCCATTTTAATATATCAGTGTTAAATTTCATATCCAATAATGAACAAAAGTATTTAAAGAAAACATTTTAAATGCATTTTTTCAGTAAAAGGCATATTAATATAGTTATTTCTAAAAATATTATAATATAATTTATATATTTAATATATTAATTTTCAGACACAGAATCAACATCATTAATTTTCTAAATATTTGACACTTGCAATAAGATGTCACTCTTAAGGAAACATTTGAATATTGCAGCTGCTTTAAAAAAATACCCAGGAAATTCAGAGCTCACTCTGAAGGTTTCTAAAAACACTTTTAAAGTCAGTCAGATTAATAGTGATTATAGTAAAGAGCTACCAAAGATTTTAACATTGTTCAATATAAGGATTATTTCTGTTAAAAATAGCATTATGTTATTTGTTGATTTTTAAACTTAGTAACACTTACTTCTGAAGTCAAATTTATCTTTAAAAATTGAAAGTACCTTTTATGACAAGTTTGTTTGGGTGCTAAAATAAATGCAGTTCAAAACAAATCTTTCTTTCTCCAGTTTAATTGAATAATTGACAAACAGGAATTACATATATTAAAGGTGTAAACTTAATACTTTGATATATGCATACATTGAGAAATTATCACCACACTCAAGCTAATTAACTTATCCATCACCTTACATAGTTACTTTTTTGTGTGGTGACAGTACTTAAGATCCACTCTCTTAAAAAACCACAAATATGCAATACAATTTTGCTAACTATTTTTGTCATACTGTACATTAAAACTCAGTAACTCATTCATCTTGCATAACTGAAATATTGTGCCATTTTATTAACTTTTCTTCATTTCCTCCTCCCTCTCTACCCCTACCCGTGACAACCACCATTCTACTCTCTACTTCTAGTTTTACTATTTTGTATTCCACATAGTAGTGATAACAAGCAGTATTTATCTTTGTCTATCTGGTTTATTTAACTTAGCATGATATCCTGCAGGTTCATTCATTTTGTTGCAAATTACAGGATTTCCTTCTTTTTAAAGCCTAAATAGCATTCCATTATATATAAAAATATATATTATATATTTATATAATATAAACTATATACATTATATGTACATATTTATATATTATATACATATATTTACATGTTACTACATTATATATAACTGAATAATGCATATAATATAAAATTTTCTTCATCCATTCATTCATTAGTATTTAGGTTATTTCCATGTCTTTTCTACTTTAAATGATGATGCAATTAAAATGGAACAGCAGGTATTACTTCAAGATCTAGATGTGATTTTCTTTGGATATCTACATAGAAGTGGGATTGCTGGATGATGTGGTAGTTTGATGTTTTAATAGTTGAGGAATCTCTATACTGTTTTTCATAATGGCTGCACCAATATACATTCCTACCAACAGGGCACAGGAGTTCCCTTTTCTCCATATCCTCGCTACCACTTATCATCTTTATTTATCTTTATTGTAACAGCCATTTTAGGGTGAGAGGTGATATCTTATTGTGATTTTGATTTGCATTTCCATGATGATTGGTGATGCTGAGCATCTTGTCATATACTTTTGAGCCATTTGTATGTCTTCTTTTGGAAAATGTCTATTCAGGTTCTTTGCCCAGTTCTCAACTGGGTCATTGATTCTGTTGTTGTTGCTCTTGTTTTTTGTTTTTTTGTTTGTTTGTTTCATTTATTTATGTTTTGCTATTGAGTTGTATGAGTTCCTTTTGTATCTTGAATATTAACCCCTTATCAGATATTTGGTTTGCAAATATTTTCTCTAACTCTGTAGGCTTCATTTTTATGTGTTGATTGTTTTTTTGCTGTGTTAAAGACTTTTTAGTTTGATGCAATCCACTTGTCTATTTTTGCTTTTGTTGCCTGTACTTCTGGTGCTATGACCAAAAATCTGTTGCCAAGACCAATGTCAATAAGGTTATTGTCTGTTTTTTCCAGCAATTTTACATTTCATGTGTTTTGTTTAAGCCTTAATAAATTTTAAATTGGCTTTTGAATATGATGCAAGATAAGGTTTCACTTTTACTCTTTCACATTTAGATATTCAGTTTTTCCAACACTACTTATTAAAGAGACTATCCTTTTCCTTATGGATAAGGGTGTCTTGGCACCCTTATCCAAGATCAGTTGACAGTAAACATATAGATGTATTTCTGAGCTCTCTGTTCTGCTCCTTTGGTCTACACATTTCTTTTGTGACTGACTATACTGTTTTGATTACTATAGCTTTCTAATATATTTTGAAATCAGAATATGTCATGTATCCAGCTTTATTTTTCTTGCCCAGGATTGCTTTTGAATTCTTGGTATTTTGTTCTTTTTACATGAATTTTAGAGTTGTTTTTCTATTTCTGTTAAGAATGCCATTGGGATTTTGACAGGGATTGCATTGAAACTAGATCAATGGGTAGTATGGACATTTTAACAATATTAACTCTTTTTTTAGGGTCACTAACTTTAATAACAATACATATACCATGTTATCACCATGAAATGTAAATATGTAAATTCAGGTTAGACGAGAGCTTTTCACAAGTGCAATAAAGTATTCTATATTATATCAAGGTTAGCATATAATGTGTGATCAAATCAACTTGCTCACAAATCATTAAGCGATTGCATTATGGGTAATTCATTTAATGTTTACAATTAAACATTAAACATTCTTATGGAGAAAATAAGCAGTACACACATTTTAAAAGTGTTCTTCATGTACCTTTGCATGAACACTTAAAATGCATATTCCTATTTCAATATGACATTTAAAAATTATTCTAACAGAAGCAAATATGTAATTCTGCAATTACAAAAGAACTAAAATAGAACCCATAATTAAATTATTCTTATGTTTGCAACTGTGATTCTTCAATAAATACTGCTACTGTGTAACTCTCTTGTAAACTTTCTAGGTTTGCTTTAAACACACACACACACACACACAAACACACACACACACACACACACACACATATATATACTTGCAACTGTGGGAGGCTTTACAAGTTATATTCCATGCACTTTTCTGACAGAGTTTTAAAAGAGCCAGCCAGGGCCGGGTGCGGTGGCTCAAGCCTGTAATCCCAGCACTTTGGGAGGCCGAGACGGGCGGATCATGAGGTCAGGAGATCGAGACCATCCTGGCTAATATGGTGAAACCCCGTCTCTACTAAAAAATACAAAAAACTAGCCGGGCGACGAGGCAGGCGCCTGTAGTCCCAGCTACTCGGGAGGCTGAGGCAGTAGAATGGTGGGAACCCGGGAGGCGGAGCTTGCAGTGAGCTGAGATCCGGCCACTGCACTCCAGCCTGGGCAGCAGAGCAAGACTCCGTCTCAAAAAAAAAAAAAAAAAAAAAAAAAAAAAAAAAAAAAAAAAAAAAAAAGAGCCAGCCAGTCCACAACACAGACAGAATAAAAGGTAGATTAACTGAGGCAAATAGGACTCTTACATAACATCCAAAACAAGATTCTTCAGCAAACTGGGGTTTAGGGTTGGTCTGCTATCTTTTTTAGAATGAATTTCATCTTAACAGTTTAAGAAGATGGACACTTTAACACCATCAATTGCATTTAGGTGATGTGTTTCTTTTGTGTTAACTTGACTCCCCTGAATGACCTCACGAGTAAACTAGTCACTAGTAATTTGGTCACCAGGCAAGTTTAGCCTGCAAGAAAGGAAGTCAGTATTCAAAATACCATGTTATAATCTGAACACACTCAAATAGTTTATTTTCAACATTAACATGTAACTTCAACAATGAGATAGATGTCTAACTACAGCAAGCTCCTCCAACAAGATCAAGACAGCATCTCTTCTTCTAAGGCTAATGTTTCTCCCACAATTCCTGATATGTGGAATAGCTCATACCAACAGTCATTGCTCCCACAACAAAGCCTTGACCTGCCACACACATGTGGATCAGATGAAGGGATATTTTAGTATTTCCCCTGCTTTTCGGTTTGTACAACACATATGCAACAATTGCTGGGAAATCAGCTATTCCAATGGGGACAAATGGTGCCTCATTAGCTTTTCTAATGTTTCGGTCCCTGATCTTCATCATGTAAAGGAACGGAAACATCTGTGTCTGTTGACATAGTAATCGCTTGAAGAATCTCCCTAAAGTGAGAAAACAACAATATTAACTCTTTTAATTCATGAACACTCCATGTCTTTCCTTTTATCTGTGTCTCTTTTAATTTCTTCCATTAGTGTTTTATAGTTTTCAGTGTAACAATCCTTCACCTCTTTGGATAAGTTTATTCCTAAGTATTTTTGTTGTTGTTAATACTGCAAATGAGACTGTTTCTTGAATTTCTTTTCTGAAAGGTTTGTTGTCAGTGTACATAAATTTCACTAAAAGGTGATGTGTTGATTTTGATCATATAAGTTTACAGAATTTGATTTTTATTTCTAACAGTGTTTTTGTTGTTGAGTTCCTAGGGTTCTCTACATATATGATCGTGTCATCTCCAAAAAGAGAGAATTTTACTCTCCTTTCCAATTTGAATGTCTTTTTTTTTTTTTTTTTTTTTCCTTATCTAACTGCCCTGGTTAGGACTTTCAGTACTATGTTGACTAGAAGTGGCAAGAGAGAGGCATCTTTGCCTTGTATCAGATCTTAGAGAATAAGTTTTCAGCCTTTCCTCTTTGATTATGACTTTAGCTGTAGGTTTTTCATACATAACCTCAATTATGTTGAGATAAATGCTTTCTATATATATTTTGTGAAAATCGTGTTAATGTTTCTTTTTTTTAAAGAGGCATAGATCTGAGAGGAATTTGTATGTGTGTAAAAACACTTTTATTAAGATTTTTTCAGAAACTAAAATGAAATTAGTTTATTTAATATGCATACACTTCTGTAAAATACATATCAATATATAAATTATATATTATTCATAATACATATTATTATATTAGTATTAAGGAATATCTATCTATCCATCTATTCCCCATTCTTCTATCCATCTATAAGTGTGAGGCAATATTATCTTGCACTTAACTGTAAGAAGTTAAATGAGGCCGGGCCCGGTGGCTCACGCCTGTAATCCCAGCACTTTGGGAGGCTGAGGCGGGCGGATCACGAGGTCAGAAATTCAAGACCAGCCTGGCCGAGATGGTGAAACCCCATCTCTACTAAAAATACAAAAATTAGCTGGGTTTGGTGGCGGGCACCTGTAATTCCAGCTACTCAGGAGGCTGAGGCAGGAGAATCGCTTTGAACCCAGGAGGTGGAGGTAGCACTCAGCCGAGATCAGGCCACGGCACTCCAGCCTGGGTCAGAGAGCAAAACTATTGTATCAAAAAAATAAACAAACAAATAAAATCGGGAGGTTGAGGCAGGAGAATCGTTTGAACCCGAGAGGCAGAGATTGAAGTGAGCCGAGATTGCGCCACTGTACTCCATCCTGGGCAACAGGGCGAGACTCCGTCTCAAAAAAAAAAAAAAAAAAAAAAAAAAGAGTTAAATGAAATTAAACTCTCTAGAGTCAAAACCCACAAATAACTTCTCATATCATCCAGAGTGAAATTCAAAATGTGCCATACATGATTTGCCTTCCTCCTACTTCGCTGTCTTCACCTTCTTTTATTTTTAGTGCTTTTACCGCTTTTGCTCTTCCACCCTGACACTTGGCTGATTCTCGAATTCAATTGCAGAGTTCTTGCCAATGGGCCTTAGCGGTTGTTATTTTTGTCGGGAATGCTTTTCTCCAGTATTTCTGCAAGGCTCGTTTTCTCACCTTCTTTAGGCTCTAAAATCCCATTCTCACTCAAGCCTTTTTTTATAATCCTATTTCAGATTGCGGTCTCCACCTCAGCATTCCCTATTCTCCTTTGTCTAAGCAGTGATCACCACCAAGGATGCTGTATATTTTATGTCTAATATGTTATAATGTTCACCTGTTGTCTGTCTTCTTCCGGTAGAATGCACATTTGAGAAAGGCCACAATTTTGTCTGGTTTTTTTCACTACTGTGTCTCCTGACATAAATTAGTTATTCAAAGGATACTTCTTGAATTGATGAATAAGTGAATAAAAACACAAGGTTGAGTGATAGGCAGGATTTAATTGTTAATTGTCTTAATAGGTCTGTCATATAGCATAACTAAGAAGAGCATATGAGTCATGAGCTTTATTTTTAGTAATTTTTAATTATTTGGTCAATATTAGTCATATAAAATTGGGATAAATTAATTGGATTACGGTTTTTAGATAGTATGCCAATTGATTTATGGAATTAATTACACATGAATGATGATAATTTAAGATTTTATTGATCAGATTTCAATTTTTGTTTCTATTATATTTCCATTTGCTTTTTAAATGTTAGCAGATAAGAAATATGGGAGAACTGGGTTGGTGGACAGGTAGTTAGCTATCACTAGAATGCCATGAGCAATTGAAGTACAATAAATATCTGATCTTTTTCCCTTGGTTCAGGGTGTGTGTGTGTGTGTGTGTGTGTGTGTGTGTGTGAACTTGAATGGGCGAATAGGTTATGTTTCCTTTAAAAACACATGTGATCATTAAAACCTAGAAAAGCTTAATCATAACTAAAGAGAAAAGCTTCACCCTAGGTTGTATAAATAGTACAAATACATGAAATTTCCAAAGGACTTAATGAGAACAAGTTCTTTGGATTCAAATTAATTTAATTAAATAATGATCAAAAGCAGGTATGCAATGGTATTGTAATATAATTTCTAAAAGTTTAATTTTAAATCACTTTTCTGAAATCTAACTTTTTAATGTTTAAAATATCAGTAAGGAAGATGACTGCTTCCTATCACAGATTTCAGTTCAATGGCTGATGAAGGTCCTCCAGAGTTTGTGGCTAAATGAAAGGAGCCAGCCTATGAGCTAGATATGCCATGATATAGAAAATTTTATTTATTTCAAATTTATAGTATTTATTTCATCTTTTTAAAAATTGATTCACCTAAATGTTGTCATTTTTAAAGAAAATAAAATTCCCTTTATAGTATCTATTATTCAGAATTTCAGAGCCATTCTAGCTATTATTTTAGTTTACAGACTTCTTTTCTAATGGCCTAGAAATTTTCTGTACTAGGACTTAATTAAGGGCATTGGATGTCCCCAATGACCCGATAGAAACTTGACTAGAACTTGACTTAGGTGACTTCTAGCATGCAGGGACTCCGACCCTTGAGTTTTCTGTCTCCCTAAATAGCTTTGGCTCATTTCTGGTATCACTCATGAGAGACCTGAGAGCTCATCCTTCCATAACAATCTACCTTGAGTTCATCACCTGACAGTTGCCTTACTGTTATGCTTGATTTCCAAACTCAATTTACTTCTGGACTTCTGGTTTGTTGACCTTCTGCGCAGATTCACAATAAGCAACTTCTTGTCAGTACACTTCTACAACTCGAGCCCGTATCATTGCTGCTCCTAGCTACCAACCTAACCTGAAAAATCAGAACAAAAAACACAGAAAACCAGAATGAACTGTCACTTGAGGGATGACAGTCCAGCTGTCCATCAAATGACACTCTAGGATAAAGCCAGTGTATATGTCTGAGATCACAAGGAGGGAAGTTGTGAAATGGACATCCTTTTTATTTCCAGGTGCACGGTGATATCAGGTATCTCAGATAACAGTGTCCAACTTCTGATATCTCTTACCTATTGAATTCCTTTTTTTTTTTTCACATTATCAAGCTTTCTTTACACATTGTTGACAATACAGTTGTAATTTAGTTGTTAAACATATTATTTTTTAAAAATGAGGTGTGTACTCTAATCATCATATTCTGGTGTTCCTTGGCTTGATAAATATTTGCTATATGAATCACTTTTGTGATTAATTGACTAAATTAATCTGGGTTTACATTACTTGAAATTTGTTACTTTAAAAAATCATATCTGTTCAAAGTTGCCAGATGAATCATCTTCATAGAAATAACTGATCAATTCATTTTAAAAGCCACATTTTCAAATATTCATAAGCCACAACAAATCTCATTGTTTATGCCAAGTGTCAAGTATTTTATTTAGTCTGACCCACTCACTGAAATCATGTATCAAAATGGATTGTAAGTATTTTCAAGATTCATCCTTGAAAATGTCATATTTTAAAATGATTAAGTTTCCTGAAGCTTTATGGAAAAATTTGAGTCTAATTCAGAGAATTTTAGGATATCCATATAAGCACATAGAGTGCGTTTGATAAATGACTATGTTCACAAGGAAAGATATACCTCCCATAAGGCTTTAATAAAAGAGATAAAGTGTAGCATTTTTGTGTAGTTTTATTTAAAATATGGCATATGAATCATGTATATTATAAATATAGCTTGCAGAAAAAGCTATGGTATACTTACACTAGTAACCAATGTGGTTGAATTGATTTTAATAGTCTCTGCAAATTCAGTTAGACATGAAACATGCAAGTTTAAATTAATAAGTTCAGAAAAAATTTTTCTCATATATGCTTCTTTTCTTTAGATATTACTATATCTCAGAAAGATGAGTACTTTATTTCACTCAGTAGAGAGGTTAATTAAGTAAACTTAATTAATAATAAATGAACTGCTTTCATTTAGAAGTCTGATTTTATATGTTTAGAAAATTAAAGAAATATTTTGATATTATATTTTATTTGTTCTTTCTGTGCCCAGATGAATACCTTTGCTGTGCATGTACCGTAAAAAGCATGATAAGGCAGAATTCTCTGTCCACAAGGCAGACATTATTTAACTAGAATAGCAGCATAAACGATGGGGATGGAGGAGAAGCTGGTTTAGTGGCTGAGAAATCTGGTAGTACTATTGGTAATGTCCTGGATGAAAATTGTGAAGATTTGTCTCATTCTGAGGAAATAGTCACTTTCTAAAACGTGGTAATTGTTTTAAATTTACATGGAAAATCCAGTTGTAATATAGAACATTCTAACCACCAGATAGAAAGTTATGTAGATAGGACATCCTTGCCCGTTATCACAGAAAATCATATATAGAATGTGTAGCAATTGCTCATCATCAAACTAATTATGAAAATATTAATTTTTAAAATTGATCTTTCAGAAAGAAACAGTCATTTTAGATGTCTTTCGTTAACAGGGTTTAAACATTTGTAATAATTTTGTGGTATTTTTTCTTAGTAATATATTAATATTGCATTTGTTTTCAGAAAGTACAAAGCATTTATTTTTTATTTAAAAATTTAAAAAATTTTATTATCATGAAACTGCAAACAAAAAGGTGACATTTTACTAAGATGACTGAATAATATATCACATTAGGTATGAAAAAGTTGTTATGACATAAGTAAATTAAATAGGACACAATATAGCTGTAATTTATACTCACTTCAATTTAGAATTCTCATGGTTCCCAGGAAGCAAACTGAGTGATCCATAATTGCATCTTAAATTAAACTTTTTGCAGCGATTAACCTCTCTAGCACTGCTTGTTTCATGAACATATAACTGTTATATTATCAAAAGTGTTTTCTTTCAGAAATGTTAAAGACTAGTTATTCCTCTGTTTTATAGAAGTGTTTAAAAACAATTTGTGAATGCACTTAGAAAAAGGCTAATAGATATTTTCTTCAAGTTGTATCCAAATGAGCAGAGCTTACTACAGAAGTAGATGCTTTAGCTACAGGGCAGGGAACCTGTGGTTTAAATCTAAAGGATTATAATGTGACACATTTATTTGAGGAAATCTTCTTTGATCCTCTAACACAGAAAGACAATGTGAGAATTAAAGAGCAAAGAACAAAAGCTGAACTGTGAATTTGATGACTCCCCATGTTTGCATCCAAAAAGCTATGAAAAGCATTGATTGGAAATTAACTTTAGACCATATTTGCTTCTTAGAAAAATAAAAGTTTTAATGTTAAGTTGTAGACCATTGACATGTGAATAAATTACAAAGAGATAAAAGGATAGTGATTTGCTTCATTGCTATGATTATAAATAATCAAGGTTTTGCTTTAAGAAAATGAGATCAAGTTCTGCAATGTTAGCGTTTCTATGAATCTTTTTTTTTTTTTTTTTTTGCTTTCTTACTTTCAATGAGTCTCATCATATTAAGTAGAACTTTTGCTATAGATGAAAAATGAAGCCAGTGTTGACACAGTTGGGGGTAAAAATTATCTCCTTAAATATCCTCTTTCCAGCAGTCAAGATATCCAGTTTTCTCACAATTTTGGTAGGTGGTTGAAAATTAAATTTTTATAAATACCAATTGCAAACTGCATAAGAACAAATGAAATTAATGCAATGGTTTAAAATTATAGATATATGACAAGACATTTTTGAAGTGTGTTCGCATGGTTCAAAATTAAATTTAAAAAGAGGAAAAATAGGCAAAAGCAGTGGTATTTAAGGGGGAAAGAGATATAAAAATCAATGAGGAACAGCCAAACATGAGGTGTGGGAGGAGCTACATAAGTGGGATCTAACTTTCCAAATAAGTAATGTCTTCCTTTTCATAGTATTGAATGCAAATAAAGCATTGAATCAGGAGATATCAGTACTCTCCACTTACATCTAGAAATTCGTATCTGTGGAGCTCTATTTTTCAAAAATCACTGAACTGTTGCAGATCAGAAAATGTTGGTTTTTATCTTTAAACAATTGGATATACAGTTACCTAAATTATGAATGCAAATGAAAAGTTCTTAGGGAAATTGAAAGTGCTACTCCAGTGAACACAAGAATTATAAGAAAATAAGATGGCCTTATTGCTGATATAGAGAAAAACTTGAGTTGTCTGGATAGATCAAACCAGCCACAGTATTTCCTTAAGCCAAAGCCTCATCCAGAGAAATTATGTCTCTGCAATTCTATGAAGGCTGAAAGAGGTGAGCTGCAGAAGAAAAGTTTGAAGCTAGTAGAGGTTAGTTCATGAAGTTTAAGGAAGGGAGTCATCTTCATAACATAAAAGTGCAAGGTGAAGCAACACTGCTGATATAGAAGGTACAGCAAATTACTTAGATCTAGCTAACATAATTCATGAAAGCGGCTACACTAAACGACAAATAGCCTTGTATTGAAAGAAGATGCCGTATAAGACTTTCATGAGTGTATATACAAAAGGTAGCATGCTGTAGATACTATTTTACACATTTCTTTTTTCTATTTAACCGTATATCCTGAGAATCCCTCCATATCAATTCATAGACATCATTGTGATCATTTTTCATCTTTGTTATTAATGTATAGTGGTATGTATCCCAATCAAAAAATTTGGCTATATAATTCTGTAATTTCGTGAGGTTACCACTGGTTTGTATTAGTTGATCTTCTTTTTTTTAATTTTTATTTTTAGCTTTTTGGGCAGGGGCCATGCTAATTTTCTCTGCATCCTTCCAATTTTAGTATATGTGCTACAGAGGCAAGCACATTGATCTTATTGAAACAAATGTTCTATTAATGCTGTGGAAACAAAAAGTATAGATCAGTACATTTTGATTGTTATCAGAAACTCAATGTTATGTTTATATTTGAGAGCTGGACCTATCAATTTATGAGATGTGTGCTAAACTGGACTCAATATTAATGCCTTTCTAAGGCTTTCTCTTAAAACTTTTAACACTTTTTGTTGTACCTGCTAGAGTTCTATTTAATCCATAGTGCGTTTTCATCATAATCACTATGGTTCACACTCTAAAAAAATACAAGATCTTCTTTGACTAAGTTAATATTTTTGTTCTAACTTTAGCATTATCTAGCATTTGTTGTCTAAGTATACTTTTGCTTTGCAATTATTGGACACATTTTTTTCTCCATATTATTACCTTAAACTTTCAAAGCAGATATGTTCTACATTTATTTTCTGTAAATAGCATACACGTAGATATTAATTTTTGACTCAGGGTAATGGTTTTCTCAGTGTAGTAGTATCAAAATAATCTACTTGGTCTTAGTTCTGTTGTTTTATGCTTTTCATTTGCTGTTGTTCCTTTTTGTTGCTGATTGTTTTTCTCTAAGTTTCTCATAAGCATATGTTTTTATATTACTGTATTTGTTGCAAATGTACAGTTTCATACTACTTTAAAAATGTATTAACTTAAAATCTAAGTTCAAAAATGTCCATATTTCTTAAATAACCCAGTTAAGGAAATAAAGTATATATTGACACATACCAAGGTAGATTAACAAAATTCAATTTTATTATTTCTGTGTACTGATTTTCTAAGAATTGTCTACATTATGTCAACATATCACAATTAAGGAACATTGCACTAGTATTGCTATTACTATTACTATTTTATAGCTTTTGTTTTAGTTATATTTATATTTGACTTATTTCATAACTATTTTTATAATTATCTACATGTGATTTTACATGAACTGATTTCGTAATTCATTGAAAAAATGTATTCTATGACTATCACTTTCTAAAGTTCTTATTGTGATCCAGCTCTTACATTGTAATGTAAATGTAAAACTTTTACATTACATTAAATGTAAATGTTTTACAATGTAAAACTGCCTTTTACATTGGGGCATATGCCTGCAGCCACTCCTGTAGACACACACTTAATATTTTGTTTGTTTGGCTTCTTCCCACATTAGTTAGTTTTCTTGCATAGAAGTGCTTGGTTACCAACCCAGTCCTTCAAGAAACATAGTGATTTACCATTTTATCTTCCAAAGTTTAATATTATCAATAAAAATTCAGAGGCCTCCATGGTTTTTCATTCTATGTAGAAGGAATTTTTATTTTTCTGCCTTTTTTTCTTTACTTCTTGAAATTCAAAAAAGTTAACCATACTATACCTCTTCCTTATATTGCCTGATCCGTACCAAACCTTTGAAAGTCACAAACTGTTTCAAGATAGTTTTGTCATATTTTAAATGTGATTATTGCCTCTGTTACTACTTCTGATTCACATGATGCAGGTCTTTTCTCATAATGTCTACTTGAGGATGTATGACTTTATATATTATTTTTCATCTGTTTTGTTCTTTATCATTATGCTATTATCAGAGCAAATTGAAATGTGTTGTCCCACATTTATCATCTGATACTTTACATAATTGATTCTGAACCTTAATATTTCTAATAAAATTCTGATATTTGTATTTCTTTAAAATTTTCATGGATCTCAATAAACTTTTTTTATACTACCCATGTACTTTTAGAATCCAAATTTACATAAAATTTTAAAGTATACATAGATGCTTGCTAAAGTTTATACACCACATTCCTGTGATCTTTGTTTCAAAAATGCATTATACTTCATACCTTGAGTTCTATATTCTTCTTTGTGTATGTTGCTAAATTTTCATATCTCTTTTCTTTCTCCTTTCATGTACGTATTTGTTTAATGACCAGTGACAGGTTTAGTATTGGCATTTGCCATAATCTAGGCAGATCCTTCTTCTTTAGCCCTTCTTTCCCAATATGAAATAGGCTGTTAGGATCCTCTGCTCACGCATTACACATAAGAGTTGATTGAAGAAAATACATGTTATTATTTCAGAGGTTTGAGAATCTAACTGATAATAGGAGTTTCTAAGATCTAATGGAAACCCCAGCATGAAAAATACTTTCAATGGTTATTTGTCTATGCCTGAATAATCCTTGACTCACTCTCTATTTTTCCATATTGGGATTTCTGTTTCTTTTGTTACATATCTGATGTGTCAATGACTGGGTTCAAGGTCTTTTAGATATCTTCTACGCAGTTAATAAAAATATTGAAAGAGTCACTTTTTTTATTGAGTCTGAAATTGGTATATGTAGTCTAAAAATTGTAGCCTGACCTGTCCCTTCTGAACTCAGATAACAGATTGGGACTGAAGTCTTGCCAGATAATCAGAAGGCACTGTGCTGATCTAAAGTACCTAACAGTGCTAAGGACACAACAATCAGTCAATAATTTGGGGTAAATTGAATAATTTATTGTGCTACAAGCACAGTAAATTTGCAACTAAAGCAGTAAACAATCTCTTAATTTGCTTTCTGTTTAGTTTCAGCTTCTATAGACGTAACTGTTCTTCCAACTCTTTACCTAGTTTCTAAGAATATTTGTTTATCCACAGTTTAAGCTCTGTTCACTTACTCCATTTTCATTTAAAATGTAGAAAATTTTATTACATTCTCATTATAGAATATATGTCTGATAGATCATCTTGATTTGGCAGTTTAATGAAAAATGAGTTGGTAAGTTTTCTATTGTTGTTTTCATATAAAGGGATATTGGCTGGTATTAAGTAGATGAAATGTTTTTACTGAAACAAATATTCATGTTTGTTACTGCATGTAAGTTTGCAAACCTTACTGTAAAACTTAATGCTTATTTTAAAACACATGTATACACCCTTATAGCGACCACACTGGTCAAGATATAGAATGATATGGAACATCTACGAAACTTCTTTCATGCCAACTCCATTCCAGAGTTAACCATAATTCAGTTTTCTAACATAATAAGTAAAATTTGCCTGCTTTTGAATTTTACATAACATAAATCATAAAGTTTCTCGTGTGTCTAGCTTATTTTGCCAATTTATCAATAAAACTTTTTTTAATTAAGTGATTCAAATAATGGTTTCCATTATCAAGCTGATTTTCATTATATGAATATAATAGGATTTATTTATACATTCAGCTATGATGGACTATTTTTTTCTAGTTTAGATATATAATGAATTAAGCATCAACACTCTGGTCAATGTCCTTTGATGAACACATGTAAGCATTTCTATTTAAGACTAAAAGGTCTGGGTCATAGAAAATGCATAGTTCAAACTTAGCAGATAGTGCAAAACATTTTTCTAATTTTTTTTTCTAACTTCCCCTTTCACCAACAGGACTTGAAAAGTTCAAGTTGCTCCATATATTTTTGATGCTTGATTATTATAGTACTTTAAAAAGAAAAAGAAAGTAATAGTAGATATGCCGCTGGTATAGGTCTCATTGTGTTTGGATTTGCACTTTGATGAGTGATAACTTTGAACATCTTTTGGTAAGCTTAGGACCCATTGGGAAGACACTTAGATGAACATGTGTTCAAGCCCTTTGCCCATTTTTTATTGAGCTCTTTGTCTTCTTTTACTTATTATTTTGAAAAAGTTTTTAAATACTTTCTGAGAAAAATTAAATATCAAATATTACATTGTCTTTATTTCTTTAATCTTCTGACTTGACTCTTTGCAGTCTTAATGTGCACTTTGATGACTAGACCTACTCACTTTAAAATGGTCCAATTTACTGGTAATTTTTTTTTTTTTTTGTATAGTGCTTTTTTTTTCTGTTCAAGTAAAAAGGGTGCCACTGGCAAGTTGCTTATAATATTACCCTATGTTATCTTCTAAAAGCTTTACTGGTCTAATTTTATATTTAGATGTAAGTCCAAGGTCGGGCGCAGTGGCTCACATCTGTAATCCTAGCACTTTGGGAAGCAGAGGTGGGCAGATAACCTGAGATCGGGAGTTCAAGACCAACCTGACCAACATGGAGAAACCCCATCTCTACTAAAAAACAATTTTAGCCAGGCTTGGTGGCGCATGACTGTAATCCCAGCTACTCAGGAGACTGAGGCAGGATTGCTGGAACCCGGGAGGCAGAGGTTGCAGTGAGCCGAGATCGCGCCATTGCACTACAGTCTGGCCAACAAGAGTGAAACTCTGTCTCGAAAAAAAATATATATATATAAGTCCTTCTGGAAACAATTTTCTGTGTACCATGTTAATTAGAGAACTATATATATTTTTTGGTCTTTTGTTTGTTTACCTTAGGTATACCAAACTGATTCAATATCCTCATATATATTTGTAACATTAAATCTATTGGAAATAAAAAGAAAGCTAAGGATGTCTTAGCAGAATAAGATTTTTAAATATGAAAAATAATTAGCTGGGCATGGTGGCCCAAGCCTGTAATCCCAGCACTTTGGGAGGTCGATGCAGGCGGATCACCTGAGGTCAGGAGTTCAAGACCAGCCTGGCCAACATGGTGAAATCACATCTCTACTAAAAATACAAAAATTAGCCGAGTGTGGCTGTGCCGTACCTGTAATCCCAGCTACTCGGGAGGCTGAGGCAGGAGAATCGCTTGAGTAGGGGAGGTGGAGGATGCAGTGAGCCTAAATCAATCGCACCACTGCGCTCCAGCCTGGGCGACAGATTGAGACTTCGAAAAAGAAAGAAAGAGAGAGAGAGAGAGAGAGAGAGAGAGAGAGAGAGAGAAAGAGACAGAGAGAGAGAGAAAGAAAGAAAAGTTAAATAGTAAAAATATTCAGCAGCAAGTCTGACAGCTAATTTAATTTTTCAAATACCATAAGTTGAAATGGCATTTCAAGATTTCTTCAAGAACTGAAAAATCTATGATTTTTATTGGTGACAATTTCCAAGTACTGCTACTACTAAAGCTATTTGCTGCCTATATTCATATGTGAAAGGAATAATAAACCTTGCTTAGAGATTAGCAGAGGTTAAGTTGTAATTTTTTCCCACTCAAGTCCATTAGTCCCTTTAATTTGATATCCTAGAATTCAAGTTAAAAATCACAGATTTATGGAAAATAACACTTCTGCTTCAAGCCATGGCGGTGTCATTGCCGTACTTTGTTATATAATTGGTGATCATGTATATATTAGGTTGTTTTTTCCATCTTGTTACATACCTGTATCTATGTATTCTTTCACTAGCAAGACAGTTCTTTAATTACTGCATCTTAACCAAAGGACTTGAAATTTGGCAGTGTAAATATTAAGCTTTATTTGTCTTCAAAAGTATTTTGGCTATCTTAGCCATTTTGACTTTTACGTACATTTAAAATGATTTTGAAAAAACTGCCACTGTTTTCATTAGGTTTTGTTCAATAGATCATTTCAGGAAGCCTTGACAATATAGAGTTTTTGATGAATAAGTGTAAAATTTTCATCTTGTTATTTATCATTTTAAAGTCACTCAATTATGTTTTATAGTTTTCCATATAAAGGCAACGTAAATTTTTATGTTTCTAATGATATGATCAATGGCTTATCTGATTTTTCTAAAATATGAAAATACAATTAATTTTTTTGTATATTAACTTTTAATCAAACAACTAATACAATTATTTTAAATTTTTATAGATTGTCTTCATTTTCCTTTGGAGATTTTAACTGAATGTGAATAGTTTAATTTATTCCATTTCAATATTTATATGTGTCTTTTATTTGCTATCCTAACTGCATTGTTGACTAGAATTGGTAGTAGTGGACATGTTTATGTAATTTATCTCAGAGGAAAGATTTGCGGGTTTTAATCACTGATGCTATTTTTGCCTTATTAGCTATTGGTTATACTTCATCAGATTTAAAAAGTTCAATTTTATTTTCAGTTTTCTGAGATATTTAATCATAAGTAAACCAATTTTTGATTTATCATGATTTTTGTCAAATGTCTTTGCATTTATTGATAGATTTCCCTTTATTTGGTAGGTACACTAAAATTTATTGATTTTTTGAAAATTAAATTAAAAATGAATTGGTATAAACTCATCTTTATCATGATATATAATCTTTTTATGTTCTACTTTATATAATTTGGTAAAACTTCTATAGACATTTGTGCATCTGATTTCAAGTAAAATGCTAAGATACAATTTTTCTTTTCTTACAGTGTTTTTATTGTTTTAGTCATTATTACACTTACCTCTTAAAGAAGATTAAGAGATGCTTTATTTTTTAATTTGTCTTCTCTAGAGAGTTTAAGATGGGTGTTAATTCTTTCTTAAAGTGTTGGTAAATATAACTGATTAAACTATCTGTGTTTGGAGTTTTCTTTCTGGAAAAAATATAGAAGTTCACTTTGTTTATTTCTTCATTTTTTAATTTTTACTTCTGTGAAGATTAGTAGGTTAGCCTCACTCTGCAGTTCAGGATCTTTTGAACAACTCCTGGTGTCCATGGAACTCCAAAATGCCAGTCTCTGTCATCTAGTTAGAACAAATATTTCGTGATCCTAGACTACCATGCTCCTCTTAAAGCAAGGTAAAAGGGCAATTGCCCTATTTGATGTGCAAATAAGAAAAAAAAGGAACTTACCCAACGAAAGAGTCCAAGAGACTAATTTGAAAATCTCACCATACTGGATTTCCGTTTTCTCTGTTCTTTTGACCACTAAAGTTCAGGTTGCCAGCATTATATAATGAAGAATTCAAGCAGTTGTTTTATGTTCTTTATCCAGCTTTCATAGTTGCTTTCAGTAGGAGGTTAGCAAAGTAAAAGTTACCCAAACGGGGCTGGAATTTGAAGTTCCAAAATTGGTTTTCATGCATTGTTATTCTGATAAAGGCTTCTATTCTCATTATCTCATTTTCTATTCTTATAACTCATTAATATTTATGGCTATCAACATGAAAGATTTTCTTTGCAAAAGCAATTAAATGCTGTGCTTATTTTTAAAGCCCTTATCCAAGATCTTCTTTTTTCAGAGCCCAAGGAAGTAGAAACAATATATTAAACTTAGTCCTCTCTTACTTTATCCTCTTGCCAACAACAAATGGCTTCAGAACTAGCTCCATCAATATATATACACATCCCATTAAAATTCTTTCTTTCTCTCCCGTATTTTTCAACATATCTGAAAACTCTATGTGCCATGAATCTTTATGTACAAGTAAAACAGCACTATTTATTGAGTTTAGTGCACAAGAGAAAAAAGGAGAAAGGATTGGCAGCAAATTGATTATCTCCCTGAAGCCGTATCACTGCTCAGCGGATTGTGCTCCTAGGACCTGTGAATCACATCTCAAGATGTGTGTCTGATGACATCTGAGATTTTAATAAATCTTTTCAATCATGGCTTGTCAATATTGGGCCCAGTTTTTTTCCTATTAGTTGGTTTTTTTAATGAAAGCTAATTTTAGAGTCAATTTGGGCTGAAAGCATCATTACAACATGCAAGATGCAAACTGCAAGAAACTTCCCTCTCCACTGGGCATTCATATCCTTATAATATGCAGAGGCCATTACTCCCCTAACTGCTAGTCATTAGAAGGTTATACACTCATGACTGGGCAATTGTATGTAATGCTGGCCTTTTCTCTAACGCACTGAATGTTGATATAATGAATGGAAACATTTCTTTATACAGTTTGTGACCAAGTGCTAAGTTATGTATAGTCTATAAAACATTTGAAAACAGATGGTATATGCACTTATCTTTGAAATTCAAGTTTAAAAAGTCATCATACCACCTTTCTGAGGATTTTCCTCTTGCCATCTCAGAAAGAGACTACAGTAAACTTTAATTTTCAATACGTCATAGTGAAACACATTTTACTGTAGTCAGTTGTTAATATGTAGTTTTCTCCATTATGTGTATTCCTATCCTGAAAAATGATAATGTCTTCTTTTTGGAGACAGTGTCTTGCTTTGTTGCCCAGGCTGGAGTGTAGTGATGTGATCATGTCTCATTGCAACCTTGAACACCTGGGCTCAAGCAATCCTCCTGCCTCAGTCTCTCAATAACTGAAACTACATTTGCACGACACCATACCTCGCTGTTTTTTTTTCTTTCTTTTAGAGGGAGAGTCTCACAATTTTTACCAGGCTGGCCTTGAACTCCTGGCCTCGAGTAATCCCCCTGCTTCAGCCTCCCAAAGTGATGGGATTACAGGCAGGAGCCACTGCCCCAGAAAGAAAAAAAAAATGACAGTTTCTCATTCATCTTTCTGTTCATCTAATGTCAAACAAAGAGGAGCTTCACAATCAAAACGGTAGTTATATCATTTGGATATCTGTCTCCTCCAAATCTCATGTTGAAATGTAATTGCCTATGTTGGAGGTGGGGCCTGGTGGGAGGTGTTGGGACATGGTGGCAAATCCCTCATGAATGGCTTGGTGCTGTCCTCAAGATAGTGAGTGAGTTCTTACAAGATCTGGTTATTTAGAAGAATGTGGCATCTCCACTGACTCTTTCTTGCCCCTCCTTTGACCATGTGAGATTCTGGCTCCCTACCACCTTTAACCATGATTGTAAGCTTCCTGAGGCCTCACCAGAAACAGATGCCAACATCATGCTTCTTTTAAAGCCTGCAAAATCATGTGCCCATTTAACCTCTTTTATTTGTAAATTACCTAGCCTTGGGTGTTTCTTTGTAGCAATGCAAGAGCATAATAACACAAGTAAAAATCAGTTAATGAAAGGTCTCAGTATAAGGTTATTAATTTATTCATGAAATGTCTGTTTTACTTTCTTCAAAGGCATATTTTGCTCAAAATAATTGATCATCTGAATAAAAAACTATATAAACACAACTTTAGGCTAAAAATATGGCATGCCAATTCTCTATTGTGTCTGAAATTTTTAACATAGAATTTAGACTGTCGACAGTAATCTTATTCACCTTGGAATACACTTAAATGTTACTGGAGAGTTGAACTCAAGGAAATAGAATCAGCCTAGCCAGAAAATGCAATTCAAATCACAAACTTAAATAGAAGGAAAAAAAAAAAAAAACAGACAACATTTCAAAGAAACCTGAAATTACTTTGTTAGAAATGCAGAAGAGGATAATTGCAAGGAGATGATCACTGACTGCTTAAAAGTATTCTAGACAAAATATATTTAAAACCCAAATGTGTTTGTTCTGTAACAGGCAAAATTGAGCAGAACTGAACAAGAAAGTAGACTCTCATTTGCTGAACCAAACTTTTTAATGGAGAAGCATTATTTTCAGATATCCAATTTTACTTACTCCTTAGTAAGTATTAAGAAGCTCATTAATACTCTAAGAAAAAATAATGTTCTCTTTGAAGTAGTATAGAAAGAATGGCACACTCAATATAAATGCATATATAAATAGAATCAATATGTTTCTTCAGAGTTATTTCCAAATACTAATGAGGGATTCACACATGTTATGACCATTTAACAAAACCCATGTTGTAAGTCTTGGGGACTTAAGTGTTTTTACGTAAAAGACAAGATTTGTATTAAAGAGCACTCTGCCATTTCTACTTTCTATAGACTTTAATGTTTTCTATAGTTAATTATTTTGTCCAAGTAATAAAATGATTTGGAGTCCACAAAGCTTCATTACAATTTCAAACTAAAATATTTGTTTCCATTAGCAACACCAGTTATATATTTTGCTTGAGTATTTCATTTGAAATGTAATTGATAAAAATGCAGTCATCCACTTATTAACAAGGCATTTACTAATTACCTGCTATGTGCCGGGCATTGTTCTCAAAAGTGTGACTATCAAGTCAAACAAAAAAGGATTCATTACTTCAAATAACTTACATTTAATTGGGAAGGATAGGCATTATTTAATGTAATAACTATTGTAATCCTTTATCTTTCTTCCTATGTTTAGAATACATTGGGCATAATTAAAATTTGACATCTTTGAAGAAGAAAAACTAGCAGTTGAAATAATAAAACACTGCAGTTGATTGTTAAATAGCTAAATCATCTTTTGATTTTTAAAATATGGTTCAAATATTAATATAATTCAATGTAAAAACAAATATTTTAATAAAAGAATCTACTCATAAAACCAGAGACATCCATAGTCTCTGTAAAATTCCGCTATTTGGATGGATATATTTATATTCCAGGCTTAGTTTGCTTATTAACTACAATATTATGTGTTTCTGAATTTTGGTGAATCTTATCTTGAAGGTTTGCCAAAAATGTCTATGTGAGCAGTGAGGTCATTAGAATGGTTAGTAAATAACTCATTCTTCTCATCAGAGGATTATAAACTTGATAAAGCAATTTGTAATGATAGTTTTAATCTAAATAGCTCAATCATGTTCTGCACAAAAGACATCCCTTTGCAAATATTATATAATGAAAGTGGGGCTATTATAATGATTGTTAGGAAAGTGCATAAATGCTGACTGAATTGAAGACTAAGTTTTGGAAATTGGTTCCATTCTGTTGTTTATATTTGGGTAACTACACTGAATACACATTCTGGTATACACTGTAAAAAGTATTTTGGTTTCATTGATCATTTTTATTTACACAGAAGTCTCATATTGTCTTTTATGAAATTCTGCTTTATAAAAATAATATCTACCTGAAACTCCTAGAAATGACTATAGTTCTCTAATTAAATGTACTACTTTCTGTCTTCTTGCTGAACTTCCTGAAATACCTGAATATATAAACTGATTCTAATCTTTAAAGGATGTTTTCTATCCCTCAGAGCACAATTGCCTAATAAGTTGTTAGGAAGATGGAACATGTATAAGATTCTGGTAGATATTTCTAAAACAGAAACATAAGTTCTTTAAATTATAAAATGTTTCTCAAAATTAAATATCCCAAAAAGCATAGACATTTCTCCCCTCAAAATACGTGGAATGTGTCTGCTTATCTAAACATGTATTAAAAACAATCTTATTACCAAACTGTTTCTTTAGCACACATCATCCAACACTAGTTATCATTTAGCCAGTATTTCCATCTACTAATAGCATTGAATGACTAACTTCTTGTGCCAGAAACACTTTTGACGTTTCAGCAAACACACCTTAACAAAACATAGTGTTCTGCCTTTATGTAGCCCCCAACACATTAAAATGCTGTTAAAAATTTACAACCATGAAATAAGTATTATAACAATGATTTGTAAAGAAAATGGAAGCAAATAGATAAGTGTAATTTTCTTTCTCTAGAAACAAAATAAATAAAATATGTGAAGATGAGTAGGAAAACATCGGTTAGAGAATGGAAGTGAGGATGGCACTACCAACAAAGGAATGTGTGTGTTCAACAGCAGTGACTTTAAAAAAAAAAAATAGGCATATCCACGAACCAGGAAGGATTTTCTGGGTCTGGGTTTCATATCCATGCTAGTTGTAATGCAAAGTGTGTACTAATAATTTATCATGAATTGGAAAATTCTACAGCAAATAGAATGCATATTGTATTTTAGTAATGCTAAGGTTTTACCTCTAAAGAAAGCTTGAGGTGCTTTGTCAGTAATATGGTCAAATATTTTCTAAAATCAATAATAAATTTATATTTAAGGCTATCTACTTCATATTTGATACATAATGGCCCCTTCCTTTACTTAATGTAATTTATTAACAACTTGTAGCCTGTGTAGGATTATCTTAATTACTGTGTGAAAGATATTGAATCTTCTACAAGTTTTACTCATTAAAACTACAACATAAAGAGGAAAGAAAGAAAGAGGTACAGTTAGGAACTGGGATAGTACCACCACAGGAGGCCCAATACATAAAACACAAATCAGCTTTGAGTATTTGCAACGATCATTAGCAATTATAGAAACCTGCTAGGGACTGAATGTTGAACTGGAGACCATTATCTTCAGTGAAACAATTCAAAGACAGAAAGTCAAAAACTGCATGTTGTCACTTACAGGTGGGAGCTAACATGGACATGGAGTGTGGGAGGGTCGGGGAGGGGATGTGAGGGATGAGAAATTACTTCATGGGTACAATATACATTATTCAGTTGGTGGTAACAACAGAAACCCAGACATCACCAACACACCATATGTTCATGTAACAAAAACTGGGCTGGGCACGGTGGCTCAGGCCTGTAATCCCAGCACTTTGGGAGGCCAAGGCGGGTGGGCCAGCTGAGGTCAGGAGTTCAAGACCAGCCTGACCAACATGGTGAAAACTCGGCTCTACTAAAAATACAAAATTAGCTGGGCGTTGTGGTGCGCGTCTGTAATCCCAGCTACTTGGAAGACTGAGGGAGGAGAATTGCTTGAACCTGGGAGGCAGAGGTTGCAGTGAGCCAAGGTTGCATCATTGCACTCCAGCCTGGGCAACAAGAGCAAAACTCCATCTCAAAACAAACAACAACAAAAAGAAAAACAAAACAAAACAAAAATCCAGAAAAACTGCACTTGTACCCCTTAAGTTTATAAAAATAAAGAACACTCAAATGTTGAAGTCTAACCCCCTAGTGTGATGGTGGTCAGAGGTGTGACCTTCAGGAGGTCACTAAGTTTAGATGAGATCATGAGAGTGAGGCCCCGTGATGGGATTCAAGACCCCAGATCTTTCTCTCCCCACCACCTTCTAATGTGATAATACAGAAAATCAGATGTAGTCTCACTGCAAACCAGGAAGAGGCCTTCATGAGGAATTGAACTGGATTCTCCATCTCCAAGTATTGTGAGAAGCAAATTGTTGTTTAAGCCACCCAATCTATGACATTTGTTACAGCGGCCTAAACTGGCTAAAACACTGAAAAATGAAATATTAATTTAAAGAGACTTACAACCATTTTATGCATGCAAAATACTAATACTACTTTATGCAGCTGCAAAATATTATCTTTTATTTTTTTAATTTCACCATATATGGACTATTTCTATGCTGTAGGACCTATGATCCACTCATGAATAAAATCAATAAATGCAATTCAATTTAATCCTCTGCTCATCTAGATAGTCACGAAACTCAGCAATAATATACATGATGGCACTACAATTTACATAAAGAATAAATAGTTCCCAGGGTTTACCAGATAATCAATACATTGTCTTGTTCTATCCATTTGAATAAAAGGAAGTGTAATCTTTTCCAAAAATTTCCATCCTCAAAGACAAATGATAAACTGTTTTTATTTATTCAAGTTTTTATTTAATTAATGATACACCATTGTGTGAAAAGAGTTTTTTTCCTTTTTATTTTTTATGTATAATCATAGTCACTTCCCTGAGCTGTGCAGTGCTATCTCTGTTATATTATCAGCTCCATAAGGCCAAGATTATCACTGTTTTGTCTGTTGCTGTCCAGGCAGAACCTAATATTCGTTTTTAGTATTTTAGTTTCTTTGGAGAAGATATTCCCCTTGCAAAATTCTATAACGCATCCTTATCCTTTTTATCACAGCTCTTTTCTTTCCAGACAATATTTTTCTAACTTTATGCCAATTACTTAATATTTTCTTGATTGTTTTAGCTTTCTATTAGGTCTTGAAATCAGGTAGTGTTTCTCCTAAAAGTTTATTCCGCCTTTTCAAGTTATTTAGGCATTTTAATTCCTTTGAATTTTCACATGAATTTTAGATTCAGTTTGTCAATTTCCACACCAAAAACAAAGGTCTACTGAGCTTTTGATTGGGATTGTATTAAATCTACAGATATATTTGGGGACAATTGATATCCTAACAATAAAGAGTTTTTTCATTAATCTTTAATATGGTTTACCTCTCCATTCATTAATGTTTTCTTTATGTACCTTAAATTGTTTTGTATTTTTCAATATGCAGGTTTTTCATATTATTTATTTTATTTATCCTGAAGTGTTTCATGTTTTATACTTTCATAAATGCTACTTTTTTTCCAAATAGCAATAATAGTGCATAGAAATACCACTGATTTTTATGTATTGATTTTTTTATCTCTCATCCTTGCTAAACTCATTTCTAGCAGCTTTTTTGTAAACTCTGTTGAATTTTGTACAGAGATAATCATGTTGTCTGCAAATAAGGACAATTTATCTCACATACTGTAATTTTGCTCCCTGTAAGTATGATTTGAGTTTTCTAAGAAATATCTTGTGTCAGTGCCTGACTTTTTAAACCTGTGGAGTATAATTACAATAACCTTTAATATCCTATCTAATTCTAACATCTATGTCAGTCCTGAGTTAGTTTACAATGAACGGTTTTTTTTTTCTTATGGGTGATATTTTCCTGCTTCTTTGCACGCCTGATAATTTTGTATAGGATGCCAGACATTGTGAATCATACCTTTTTAGATCCTCAGTACTTCTGTACTCCCATACATTTTCTTCATCTTTTTTTATGAGCTAGTTATGTGAAACAATTTGACCATGTTGGTTATTTCTTTTAAGATTTGTTAGATGGTAGTGCTCAGTCTAGGACCAATTATTCTCACTGCTGAAGTCAAGTTCTTCTGATACACTACCCAGTGCCCCATGAATCTTGAGGATTTCCTGCTTGAATGATAAGACCAGGCTTTACTGGTCCTATGTGAACATGAAGCACTGTTGACTTTAATCCTTCAGGTGGTTCTTTCCCTGGCCTCAGTTTCTTCAAATGTATGCACTGATCTCTCCTCAGCTAAGTAATTAAGAGAAACCCTCTGACACCTCTAAAGATTTTTATCTGCACAATTTTCTCCTCTTCAATATTTTCTTCTGTGAATGCTAGCTGCCTTGGCTTCCTCATTCTCTGAGCTCCATCTCTCCTCTTCTGTGATGTGGATTACCTAAATTTACCATCACTGAGCCATGGCCAGAAAACACCCCAACACAGTAGCAGGCATTGGCAGATTGAAGGACCCCCTCATTGGTTTCCCTTCTCTCAAGAATCATTGTCTTTCATTGCCTCATACCCAGTGTTTTGAAAACTGTTGCTTTATATTTTGTCTCTTTTTTGTTTATTTTAAATAGGAGAGTGAACCAGGTTCCTTTTAGTTCATCTAACTGAAAAGAATATTAACCTTTGTTTCTATTTTAACTGTTTTAAAATTGCATACCTTACAATTGATACTTACAAGTACAGTGTATCTTTTTCATTGTATAATAAAACTGTTTTATTTGATGTAACATTCTTCCTAATCAATTTCATGTTAAAATGGAACAAAAAATAAATCACACTTTATATGTGTATTAATTAGTCAGAGTTTTCCAGAGAAATAAAACCATATATTGAGATCTACAGTCTATAGGTCATCTATTTAAGGGATATAATATATATTTATAAATATATGCATATATGAAAAGATTTATTATGAAAATTGACTCACATGATTATGGAGGCTGAGAAGTCTCATTATCTGCCACCTGCAAGCTGGAAAACCAAGAAAGCTGGTAGAATAATTCAGTCTGAGTTAAAAGGTCTGAGAATCAGAGGAGCCAATGATGTAATACCCAGATCAAGGCTGAAGATTCTAGAACCAGCAGGGGTGGGGGTGAGGATGGGAGGCTGCTAGTATAAACCCTGAGCCCAAAAGCCGAAGACCCAGGAGCTCTTATATCCAAGGGCAGGAGAAGATGGATCTTCCAGCTCAAGAAGAAAAAGAAAGAACGAGCCCTAACTCTGCCATATTGTGCTATTTAATCTTGGATGATGTCCACCCACCTTGGTGAAGGCAGGTCTTTCAGATGCAGCCTAATAACTCAAATGCTAATTTCCTCCAGAAATTCCCTCACAGACAAACCCAGAAATAATGTTTTACAGGCTACCTGGACATCCCTTAGCACAGTCAAGTTGGCACATAAAATTAACCACCAAGATATTCTAGAAGTCTGATTTTCTTATTTAAAAGAAAAATAACTACATACATATCCTGAGGGAGCCTGACTGGTCATTCTCTAAGTTTAGCTGCCTGGCACATATACTTAAACAGATGGACACATTTCATGTGGATGGTGGCCTCCAATACCCTTGGAAACAACCAAAAGTGCTTGTAAGAAAATGGAAATTTATATCTACTTAATCATTGTTAAATGTACTACAATAATTGCCAGGATTGTCTCCCATAAATCATGAAAGAGACAGTTTCGGCCTAAACAAATGTAAAAATAATTGAACTTCCTTCCATAATTTAGCAGTGATTTGTTGAACCTGTACAACTTTCCCCAATAAAGAATCTCCTTTCATTCTTCTTTTGTGTCAGTAATAGGTTTTCTACATTTATGTCAAGTTATCCAAAGGAGAAAACTAACCTATGATGTTAGAAGTTAGGAGAGTGGTATCTTGGGTGGAAAGAGAATGCAGTGATTATAAGGGGACAGAGGGACATTCTGAGACGCTTTTTATGCTACAGCTCTCACTCTTGATGGTGGTAACATTGAAGTGTTATATATGTGCTAATTTTTGAGCCCACTTATGGCTTGCACATCATAGAAAGGTATTAATTTATTGAGGCCACTCATTGCTGATGTTCTTTCCTGTAACTGGTGTTAAGTTAAAGTACAGTCATGGGCAGCATAAGGACGTGTTGATCAGTGAATGACCCTTTATCTAACAGTGACCCCATTAATCCATTAATATTATAATGGAGATGAAATATTCCCTTTGCCTAGTGACTTCATAGCCATCCATAGTCACGTCACAGCACAATGCATTACCCATGTGTTTGCGATGATGCTGGTGTAAACAAAACTATGAGCTGTCAGTTGCATAAAAGTATCACACATTTACAATTATGTATAGTAAATAACAATAGGCCGGGCGCAGTGGCTCACGCCTCTAATCCCAGCACTTTGGGAGGCCGACAGGGGCAGATCAGGAGGTCAGGAGATCAAGACCATCCTGGCTAACACAGTGAAACCCCGTCTCTACTAAAAATACAAAAAAGTTAGCCGGGTGAGGTGGCGGGCATCTGTAATCCCAGCTACTCGGCAGGCTGAGGCAGAAGAATGGCGTGAACCCGGGAGGCGGAGCTTGCAGTGAGCCGAGATCACGCCTCTGTACTCCAGCCTGGGAGACAGAGGGAGACTTCGTCTCCAAAATAATAATAATAATATTAATAATAATAATAATAAATGACTGTTACTGATGTATAAAGTTAACTGTAAAAAAGTCTCAGGCAGGTCCTTCAGTAGGAATTCTAGAAGAAGACGTTGTTATCACAGGAGATGACAGCGCCATGGGTTTTATTACCCTTGAAGACTTTTCAGTGGGACAAGATGTGGAGATGGAAGACAATGATATTGATGATCCTGGCTCGGTGTAGGCCTAGGTAAACAGGTGTGTTTGTGTTTCAACTTTTACTAAGAAAATTTAAGAAGAGAAACAACATTAAAAATAGTAAAAATCTTACAGAATAAGAGTATAAAGAAAGTCAATATTTTGGTAGAAATGTACAATGTTTTAAACTATTACAAAAGAGTCAAAAAGATTTTAAAAAATTAAAAATTACAAGGTAAAAAGGTTACAGTAAGCTAAAGTGAATTCATTACTGAAAACATGAATTTTAAAAAATAAATTTAGGGAAGCCTAAGTAGGCAGTGTTTATTAAGTCTACAGCAGTGTAAAGTAATGTTCTAAGCCTCCACATTCCACCACCACTCACTCACTGACTTACCTAGAGCAACTTCCAATTTTTGCAAGCTCCATTTGTAATAAGTACTCTCTACAGGTATACTATGTTTTGTCTTCTACACTGTATTTTTAGGTATGTTTTGAGTATACAAATACTTACCATTGCACTACAACTGCCCACAGTCCTCAGCACAATATGTGCTGTATAGGTTTGTAGCCTAGAGCAATAGGCTATACCATATAGCCCAGGTGTGCAGTAGGTTTCTAAGTTTCTGTAAGTACCCTCTAGGTTTCTGTAAGTATACTCCATGATGTTGCATAATGGTGAAATCACCTAATAACGCATTTCTCAGAACATGTTCCTGCTGTTAATCAACACATGACTATATATACTTTAATACTACTTTGTCTACAATCAAAGAAACCATTTGTCTCCTAATCTTTTTGTAATTGCTTGGCAAAAAGTCTTAATTTGCAATTTTGTTAGAATGAATGAGTTTAACATATGAAATTATTAAATGTTAACTTATTTTTGCTTTTCTAATAAGTACAGCAAATGATATTCATATTTTGTATTGATTTACAAATCCAACTTGCATACTGAGGACATTAAGATCTGTCAGATAGGATCCTAATATTTTTGTAAACTGTTGCTGGCATTTATATTTATGATATTTTAAAAAATGTTCACAAGTTTTCATTTTTACATTTGAATTTTAATTGATTTACCTATATAAATGTTTCCTTGTACTTTAAACTTATAAAAATTTTACCATTCAGAAATAAGTAATCTGAAATATTTTAGTATGCTTAGTTGATTGTAATGGTGTGATTATGTCTAAAAAATTTTTTGTTTTGAGATAATTAACTAATTGCCCCAGAATAGTAAGTAATTAAAGAAGCAGGACCACTAACTAGGAGTGTTGCAGAAAAACAGATTTGTTACAAGGATTTGACCTCAGGTAATTTTGGAAACTGGTTATACAGTGTGTGTGTATGGCTGTTGTGTCTGCATCTGAGGCCAGGCCTAAAATCAGCAGGCCAAGCAGTGGGGAAGGAAAGATAGACATGAATTAGAAGACAGCAAAGACAAACTGAAACTCGCCTTGCTGAACTGGGTCTCACCTCTGTGCACCTCTGTGTCTCACTCCCTCCAAGCTGCCAGCTTTTGATGTGGTTTGAGAGATGCAGGAGAAGCTGGCACCTCCTGCCATAAACTTAAACATACACCTAGTCCTGCAATGAAAGCAGTTGGAGCTAGAAATCTGACAGGAGCTAAATAAACTGCAGCCCATTCCCTGCTCCAGCAGCCGCACCTGCCTGCCCTTGATTCAGAGAGAGTGAAAAAAAAGATCTGGCTGATGCTCTGTAAGGCTGGATGCCGCTCCACTTCCACAAGGAGTCAGAATATCAGCAACAATATGCTTGAACAGTCACACTGTGCCTGGTGCCTTGCACCAACATTCTGAGTGTGACAAGAAAATAAGTGCTGGTGTACTTTTGCCTTCCAAATCGTAATGCATGCACGTCTCTTGTGGCTGACTCTAATCCAGAACGCTGCAGGAAAGCAAATTATGCATAATGTATTTCCAGCTTAGATAAACAGACCCAACAAAATCCACTTCAGACTAATGTGTATCTCTCTCTCTCCCTTTTTTTTCCCCTTTCTGGAAGAGATGGGGTCTCACTTTCTCCCTCTGTCACCCAGGCTGGCATGCAGGGGTGCGATCAAAGATCACTGCCACCTCAAACTCCTGAGATCAAGCGATCCTCCCACCTCAGCCTCCAGAGGAGCTGGGACTAGGGGCACGCACCACCATGCCTGGCTAATATTTAGAATTTTTTTAAGAAACAGTGTCACTATGTTGCCCAGGCTGATCTGAGACTCCTGGTCTCAAGCAATCTTTCTACCTCGGCCTCCCAAAGTGCTGGAATTTGGAGGTTTGAGTCATCATTTCTGGCCCAGACTAAGGTGTATCTTAAAATAAAAACACATGTACCCTTGTCCAAAGCACACATAAATATAGCCATAACTTGTCTCATTGATATTTGTAAGTTTTAAAAGTCATCTTTTTTTATTTCAGCTTTAATAATTTTTATAGCTACATACAATATCATGAATCATTCACAAACTTAATGTAATTCGTAATAAATAAAGAGCAAATGGTTCTAATTGTATGAATTTCAAAGAAACAAGCAAAACAAGTCTATACAATAGAAGGCAGGATTTTATTACCTTTAGAGAAAGGAGTGAAGTTAGTTATGGACAGAAGGCCTGAAGAGTGCTTTTGGTATGCTGATAACATTTTATTTCTCGACCCGGGTGCTGATTATCTAGATATATTGATTGTGTGACAAGTAAGCAACCTTTACTTGTGACCCGTGCCTTGTGTCAGTGTGTATACGTTATTACTGTACAAACTGTTAAAATGCTATTGTATTTTTAGACTTGACGCTAACGTGTTTCTAAATCATCTGTATTGTAAAATGCACATTTGAGTGGTATTACTTTCGTAACTTTAGTATGATCATTATAATTTATTTTACGAAAAGCAGCCCTAAGTTTAAATCAACTTTCTTCAAATTTACCTAAAATTTTAACCATTTCAAATTACATCTTATGTCACTATCTGTATGTTGTTCAAACCTATATTATTCTAATTATCTTTCTTGCAAGTATTTCTGTTTAGATCCAGAATTATAGTAAGCTTTTGTTTTAATAAAAAGAGATCTTGCAATGGGTTAGAAAAATCTCTTTTATTTCAGTAGAAGGCACAAAATGAACCTAAAAAATAGCTCCCTTTTTCTTTCCAGGAGGCATCTTTAATCTTTTCTTGCCCCTTTTCTCTCACATTTAATTAATTGTCAAATTACTTTAAACATATTTAGCCCCTTTATCTTTTGCTTTTACCTATCATCATTCTAGTTAAAATTCTTATAGCAGTTGATAGAATGTGTATACTATTTCATCTCACATAGCTACCCCTAATCTGTCTGATTGACATCACTTAATTTCAGTCTGTCTTCCAGTTCTTCCTACACATTCACAACAACTTTAAAAATTTGCTTCAATCCTTTCCTCTGAACAAATGCTTACTAATTCTTCATTTCTTTTCTGAAGAAGTTTGAAATTCCTGAATTGGTTTTGAAAGTTATCTATGAATTGGCTTTACTCCCTTTTATCCACATGTCAATTTCCTCTACAAAGAGTCCTCTTGGGCTTCTAGAATTTACCATTTTAATGGAGGAAAGGGGTGCAGGGCAGGTGGAGATCTGTTATAGAAGATCAAATTTAGCCAAGCAAATAATGGGGGAAAATGTACAATGGAACAAATTGTGTGCATGTGTGTGTAACTTACATCTTAGAAATGATCAGAAAATATTAAAATGTAATTTACAATAAATATTTTAGCATGTATAATTTTTAGTTTTTTACTTTTAGTAAATTAAGTCATCCAAAAATGGAGATAGAAACCATAGTAGCAAAATGGCATTATTTGGCTGATAGTCATTGCTCTCAGGAATACTGTGGTCATTTAGGGCTGTGAAATTTGGGGCATTTTTGATAATGTAGCTAAGTTACTGGATAGAAAGATAAAAGGATTCAAGGAAAATTATGTTCCCAGTAATACTTACTCTAATGGCCTTTGTGTTTTAAATCTTTGGAAACCAAGATGTCAGAAAGGATGCAGAAAACAGAGGCATCTCAATTCCCCTGACCTATTTGTCTAGACTAATTCTTAAACATTTTCGAATATAGGTCTAGATTCCTATCAAAATTGACAAGTGACTGGCATTAGAGAAATCTTAAACCTTTTTCAGAGTAGAAAATGTAGCAATATATTTGAGAAGCCAAATAAGAGATATGTAGCATATAAAAAAGGAAGGGGGAAGGGTGCTGAAAAACTATAGAAAAGCATTGCCAAAATTAAATTTTAAAAAGCTGCTCCTTGAGTAACTAGCAAAAAGAAATATAACAGCAGATGGCACTAAACAGGCAGTAACTTTCAATTTTCTTTTTCCTTCTGTCATTATCTAAACTGTCAACTCATATAAGAAAACCCAAGGAAGATAGATAAGGAATAAGAAGACACAATTTCTAAGGAGAATAAAGAACGTGTGAGCAATGGATAACTTGAACTATTTGAATATGCTTAAATTCACAGCTCCAGTGATATCAAGGCTAGAATATATATAGTTACCAAAAGTTTTAGTAAAGTTATTAGTAATCATTTCTTATAAATCAAGAAACTGTAGAGAAAGATGCTAAAGGTGAAAATGCTAAAGTAGTGTTTTTCTATGAGACAAAATCATGTCTTTTTCATAATTTTAATTCACTTTTACCAGATATTCCTGAATTTCTACTCTATTCCAGGCTATGAACTAGAAAATGGAGATAAAAAGAAGACTACATCAGGCTGAGCTAAGAAGATAATAGATTTGTGGTCGATGTAAGATCATAAAATTGAGAGTATATTAGAAAGCCTTCATTTATAGATAAGTCCAAAGTGTTATACAGAAGAGAAAATATCAATATTCACTCCAAGGAGATATACGAATAAGTCTTATGCAAGAAATAACATCATAATAGACAGGAAGAAATCTGAAGGCCATAGGGGACTGCACAGAGTGAACATAAATAATCGTGGCTTATTTAAAGAATGAGGAGTATATTGGAGTAACCAGAATATAGGACACACAAACATGAAATAGGGAAGGGAAAAATGGTAGGAGGTGATTTGTTTTTCTAAGACCACCAGAGTGGGCACAAAAGAACCAGCAAGTAGGCAAGGCTAAAAGCAAAACTGCAAATTTATTCCTTGGTCATCTAGCTTCAGGGACCGGAGCTGAGGGGGGGCGGGGGGCGGAGTTTCTAATACAGTACCGACAAGAGTGGGGGCTGAGAAAGCCCGCCCCCCCGCGCATCTGCTGGGAGCGACTTTTCTAGGAGTGGAAGGGCAATAGGCGCAGCACGGGCATGTCGGGGGAGGGGGGCCGCTCCGCAGGTGCCACCAGGTAAATCTTGGTCTCCTCGGATTGACATCACCTGGTGCATGCCTGATTAATCTGCACCTTCCCGGGCGTCAGCTGCATTCTCACACACATGGGAAGAGTTGGTGGTGAAGAAGAACCCGGAAGTGCACCATCCTGCCTCCGTTCCTCCAAACAGGAGGTAAGATTTTTAAGTTAATGTGTGCCGAGATTCTATGTATGATGAGAAAGAGCTTAAGTTTTTGTCTTTTAAAACCTTAAAATACGCTTTCTTTCTTCCTTTCTTTTCTTTCTTTCTTTCTTTCTTTCTTTTTTTTTTTTGTCAGAGTCTTGCTCTGTTGCCAGACTGGAGTGCAGTAGCACAATCTTGACTCACTGCAACCTCCACATCCAGGGTTTAAGCGATTCTCCTGCCTTAGCCTCCTGAGTAGCTGGAACTACATGCCAGCGCCACCATACCCAGTTAATTTTTGTATTTTTAGTAGAGGTGGGGTTTCACCATATTGGCCAGAATGGTCTCGGTCTCTTTACCTTATGGTTCAACCTGCCTCGGCCTCCCAAAGTGCTAGGATTACAGTCACGAGTCACAGTGCACAGACAAGATACACTTTCTTTTTAAGAAAAAATAATGTTTATTTGTGGGGGGTACAATAGTAATAAACAGATTTTATATATACATCTGTTACCAACATACACATGGCCATAGAAGCTTCAAAAATCATTGCCAAGGCCAGAAGGTTGGTCTTCGGTGTGACACCTATAAAGTGTAGACAGAGAAACACACAAAGAATTGGACTTACAGGAGCTGTGCCTGGCTGCTTCGAGTGGCAAGAGAAAGAGGGAGGTGGTGGCAAGAGAAGGAGGGAGGTAGAGGCAAGGCCTACGACTGTATGCCAGATGAGACCTCTCCATGTGGAGTGCCCAGAGTAGGAAATGGTAGGGGTTATACTGAGCACTTGACTGAAAAGCAAAGTGTTCTCCTATGTACTACAGAAAGGAGTTTGTATGCACAGGCAGTAATAAATCACCACATTTTAAAAGCAGTTGAATAATGAGTTTGTGCAAGACAACTTTGGTAGTATGGGAGGAAACAATTGCTTCAACCAAAGGGAAACACTTAGAATAGAGAAATCAACTTAGAAAACATTAGCATTCGGATCACAGTTGTATCAATGCAGAACGTCCTCTCTTCAAAGAAAAGGTGGATGCAAGGTAGCACTGTTGGTCAGGATCTTCAGTAGAGTTTAGTCAAACTTGGAAGTGAAGCAACCATGAAGAGTGGGTAGGGAATGAGACAGCTAAAGCAATGCTATATAAATATAATAAATTTTGCATTCAAAGTGATCTTTGAATTTCCTTTAATCCTCATGATTACTACATTTTACACTTGCAGGAGAAAGTGACATTCAGAAAATTTAAGTGATTCAAACCAAATTTAGTAAGTAGAAGAATGAGAATGTAAAACTAAAGTCAAGGTTTAGCATCTTTTCACTACCACACATGAAGAACAAAAGCAAACAGTCTGGCAACCAGAAACCCATGAACAAACAGAGAATATCTACAAAAACCTTCAATATTCAAAGTGACAAGCCATTTTTATGATTTTATGTTACTTAGTGATAACCTAAAAAAGATTTTCCGTGACTATGATTGATTTTATATAAGTATTTGACAAAATATGAGGCTAGACTAGCCACTTGTTTTCATAGATAAAGTTTAATAGGGATCCATTGGACAAATACATTTGTTTACCTGTTTTGTATGGTTGCTCTGAGCTCCAACCACAGTTGAATTGTAGCAGAAATGTATGGCCATCAAAGCCTAAAATAATTACTATCTGGATCATTAAGAAAAATTCTGCTTATCCCTGATTTTGATAGTGAAACATATGATCTAAACCTTTGTACTTAGCATAACCAGTTACTAAATATATTGAAATATAATCTGATATCATTGATTGTACACTATAACAGTAGAATTTTTAAAAGGTCATAAAATAAATGAAAAGTTTTATTCATTTATTTAGAGATAGACAAAACAATTTCATATTTGCATTTATTACCGTCTTTATGTGATTTATCCTTCTTAACTCTTCTATTCCAATGGTTTGCTTTTTAATTTTGATGATGGCAACTTATAAATTTTTCTTTTATCAGTTCTGCTTTGGGATTTGTACTTAAGTAACAAACATTTTCTACTATGTTTTTTTCTTAGAAGTTTTAATGTTTAAATTTAGTCCTACATTTCATACTGGGTTACTTTATATGTATTATACAGGCACACACACACACACACACACACACACACACACACACATATACAGTGGCCAGAATAGGTTGAGCAAACGTCAATCTCTCTCTGTCTCTTTCTCTCTCACACATTGCATATGGATATCCAGTTGTTCATATACCATGTTTTTCTAGAGTTCATCCTTTCTCCATTTGACCTTCCTGTCAAAAATCAATTGCCCATATATATGTGGAAGTATTTCAACTCTGTCTTACTGATAGATGCATCAATCTTTAGGATAAAACCATTGTATATTTATTATTGTGGTTCCATATAGTAATCCTCGAAATCACTTATTATTTAATAATAGTATGAGTTATCCACCTTGTTTATTTATTACAAATGATTGGTCTAGATCCTTTGTTTTTCATGTAAATTTTAGGTTTAAATTATAAATTTCTACCAGAATCCATTCTGAGATTTAAATTATGGCTGTGTTTAACCTGTAGATCAACGTGGGGGAGGATTTACATCTTAACAATTTTGACTTCTCCAGTCTATGAATGTAGTATATCTCTCCATTAATTTAAGACTTCTTCAATTTCTGTCATCAACATTTTATAATTGTCTGTATGTATCATGCCCACATTTGGTTCACACCTAATTATTAATGGCTTTGGTATATTATAAAAAAGCTGTTACTTTATCAAAATGAATATTCTCTATAATTCCTTCAGACTATATAGTTTTTTTTTCATTTTGACCTTCTATTCTGACCAGTTTGATTTTCATAGTTAAATAATATTTCATTTATACATCACTGAAGCTTAAGTTTAAATTTTTAGTTTTTTAGAAACATAGCATAACCGGTACATCTAAAAAAAACCTCTTTGCAATAATGCACTATACTAAGACATACAACTATTCCTGTTTGTTGCTATTTTACTTAACAATGCTAAAAAATGTGTTGGTGGTTGTTAAATACTGCTTCGATCCCCGACCTTAGAAATATACGGAATGATATAACAACTTCCCAAGATGTCATTGTAGTTCCTAATGAAATATCTAACAACTAGGGTGTTAGAAAGTATGGGGCAAGAAAGCTGCCAAGTGGAGGTAAACACTTGAGTAGAATTCTAGAATATTACCAGCGTTGGCTCACTCAACAAGAGGAAAGAGGAGTATTGCAAAGAGCAAATATAATACAACTAATATACCCAAATTGTAAAAAAAGACTATCTTCATGAAATCACAAGTTATTTATTATAATTGAAGTGTTTTGCTGAAGTGGGAAGAGATTAGAGTAGAGAAGTAGGCAACAAGAGCAAGTGGAGAGACTTCATTTCAAGCTATGGAATTTAAAATGTATAAAACTATAGCAAAAGCAGTTTATTCAGAGAGACATTATTGAATTTATATGGAGTGGTAGCCAAATGGATATGGGGTTTAATAGAAAAGACTGATTCTGTAATTACTCAGATTGGGCAATAGAGTAATTTGTTTCAATTTGTGTTAGTGGGCACATAAAATGTCTACAATACTTTAATGATAGTATAAGTAAAATTTCTATTTTTTTCACTTAGCAGTATGTATTCTGATCATTCTTGAGATTTCTGTTATTACTATAACTTCCATACTATTTTAGTAAGTGAGTATACTTTATTTAGTTAATCAGTTTTCTATTGTTGAACATTTGGTTTATCTTTAGCTTTTTCACCTTCATAAAATTTGAAAAATGTCTGTGTGCATGAGGAAAATAATTTTTGAATAGTTTTATGATTTTTAAATTCCCATATTGCTTTCCTACAGTACTGCATAAAAATTCCATGTACCCAGCGTTTTCAAAGTTTTTATCTGTACTGTACCTTTTTTAAATAAAAATGGCTACTAAAAAGATTACTTTTGTTTACCTAGTGTTTATAGGAATAGTATCAAAAGTGCCAATAGTATATGAAATAACAAATACAATAATAATTTTTGCATAAATCTACTTTTAAAATTACTTTTGCACATACTTTATAAAATATTAGAACTTATGAGCTCTTAACATATTTATTGTATCTTTTATGTAAAGATTAATAAAATTTGGGCAAATTTATAATACCAAAATTGAACTAGACATGGTTACCCCCTTTCCAGTAAATCCATAAGGTCAAAAAACAAAAACAAATTATTACTAGTGTAAAACAGTAACAAATGTTATTTGATATCGACTTTTTAAGGGACAGTTTTGCCTTAGACTTTCAGGTGATTAAGTGCTCCCATTTTTTTTTCCTTAACACAGAATAAATTCATAATAGAGAAAGCAGCCTTATGTGTGACTTTATGCATATTTACCTGAGTGTCAAAGGGATTCTGGGCAGTTTATCATTAGAGTAAAAAACCTTTCGTTAGAGCATCTTGAGCTCCTTAGAGAAATAGAGCAATAAAAATGCAAAATAATATTTTATAAGCTGGTTTTATAAGCCTGCTTTACAAGATGGAATGCTTTTATTCTACTGCCTCTGGATAAATGAAATATATCATAATGAAATAACAGTAACTGCCATTTCATGTATCTAGGTTCCTAAATATTCATGGTAGACAAGTCTATATATTATGGGAGCTAATATGAACACATTTAAACTCTGAAGCATCACTTAATCATAAGCTTAAGGATACAGTTTAAAGAAAAACTTAGGAATCTTAAAGTGAAATATATCTACTAGAAGAGAATCCTGAAACATTATCTTTGCATGTGAATAAAAACACTACGTGATTCATGGCTCATTCAATGCATCCTTCTTTCAACAAGCATTACTAAATACCAACTACATTCCAGGCATTGTGCTTATTACTAGGATACAAAGATGAAGAACTCATATTTATCTGTTAATTCTGTGCTAATAATAATTTATTACATATGTTAACATTTAAAGGCATATGCTAGTTATATTCTAAGTGTTAAGACCATCCTTAAAATTTTAAGGCTGATGATGCATGGCTAAACCTTCAGGAAATGATATTTTGTGGATTGAGCATAATGAGAAGTTTCTAGGACAGATATCTTGGCATCAGAGGCCTGGCTACCAAAATCAGGGAAGAGACTAGGTGAAAGAAACTGCTTCAGTGAAGCCAGAGGGGACAATGGGAGGCATTGCAAAGAACAAAGTATGCACCAGTGTCTTAAAAGCAGAATAATAATTGAATGCATTCACAAGGACTCAGATAAGATGCTGCTCAAAAGCAAATTGAGTGGACAACAGTGGAGGCTGATCACTTTCAGACCAGAAACATTTGATACAAAATAAAAAGGAAATTTCCAAGTAGAAACAAAAATAAGTATATTGAACCATTGTAAATACATCTAAGCAATTATAATGGGCTGAGACAAGAAAGGTTAATGAGAAAATTATAAGTAAACCAAGCATGTATAATTATACACTTTATGGGTTCTTCAGCAGTATTTGGAAATCCATGTGGTTTACTTGTATTAAAAATGAATTTTTTCTCTTTTTTTAAAAAATATAAATCCAGACTTTTGATAAATGTTTTTAACTGGATTAAATAAATACAACTATTAAAATTATACTTAATAATACTGAGTCTGACGAATTAATTCTATTAGTCAATAAACAAGAATGAAAACAATTGCCGTATTTAAAATCCTGTCTGCTTTGCTACTCAAGAGAGAAGAACCACAGTTAATAACCATGAGGCTATGAGTATAGTTAACTCATCTTTTAGAGGAAGAAATAAATAACCATCTCAAGGTGGAGTGTAAATATTCATTTCCCTTAATAGTGATAGAAACAGAATTGTGTCAATCAACTAAGTAGCATTTCAACTGAGGAATGAATGGGAAAAAATATATTTTAAAACAACGGGTAATGTCAGATTCAGAAGTTGTTTTGAAGAGCTCCATTGGTAGGATGAATGTCAGATGTAAGATACTCTTGGACACTCCAGTCCTCTTACTTTACAAATAAAGTGATTCTATAGATAATGCCTAAAATTCCTAATTGTTCCAAAATTCTGAGGCATGACATATTTCTTTCTTTCTGACAAGTTATTAAATTTTTACTTTGATCCTAAGGAAAACAAAAACAAAAACAAAAAAGAAACACCAAACAATAAAAACAGAAAATATTTTTTAAGAATTTTCATATTTTCACTTCCCATAATCACAATTTGGGTAACACTGAATGTATTTCAGAGTAGAGCCATCTTGTTTCTCTGTTAAAGTTTCCCTCAGCTTCTAACACCAATCAAATCATCAGAGAGTGCCCGAATTATCTCCCATTCAGTTGTAAGTATGTTGTTGTTTTTAGAATTCAATGGGGCCGGGGGCAGTGGCTCAGGCCTGTAATCTCAGCACTTTGAGAGGCCAAGGCGGGCGGATCACGAGATCAGAGATCCAGACCATCCTGGCTAACACGGTGAAACCCCGTCTCTACTAAAAATACAAAATATTAGCCGGGAGTGGTGGCGGGCGCCTGTAGTCCCAGCTACTTGGGAGGCTGAGGCAGGAGAATGGCCTGAACCCAGGAGGCAGAGCTTGCAGTGAGCCAAGATCGCCTCACTGCACTCCAGCCTGGCGGACAGAGTGAGACTCCGTCTCAAAAAAAAAAAAAAAAAGAAAAGAAAAAAAAAAAGAATTCAAATGAATTGCTACAGTATAATAAAACGACAATAAGAAACATCATGCAAAAAGAGAATGAAGAAAAAGAAATTAATAAAAATAAAATTGTATCCCCTTTAACAGCGAATGTAATTGCCTCACTGTCCCTAAAATATAATTATATAATTAGAAGAGATAATTTATAATTATTTTGTTTCCAATGTGATTGGAACGGTAAAAATCATCAAGAAAATACAGACCGTTATACACAAATTCCAAAGAAACTTGCTTATATAGACAGTTACTGCTTTTTCAAAATATTTAAATTTTGTGTCAGTTCAATGTTATAAAGACACTATAATAACTTGAAAATTGATTATATTGTAAAGATTTAAGTAATGTAGTTTTTATCTTTGTATAGAATAATTCCATCTGTAAACATATATTGATATATACATACTCTTCAAGGTATGTATGTCAATTAAAAACATACTTATACATAATAGAAAGAAGACAAATGATGCAAATGAGAATCTACAGTTTACTGTCAAGTTACAGTAGTAATAAAGTGATTATTTACATTCTGCATATTTTACATAGAGGCAAATTGTATCTGTTTCACCTTTTCTGAATTTGTATTCTCAAATAGATCTACTTGTTTTTATACTTTTATGCAGCTTTGAAATAGTTTGTAATTACAAAAATTGTGAAAATCAGTAGAATCACAATGATGATGCTTCATTTCTGGAGGTATGAAAATTCTCATGTTTATGTTACACACACACATACAAACATACATAAACCTGTTCATGCATATGTAAGTAAATAAACATATAAATGACTATTTAAATAAATGGCTCATTTCCTTCTTGAAGACATGTGTGCTATGATCTGACAATTGTGTTTCAATTATATGTTCAGAATAATATGAGTAGCAAGGGGTCATTTATACCAAATATTTTTAGCATCCTCCAAATATCTGCCATGTGACACCACAGGCTTCCTTCTTGGCCTTGCAACCTAAGACTCAAGAGTATGTAGGCATACAAGAGGAATGATGGTAGGCTCCATATAATCTTAATTAGCTCAAACATTTGGCATGATTTGTTTTATTTATTGAGCTTACAATATATGGAATGCTATAAAATGAAAATGTAAAGCTCAAACTAACTTAGGTTAATGTTACTAATATGGATAGATTTCAGGGATAGTAAATATAACAGTAGTTTTCTGAGTTTTATTCAGGATTGTAGAAACACATTCACGTTCAATTACAAAAGAGATACTGTATTATCTAAGAAAATTTCACTACCAAATTTAAAATACCTTTGGGCAATGTGAACAGCCTTGGAATCTCAATGTTTTCTTCCATTTCCATAACATGCTTCTTCCCCTTAATGAGAGGGGCTATACCAGGTACTTGTGGTACCTATTGATACAAAGGTTAACGACTCACGTGTTCATGTTTCTCAGTATAAACCAACATGATCAAACATCCGACCGACGGTTAACAGATCATAATTTTTGACGTAGATGAAGATGACTTTATGAAAGCAGACCAGGAATCCAAAATGAGCTAATTATTTTAGAGCCTTTACTTTACATTTCTTTTATTTTAGAGCCTTTACATTTCTTTCATGTGAGATGAGACATTTCCTTATTTTCTTAAGTCAGATAATTGTGTGTGTGTGTGTGTGTGTGTTCCCAAAGCAAACTTAAGGATATACCTTCCAAAATTTTGCTTCTTAGATAGAAAATGATCATTTTTAGTATCCATAAGTGTGAGTCTTCTTGCACTTTATTTAGGTCTAAATAATAAAATGTTAATTTTAACAATTTGAAATAATATTATAATGATATGAATAAAGTGTAAGCATTGTGTAAACATTAATTTCTATGTCCTTTCAGAAATTCTGGACTTTGTAGTAAAATGTTGAAATCCAAATCTAGTGTGTTTGACTGTGGAGGCAAAGCTATCAAGCACTATGTGGTCTACTTCCAATTGTAGAATTCACAGGACCTTTTCCAGCCAATGCAGTTATCTCATCATTATTTAATGGTCATCTTATTTCTGTGAAAATATTTTCTGTGACAAAGTAAATGCTGGTTCACAAGAAAGATTTTTCTGCTGTTGGGTAGTTTTAATTCTGAAAAGAAACAGGAGAATGGAGAATAGGCCGTTCTTTCTTATGTTGAACTCAAATTTAATTCTTGATTTTTATTTACTATTTACAAGAGACAAAACACAAGTGCACCTTTAATTCATACAACATTCAAATATTTGAAATCATTTGTCAGGCCCTCCTGAAACTTCTTTATTTGTTTGTCGATACAATCAAATGCTGGATTTTCACACAATTTTTAGTTCCAAAGGAACTAAAAGATATTCACCATTTCACATTCTAGCTTATTTCAAGAGATTATGTATTCCGGTTTGTCTGGTATAAACCTAGCTTATCCTGTCTCTTAAAAGTGACCTGATTTAAACTGTAAATTACATGAACATTCCTCTTTTTGAATCAGTTTTAAAAATAACCAAATACTGATCATAACTGTAAGAGAAAGGGGGCACACAGTAGACAGGCTTTAAAGGTTTTTTTATTTTTATTAATATATAGGATAATTAAAGGGATATTCAAGTTTTGGAGTGTGAAACATTGTAATTTGAGGAACTTCTTTAAGAATAAGAATAATGTATAATCATAAAATTAGGTATAAAAAAGATTGTTAGGCTAAGTGCAGTGGCTCACGCCTGTAATCTCAGCACTTTGGGAGGTCAAGGTGGTCAGATCACTTGAGGTCAGGAGTTCAAGACCAACCTAGCTAAGATAGTGAAATCCCATCTCTAATAATAATACAAAAATTAGCTGGGTGTGGTAACTCATGCTGGTAATCCCAGCTACTCAGGAGGCTGAGGCAGCAGAATCCCTTGAACTCGGGAGGTGGAGGTTGCAGTGAGTCAAGATTAGGCCACCATACACTAGCCTGGTGACAGAGCGAGACTTCATCTCAAAAAATAAAAAAGAAAAAAACTGTTAATTTAGAAGCAGTCTTAATAAGTGAGGGATGCTGTAGCTTGGGATGCATTAACTTAATGGTAGATCTACCTTGGAACGTCAGTGTTGTATCTGAAACAGCAAACAGAAACTACCAATGCAAAACCACCAATGGCAATATGGTATTTGCTATTTACTTAGGTTTCTCATTGTAAAATTGTTAACATGATTAGAGAGAGTCTAAAATCCAAATGTGATTGTCCCCAAACATATAAACAAAAATAGTAATCCTCCTGAATATATTGGCTAAAATGAAGCCTTAAAAATTAGATAAATATTTATTTTTAATTTAATAAATACGACTTATCTAAATATATTCAAATTTTTCTTAAATTGGTAAAAATAGAGATAAATTTAAATGAAAATAAACTTTCATGTGTCTATTTTATACTTCATGATCATAGGTACACTTTTATTTGCTAGCATTTTGTTTTGTTTGTTTTGTTTTTTGAGATGGAGTCTCCCTCTGTCTCCAGGCTGGAGTGCAGTGGTATAATCTCGGCTCACTCCAACCTCCAACTCCTGGGTACAAGTGAGTCTTCTGAGTAGCTGGGATTAACAGGCATGTGACATAATGCCCGGCTAATTTTTGTATTTTTGGTAGAGATGGGGTTTCACCTCTTGGCCAGTCTGGTCTCAAGCTCCTGACCTCAAGTGATCTTCTAGCCTCAGCCTCCCAAAATGCTGGGATTAGAGGTGTGAGCCACCTCACCTGGCCTGCTAGCATTTAAAGATTAGATTATAACAAAAAAGTAGACGTTCCTATGGAAGGAAATAGAAAAAGAGACAAATGGAAGAATGAATGCAAGATAGGCAGGCAGGCAAGACATTGTAGTAAATTGACATTAGAAATTCTCACTCTACACATTTTCAGTTGTTTTAACCATATAGGTTATTTTATTTTCCAGGACCTCAGTTTTATTACATTTGAAATGAATAAGTTGAGGAGTGTATATCTGTAACATGAAATAAAGTATGCAGAATAACTAAATCTTGAAAAAAACCTATGTATCATATACAAAAGGAAAGTGTTCACTGTAACCTTCTTGAAGTAATACAGATGGAAAACTCAAAATAGAACAAAGAACTCAAGCTGACTTGCAATCATTTGAGCTAACATGTGGACAACTCAAATCAATATTTTGGCCTCATCAGCTTGGCAGAGTAGCTTTAAAGGTGACTTGTAAAGGGAATTGTCAAAATTCCCTCAATTGGAGCAGTAAATGATGAATGTTTATAATAGTTGTCTAAAGGAGCATATTCAGTACTCTTTAATATAAAACTCACCTTTTTCTTTGTACTTTAATAAGGTTTTAAACATCCTTTTTAGCTCCTCTAATAGGAGCATTCAGGACACACTTTGCTACAGTTGAAGGATCTTTGACAATTCTCTTAGTCAGATACCTTAAAAGATTACCAGGCAGTTGAATTATAAACTCAAGATTTTAAAGGTTTCTATAATTCCTATTATTTATCTAATAAAAGGATCATTTATTTTAAAAAATTAAGTCACATAACCGCTTATTCCTGCACTGTGGTTAGTACTTTTGGTATCTTAAAACATTTTTTTGAACAGATGGGATATTTTGCTTAGGGAAAACTTGCATTTGCTAGCTCTTTTAAAAACATATTTTCAAGATTGTCAAAACATTACAAAATCATTAGGAGACTCCCATGTTAAAGTCTTGTCAGACATTTCATTATAAGCTTATGTTAGGATCCTAGCTATTTTAGATCACAAACAGCCCCAGTCAAGCACAATCTGTTAGTGAAATTGAAATTTGTTTGGAGAATGTTATAAATGAATTGCTATAGTTGTAGCTCAAAATCGTTAAACTGAGTGTGCTGATAGACTAGCTCTGTGAAATTAGATTGGAACGATAAATTAAGGAGTGCTACTAATGCTCTAGGATTCAGGGATATATTGGGAATAATGTAGTTTGTGGTCAATTCTTTCTTATCACAATGTATCCAAAGTTAAATAGAACAAAATCATGTATAACTAAATTTGCCATCAAATCAGCAAGTGCATTTTAGCTTTTAATTAGTTGTATTATCCAAAGTAAATGTATAAATTTCATCTTGCTTTCCAATTAAAGACATTGGAATTTTATTTTATGTCAGTAAACATAGTCAAAAGAATGCAAATATATGCTGTCAAATAAAATAAATTGAATATTTTATAAATCAGTTTAAGTCTTGCCACTATAAAAAATACCAAATTTTAGTGGGTTTTTTTTTCAACAAAGGTTTAATTTTTGTTGTTCCATGTGTTTTTGTTGTTTGGCAGAAACACCATGAACTCTTGACTCTAGAACCTAAAGTCAGAAAGAAATTAGTACCTGAAAAGTGGATATTTCAAATTGTATTATGGCTTTTAAAGTTTATAGCCCAGTGGTCAAAGTCACATAGGCAAACCTGAAGTCAATGCATGGGAAAAATAGCTTTCCCTAATGAAAGGGTTGCATAGAAAGAGGTTTTGTAGGGGGTATCAATACATATGTTAAACAAACAATACAAACTACTACAAAATAGAGGGAGACAGGAAGTCCCTTATCTTCTACTGGATTTTATTTTTTAATTTTTGTTGTTGCTTTGAGTTGGTCGAAGAGATTCTAGGATAAAAAATTCATATACTCTAAGATATGTGTAGCTCTCTTAACAATTCTTGAAAAACTCTTCAGACTAATGACTTAATCTGAACTGAAGAAAACAACTTGACAACTTTTTTTATAGAAGACATTGTGATCACTAGAATAATATATGGAAAGTTCTCTAGTTTCAAGCTTGATCTGTGTCCTTATTCTAACTTCAAATTTTTAAGATGGGACATAAAATATAAACAGTTAGATTAATATATAACATTTGCATTTAAAATATAGCAATGTCAGTCAGTAACTTATTAAGCCATTTCTGTGTTATAAAATTGATCCTGATTATTAGTTAAAATTTGAGTTAATTTACAGATATTTCATTTATGGAGGCGATCTGCCTTTGTTAAAAACATCAAGGTCAGGAGAAATATGACAGAAAATTGATTTAACATAAATATGCTTGAATTAATTTTAATCTTTAAGAAGCTTATAATATGTTTTAAATTCTCTTTCAAGCATTATTGGTAAAATGGAAATAAAAAGGCTTAAGATTGCTTTGCTGGATACATGAGATAACTTCTAGTAGACAATCAATACAAATTTTACTCCCTCTCCCCTCCTTCGAATGTGCCTGAATCACTAAAAGTTACTTTTTTAAAATGAGAATAATCAAGTGGGGATTACTATATGGAAATCTGCATGAAGTCTACAGAGTTGCAGATCCCAAGGGTGGTAATTTAATTCATGAGTGAGTTCATATATCATACCTTCCAAGGGAAATACAAAGTCAGGAGCATATTTTGTCTTTCTCCCACAAGGTAATAATGTTCAACACAAGTGTGAAATGAAGAGCTGGTAATAAATTCTGAACAGGTGTGATAACCGGATTAATGCACACTTCTATTTTTTGCAATGTAAATTAAGTTAAATTAAATTTATTATTTCCATGTACTATGTGGTTTTCAAAATCACAGAAAAAAACTAATGTTCAAATTTGCAATTCAAAGTCAAATGACATTGCGTTATTCACAAACTTACCTACTTAACTCAGCACCTGGACTGTACGATACATTAAGATCTCTGTATTCTAAGATTTTGTTTACCTTAGATTATAATACAAATTTACAAATATGGTATATTTCAGCTCTCTATGGTACATACATCATTGTTATAGTCAAGTCTTAGTCCTTTAAGGATTTTTAAATTGGACCTTCTAATAAATTATTAATACTTCCACAATAGTACAACATTTCTGGAAGAAAGCACCATGAGAAAATATGCAAATGACAGAATGTTATGAATTATCAACAGAGGTGTGTCATTGTTTGATAGCAGAGATGCATAAAATTATAATATTCAGTTCATCTCTTCATTTAACTTTTCCAAGTATAATTATCCAGTTATTTAATTTTTTACCTCTAAGACTGAATATATTGTCTAGGGCCTTCAAAGCCTTTCAACCTGTAAAGAGAACTAAAAAAAAAATCAACTGAAGCAATAGAAATCCATTAATGTTTCTTCCTCAGAGCTAATTTAAAGAGGACACTTATCATACTGTTAGTTCCCGACAGCGACTAATTTCACATTATTAATCATTTGCAGTAAAAGTACAGATATAACAATAGCTGTACAATTGGAGATAGAATTCAAATCTCTTAAATCTCTGCAACTTCTCTCCAAGGATCAGCAAATGATTTAATGTTATTTGAAGTATGGGCATATATCTAATATATACTTCACTGGCTTTTCTTCCCTAAATGCCTTTACTCTTAACCAGGTTATCAAAGGTAAACAAAGTCCTGTAACTTTATTTTCTCTAAATCATGAAAATTAAATAGTAAATATTTTAAAACTGAAAAGTTTAATAAATATAGAAAAGCAGCAATACCTTTGCTCACTCTTTTGTTCTTATTAATGTGCACTGAGTGTACTTGTGTTTTAGAAATTGCTATACTAATTTTTCTGTTTAGTGAACAGTATCACGTTAAATTCTGGGTAAAGAAATAGAAGGATATAAAGTCTTTCAACTACCTCACTGAAATTCAAGCAAGAAAAGATTTCTTTTGAAAATGATTCTATGTATTATGATATACAAACAGGCAGTATTTGTTCTTTTCTGATTTTCTTCAAATTGATAATAATAAAAATTGGTATTTAATTTTCCAATAAAAGTACAGAATAAAGCAATGGGAAACTGAGAGAGCATTCTCTGAGAAAGAAATTTAATTGGAACTTATCCTTAATCATCTAAGATTAAAAACATTTCGAAGATATCGTAGAATATTTTATAGAACATTTCATGAAAAGAAAGGACAAACAGATGAGATAGAATGGCAAAAATAGAGGACATTAGTTAAGTGAAATAAGCCAGACAAAGACAAATACTGCATGATCTCACCTATATATGGAATTTAATAAAATCGGACTCATGGAAGCAGAGAGTATGGCAGAGGTTGCCAGAAGCTTGAATTGTAGATAAATGGGGACATGTTGGTCAAAGGGTTAAAAAAGGCAAGAGTGACAAATTGTATAAAAAATATTATTTAAAATGTATTTTGACACATCATTTTTATGATAATGTTTCTTTATACCTTTAATTTAATATTATAATTCAAATGTATACTGACATCTTCCCATCTGCTCCTTCTAAAGGACAAAGTCATCTGTCATTGATTTAGAGGTCTCAGGGTGTTATTTAATTAGGGCTTTGCAATTAATACCAACAAGGAAAAATATTTTTGACATTTTTGACAAAAATAGTTTTTCCCTTTCTAGCCTGGCAGAATCAATTATGTATCCACATTCATTCTAAATTGTCTTCCTTTCTTAGCTCTCTATACCAAATCTAACTTGTTTCAGAAGACAAGTACTCTAATAGCATTTTCTTTTAAATAATAAGAGTAGCTGTTTCGTATTATTAAAATTTTTTAGTTTGCACTTATAATTAGTAACATATCTTTGGAACCAGTAAAGAAATTAAGAACAGTATCATAAACAGATGTTTCATTTAAGGATAATCTAATGCATTTCATTTTTTGACTCAGGCTTTAATATACACATGTCTAAGTAAAACTGGATTTTATGTAGAGGTTAACTTGAGAAAGGGTTTTAAATGTGTAATTTAAATTTTCTCAAGTTGTGCCCTGCTGTGAGTATTTTAAGTCGGAGTAAAAGTTATAATACAAATTTTTGTTGTTTCCCATTTCACCTGCATTTACAGAAAATCAGTCCCTCATTGAGCTGTTTTTTATTTCTGTTAGTCTCCAGGCAATGTTCCGTTAGTCTCCAGGGAATATTACACATGTGCTTAAAAAATTGCCAGTAATAATCACTTTGCTATGGCCATTTCTCCTTTTCCTATTCTGAACCTGTTAATTGCTAAACTCTGATGGAGATACTACATAAATGCCTTGGCTTCCACCAGTATTTCTGATGCTTCTTGTGAGTATGAAATCAACACCAGAGTGTAATCTTTTTCATGTTTCCAAATCTGTTATCCAAGTACTAAAGTGACTCCACATGACTAACGTAACTGAAGAGCTCACTCCCTCATTTTTTTCTTTTTTGCATATTGTCACCTGAGTCTAAGCACCAACTCTATTATCAGAGTTTCTTCTTCTTAGAAAAGCAAGTTCATCCACTTCTCAATAGGGCTCAGCCAGCCCTCCATCGGATAGGACAATTCATCACCAGGCCCCCTTCTCCATCGTTGCTTCTCCTTCTTTCTACTTTTGGCAAAACAGAAAACTCTTCTCCTTAGTCCCCTTATCTGTTCTTCAAACAAATCCAACTATATGCACATTTTAAGCTTAGCTGATACAGATAGCATAATCACATAAAATGCAAAGTGAATTGAAAAACAAAACATGGAGTTTTTTTAATTTAAAAATCCATCTACAACTATTAGTTCCAGTTCCAATGTGAAAATACCTTGGGTACAGCCACTCCTGTCTTTACTTAGAAAAAATGTTGTGCAAACTGAAAATCAATAATTTTCTTTGACTCATGAGAGTCATGATTCCCAGAGTAAACCACCACTCCAAAATCTGGAGACAGTTGAAAGTAGACAGTCATATCAGAGATCTGCTTACCTGGGGCTGAAGCCCCTGGGGTCATAAACTGGTAGGCCAACACAAGTGCAGTCATATTTCACTTAATGACTGGGATAAGTTCATCATCTCCTATAATAACAACAATAACTTTTGGAGCACTTCTGAAGTACTTGCCTGAGGCTATTGTACAACTAACAATTATTTTAATAGTAGAAGGAATATACTCTATAATAATGACAAGAAGTATATTACATAAAACATAGAAACAAATAACACCAGAGTTTATTTTCATTATCTCATTTTATGTACTGCACATAATTATGTGTGTGATATTTTTATACGACTGACAGCCCAGGAGGTTTGCTTACACCAGTGTCCCCACAAACACACGAGTAATGCATTGCACTGCTACAGTATGATGGCTACAATGCCACTATGCCATAGGAATTTTTCAGCCTCATTTTAATCATAAGGGACTACCATGTATATACAGTCCACTTTTGATCAAAACCTCCATTTTTGACCAAAACATGTGACAGACCAGGTCTCCATTTCCAAACAGAGGAGTCAGCTTTCACCAACACCTTGCTGTAACTCTGATGAATATATAAGTTAAACATTAAAGAGCGGGAGAAACCAGTGCCTTAGTACAAAGACTAGAATATAAAACCAAGTCCATTAAGACCCCTCTTGGGCTTTCTCAGACCTTAGAGTTTAATTAAAACAATCGAGATGTTCTTGCACACCTTGTACCAGGACCCACTTTAAATTAGGTGCTTTTTCCAAGGCTCTGCAGCAGTTGTTTAGATCCCAGACCCTAGATAAAGAATAGAGGGAAACACTTTGGCTTTCAGCTCGTAAGTGTATTAAATGTATATAAGCACTAGACAACTGGTAATTTTGAGTTGGGCTGGTGAGTTTTTGTTTGTAACAGTTTGCAGAAATAAGTTCCCTTCCTTCCCAGTCAGTCTGCATCTCGTTACTGGTCTGTGAGAACCAGCAGCTGGACACCCACTCAGTCTGGGAACAACATCATAACTATAACTTTGGTGAATTTCTGAAGCTGAATGTAGATTAGCATGAGATGAGCAAAGTCCTAGAGGCCTTCCTTTTGCATGGTCCTCCACAATTTTGTGGAATTTACCCATAGGAACTCATATGTTATAATAGTGAACAGAAAAGAAAAATTCCTGTGTTCTGGAAGTTCAGGGGAAAAGTAACTATTTTGAAAAACACTCAGATCTTCCTGTAAAACAAAAGCCTACTCTGCAGGGAAAAAGACATTATCAGAGCTATATCTTACCCAGGAGAAGGTCAATTTTACAACTCTAATACTCAGGAGAAGGGCAATTTTACAACTCTAGCTATATTAGCCCAACTGCCTCAGAAAAGGTGAGCGGGAAGTGGAAGCTAAGAAAAATGTGTGAAAGTCAAGCCAAGAACAAAGACCTACTAAAACATTGAGATTTAATTACAATGTTGTAGATTTCTACCCCTCACCCACACCTTCCCACCACATATATAGGGCTCCAGTGTAATAATAGTGGATTATAGCTGAATGAGCTACAAGGCACACATATAAGAAGGATTTTCTTTTCTTTTGCTTGTTGATTTTTTTCTTTAAGTAAAACCCAAAGACAACAGAGGAAACAAAATGAAGGCTACTAAAAGAATTTGACTCTGACACCTATCGCCACAGCAAATATTCAACATAGCCCAACTCCTTCCCAAGTGAACATGAAACCTCATGCCTGAAAGTATATTTATTTTGTTTCCTATGATGTCTAGTTTTCAACAACAATAACAACAAAATAGAAGGTGTCTTAGCCTGGGCTTCTATAACAAAATACTATAAACCAGGTAGATTATACACAACAGAAATTTATTTCTTACAATTCTAGTGGTTGAGAAGTCCAAGATCAAGGCACCAGCAGGTTTGGTGTCTGGTGAGGGTGCCTTTCTGGCTCATAATTGTCACCTTCTAGCTGTGTCCTTATATGGTGGAAGGGGCAAATTAGCTCTCTTGGGCTGATTTTATAAGAACTCGAATTCCACTGATTTCACTTATCCCATTTGTGAGTGTTCTGACCTCATTGACCTAATCACGTCCCAAAATGCCCTACCTCCTAATGCCACCATCTTGAAGGTTAGGATTGCACCATATAAATTGTCGGGAACACACACATTCAGACTGCAGCCTAAAGTGAAGTGTGTTAACATGTAGATAGATAGATAGATAGATAGATAGATAGATAGATAGATAGATAGATAGATGACAGATACATAGATGATAGATAGATAGATACATAGATACATAGATAGATAGATACATAGATTGATTGGTTGATAGAACCTGCCAACAAACAAACACATAGTTTGAGAACACAAAGCAGGCATCAAACTTGACTCAGATATAACACAGCTTTTGTAATTATCAGACAGGGAAATAGAAATTACTATGAAGTATATGATAAGAATTCTAACATAAAAATGTAAACAGCAAGCAGGACAGATGGCTAAAGTAAGCAGGCAGATGAAAACACCAAAAAATAATCAAAAGGAAACACTAGAAATAAAGAATACTATCACAGAAAATTTAAAAATATTTTTGATGGGCTCATTGGTAGACTTGAAATAGCCATGGGAAAGTCAGTGAGTTTGAAGATGTCAATAGACTCTTCTCACACTGACATTCATAGAGAAAAGAAGATGAGAAAAGTAGAACAGAATGTTCAAGAACTGTGGAACAACTTCTCAAGGTACACATAATACACAAAATTGGAATACCAGAAGGTGAAGAAAGAAACTAGAAGGAATGTTTGAAATAGTAATGTCAGAGAATAGTCCCAAACAGATATAAGAAACCAAACCACAGGTTCAGAAACCAAACCACAGATTCAGAAACTTCAAACAAAACAAATACTCAAAAAATCTATGCTGAAGAATATCGTATTCAAACTGCAGAAAACAAATGACAAAAGAAAGCCTTGAAATAGAACAGATTATAAAATCATCTAAAAAATTACTTTCCATAGGAAAACAGGTAAGAATTGGAATGGACACAGAAAGACAAGAGCTACATGATCTCACTTATATGTGGAATCTAAAAAGTTGAGCTCATGGGAACAAAGAGTAGATGGATGGATGATTACTGGGGGTAGAAGAATGGAGTAAACAGGGAAATGTTGGTCAAAGGGGCAAACTTCCAGTTGTAAAATGAATAAATTATGGAGTCCTAATGCCCATCATGATGACTATAGTTAAAAATTGTATCTTGTATACTTGAAATTTGATAAGAAAGTAGACCCTAAGTATTCTCACACATACAAAAACGGTAACTCTGTGAAGTGATTGATACATTAACTAGCTTGATTGCGGTAATCATTTCACAATGTATACATATCTCAAAATATCCCATTGTATACCTTATATATATACAATTTTTATTTGTTAGTTATGCCTCAATGAACCTCAGGAAAAAAGAACTAAGCAATTAAACTTTGTCTTCGTAAGTAAATATATTAGAATGTTTAATCAATAATATATAAACATGTGAGTATTAAGAAACTCCTATGAATAATATGTAGAATATAATTTATATGTTAAGTTCACCAATATAAAAACAGCCACATGTGATATTAGACGTTGAATAATAATTTGGCTCCTCAAAGTCCCATCATTTTCTGGATCTTTATCTTTTACCTAAGGACATTTTCAATGTCACACTGATACCTGTCCTACTCTTGTAAAGAGTAAACAAATTCATTATTTTTCTCTTTGTAGGAGAGATTTGTGATCTTCCTTAGATGATGTGTGAGACAGTAAGTGAAATGAGGAGCACTCACTTAAATGTTCTTGAGCATTTCTCTCTTCTGGGCTCCAGTATCTGAGAGTTGATAATGAGTTTCTTCTGCTATCATAAGAATGAAGGCATACAAATATCTTAAAGTACAATAGGAAATTTGTAAGCATTTCTAGAGAGACTGTGGGAGAAAGCCAATAATCGTTCCTGGCAATGAAGGGAATACTAAAAAGCAAACCAACCAACCAACCAACCAACAAACAAAAACCCTTAATGATTTGTTAACAATCTCAATTCTCAATATGCTACCTTACTTGGGCTTGTACTCTTTTTATGGTAATACTTTTTATGTTTCCTTTGAATACTAAAATTACTTAATTTTTACCTCATTTTTGTAATAAGTCTTAAAAATTAAATTAATTCTATACTTATTCAAGTTATGGTTAGTTACTTAAAGAAAAATGGCTATCTTGATTCATCTTTCAGTTGCTATTTCACTTCAAACTATGAACAGCTTTTTCATATTAGCATTAAACATTTTCAATAACAAAGGAGATTATCTTCATTAATCATATAATTTATTCCTCTTTGCACTGAAATACTCAATTTCTATATCTTTGGTTATATCTGCTTTTACATTCTCTTTTACAAAAATGAGCTGTTCTTCCTATTTTCTCATTTATTCTCCCAAGTTTATTTTATATGTTATTCTCTGCATACAATCTGATCTCCAAAAGCCATCCACACGTATATAATGTCCATGACATTTGATGTAGACTAAACCCATAGTACTTATATTCATTGACCTTTGTATTATATTGACTGTATATTTACCTTAGCTCTGCTTCAATGATGGATATGAAGTGAGAAAATCTCTCTCTGAGCTGTTATTATCCTACGAATTTATAGCCCCGAACACTGAAACATTAAATACATTCTTGTTCAAGAATGTATTTGACTCAAGCTAATCAATTATCTTTCTTGTATGACAAATAACTGAGAAAATACAGTTATTATCAATGATGTATTTTTGACCAACAATCTCTAAATATTTTCAATTAAGTTTTACAACTCTTAACTTTATCTTTTTCTTTAAAATAGCATAATGAAATCACTAATAACAATTTGATCCTAACAAATTGTGTGCATATGTTTATAGTTATAACACATACAAAATACATATTTAATTTCTTACCTCTTGTTTTTAATTGTATTTCATCCTGCAATAACATTCACTAGTGAGACACACATGCACACAATTTTAGATGTTAAGAGAAAATATTAATAAATTATCTAGTTCATTCTCTTTATACCTTTTAAAGAACACTTCTAAAATACAGCCAGATTTGAGGTACTTCAATCAGTATTACTTTTTATTTAATAGATATACATATTTATTTTCAGCTAATATTTTAAGTCAATCTAGACAGACGATTATTTGCAATTATTTTACTATAACCATACATTTATTTCTTCTTTTAGTAACTTTTACTCAGTAAGTGAAATAGTAGGTGACTGTGATGAACAATACCATTAATAAAGGTGAAATTACTACTGAGAGTAATTTTTGAAATTTTCATTTTTAATAACTTTTGCAGACATTGTACATATTTATAGTTAGGCCATTGTTTAAAGAAAAAGGACCAAAAAACTATAGTAAGTGTTCAAAATAAGTGTAAATGGCAAGGTAGGGAATGCTGGTTGCTATGGCAACTAAGAAACACATTTAAAGCAAGATTACCCTGGGTAAAAATTATGGAAAAGGTAATACATTTTCATTGTACTGAAGTGAAAATCACAGCTCAATAAAGACCAATGTCTGTATCCACTCAGATTGTAAAATTCAGTTATAGTGCTCACATCCAGAAGTCAAGATACTTCTTTGATAATTGTTTTCTTATTATTTTTTCCCGGAGAACCACTTCTCTTTGATGTCTGATAGCATTCAACTTAAACTATATACAATTGTTTATAAGGCAGGGTTTAAAGGACTCTTTTTAGATTTGTGACATAGAAATTTTTAATAAGGCTGATTCACACACACACACATATGTATAAGTCAACTAAACTCTCTATACTTTGATTTTATTACTTCTTAAATGAATATAATTTTATATTGACCTCTTAACAATATCCAAAGAGAACAGGAAAGACCAGGATAAATTTTTTTTGTCATGGCATCAATACGCAATAGGCGAATTTCTATATTCATTCTTATAACTCAGAACAAATTTTTAATACTGATTGCAATCAGAGAAAGGTTTCCATCTAAAAACTTTAAAAAGCTAAAATAGAGAGCACTTTATTTTTAATCTATTATTTTAAAAAAGCTATACAAAGGCACTTTTTCCTGCATTAATAAACAAATGGAGTCAGTTGTGCTTTAAATACAGTAAATATAATGTGAAATTTCTCACAGAGTATGTACAGTCAGGTGCTACTGAGGATTGAGAACTGCGTAATTCTTGGGATTATACATTCACTCACAAACTCTGTAATATCATTTATATAAAGTTCTGCTAAGTAAATAATTGGCCATGGTTAAAATGAATAGACTCCTTAACATAGTCTAAGTGAGGCGCTGATAGCTCAGTCACATGAAACAACACCGAATTTAGGCTTGTCATGAATGAAGTTCAAATAGGAATTATGCCACTTATTATCTTTTTGACTCTGCCAACTCAATTAACTTTATGTATTTTACTTAACTCATGCTTGAATTGGAAATAAAAACAGTTTCAGTGTTTCATTAAGATTCTGTGGTAAGATTAAAACACGTGATGTTGTGTTAATATATAATAACATGTACAATACAGTGGCTCAATCCTATAATCCCAGCACTTTGGGAGGCTGAGGCAGACAGATCACCTGAGGTCAGGAGTTGAAGACCAGCCTGGCCAACATGGTGAAACCCCATCTCTACTAAAAATACAAAAATTAGTCAGGCGTGGTGGTATGCACCTGTAATCCCAGCTACTCAGAAGGCTGAGAAAGGAGAATTGCTTGAACCTGGGAGGCAGAGGTTGTAGTGAGCTGAGATTGTGCCATTGCACTCCAGCCTGGGCAACAGAGCAAAATTCTGTCTCCAAAAAAAAAAAAAAAATCACGCAGATCTCAGATATGATAATTATGTCTCAAATTATTGGTGTACAGCTAGGTGATATTTTATATTCTTTTCATTTAGTCATCAAATATGTGTTGTGCCCTGCCATATGCCAGGTGATGTTGGTATCTTAAAGTATAGATATGTGAAGAAATTTATTTTCTGCCTTACAGGATTTCACGGCTTTGGTGACACAGGCATGTAATCAGACAAATAAAATAAAGAGTAAAGTTTGAGATCATTCATTCATTCAAACAAAGAATATCAAATTGTATGAAATCCATACATTTTGGTAGTAAATTTATGTACAAGCAAACTACATCGCTAGTGTTCCCCATAAGTGAGTTTCTAAGTGCCTGATAAAAGAGGCAGGGACCCTTCTTCTCTGAGAGCCTCAGCTGAATTAGGGGTCAGAGCTCTTTCCACGACAACTTTTCTCTTCTTAACGTTCTTTTGAGTTTCAGTATCTGCTTTGCTTCCTACCCAAATGAGAGCCATTGTCATAGAGCTGGTGGCTTGATGAGAAGGAAAACTGTGCTTCCTAAATAAATCAAGAAACAAGATAATAATAAATAATAAATTAGTTGCTAAGGAGTAGAAAACATGAAAAATCAATGTATGATAGTGATGATTTACAACATTTTACTATTTTGTAGAATATTTTATTTATTTGATGGCTGAATAACAATAGCACAGATCTTCAGTTATTAAGAACCTATATGGGCCTGGCATGGTGGCTCACACCTGTGATCCTAGCAATTTGGGAGACTGAGGTGGGTGGATCGCTTGAGCTCAGGAGTTTGAGACTAGCCTAAGCAACATGACGAAATCCCATCTCTACAAAAACTACAACAAATTAACCGAGTGTGGTGTTGCATACTTGTAGTCCCAGCTACTCAGGGGGCTGAGGAGGGAGGATCACCTGAGCCCAGGAGGTAAAGGCTGCAGTGAGCTGGGACCAAGCCACTGCACACCAGCCTGGGCGACAGGAGTGACAGCCTGTCTCAAAAGAAAGAGAACATACATGTTTCATAAACCATCTACTTCTTCCTAGCACTTATCACATTTGTAAAGTAGTACTACTTTTGAAATTCTGCTTTTGTTTATCATGCCTACTATACTACAAGTTAAATGGAGGGGGAAAAAAAAAAAAAAACAAAAAAAAAACTTCTTAGTCCTTCATCTCCACTTTATTTCCAGATCTTAACTGAGAGGAGGGGTACATGACCCATATTTAGTAGACGCTTGTTTAATTAATAAATGATCTTCACTGTATACAATGGCAAGTCTCAATTTCCAAATGAGAAAAGAGTGTGATGTGACAGCTACCATCTCTGCCACACCAAGATCCCCACATCACACATTTCCATGCATTTCTGTTCAGATTCCAACTCACAGCACTTACAACTAAACCTGTGTAAGGATTCTCTCTGGCCATAGGTGTCTGCTGCACAAATAAGAAGGAATAAAGTGCTATGGGAAAAATGTTCCCTTCTGAGAACAGCCCTCAATAACTATATCACGAGATTGGTGGGTAGATATCCAAGCTTCTTTGTCATCTGGTGGTCTGATTCTGATGACTGTTCTTCATATTGGTTGGCAGAGTTTGCAGTAGGATTAAGTTCCAGCTGTCCACAGAGGAAACTTAGTGGGTCACACCTCCTTTATTGGCTTCCGTTTTTTTCTTTTCTCAGGTTCACTTCTTTTATGCTGTCATCTTTTGGAATTATATCACAAAGAAACTGTGAGTATTGAAATCCTTGTCACAGTACTAATTCTGGAGAACTCAAATTAAATCAGATAAATTCTTAGAATTAACCAGAAGAAGAAAATACTTTTAAACAAGGGGATGTGTTATCATAATCTTTTTCTTGCTTAAGTGTTTTTGTTTGTGATAAAGCTATCTTCTTAATGACATGAATAAAAATTTTAGTAGGACTGTGCAAGTTCTCACTATTTATACACTAATAATAGGAAACAAAAATTCATATATTCTCAAAAAAAGTCTTCCAGATCCCCGGGCTTTAAAAGAAAACTTTGAGTATTGACTATCTTACTAGTCTTTAAACATTAAAAACCTAACTAGTTACTAGGTTACTCGTTTTTCTTTCTCTCTTATTTTCCGGCTCACCTTAAGCTCCGCCTCCCAGGTTCACACCATTCTCCTGCCTCAGCCTCCCAAATAGCAGGGACTACAGGCACCCACCACCACGCCCGGCTAATTTTTTGTATTTTTAATAGAGACAGGCTTTCACCATGTTTGCCAGGAAGGTCTCGATCTCCTGACCTCGAGATCTGCCCCCTTGGCCTCCCTAAGTGCTGGGATTACAGGTGTCAGCTGCTGTGCCCAGCCGGTTATTCGTTTTTCTATTCACCACTCAGTTTATCCAGTGATCCATCTATCTAATAACCCATACATCCATTTGTCTTTCCAGTAATGATTTCTTGAGTAACTAATGTGGGTTAACATATGTATTTTTTGACTAGTCCACAATGGCTTACTACTAGTCTAAAACTAGAAATGTGCTGATTATATAATAGAGAAGCTACACATACCAATTTTATTTCAGGCCACAAATAAATTATTTATATTTTCATTTAATGTAAATTAGCTCAAAAGTCACCTTATCTGTATTGGCACATTTCATTAGAGTATGTTCCTCTTTAAAACTGTTATAGATTTTTAAAAGAATGCTGAAAAAACTATTTCCAAAAAGCATGATAAGGCTCAATGTTTAAATCCATCACAAGTCAGAAGTTTCTTATTCCTCTAGTAATTTAAAATAGGCCAGAGAGAACTGTTTAAAAATCAACCACTGCTTTGTGATTACCTGAACTCTTTTCTAATAGATGTGACTAAATTCGCCCAGCCTTTGCTGGAAGGCAAGTGTCCTTTTGATGGAGTGCTACTTTATGAATCACATTCTTACTCCATTGGGTTCTGAGACATTTTCATGCTGTATATCAAATTTACTAGTATTACATGTATATAGTATTCATGTAACTCACAAACTTCATTGCTAAAAAATTGATGGGTTAGGATAAATATTGCCTGCAATAAATTTACAAACGCTATTATTACTGTGTGAAATATATGAACTACCTTCAATTTCAACCTTCTATTTGTCTCCATAGCATTCATTTGATCACATAGTAGATTATCTGTTTAAAATGGTTTCATTTGAATTTAAGAAAAAGGCAACACTCAGTGTACTTCATACTTGCACAATGTGAAATCTATTGAGCATTGACAATAGCACTGAGGGCACCTTCCGAATACATAGCACCAAGAGTATCAGACATTCTTTTTGCCTTTTGGTTTGAAATTAGGAAAGTTAATTCATTAAGTGCTTTAAAATGTGATAGCTGTGTACGTGTGAATCACTACAGAGCAATAATAATGATTAATCTTCTTAGTCCTTAAATTTTTATAAAGATAACTAAAATGCAGAAAGCAGGTGTTAAAAAAAAGAATCAAAATAATATTGATCTTCCATTAAACCTTAAGGATAAGTTTTTGGTTTTTATCTTTGTTTTACTTTGTTTTTAATAGAAGACTGTTAATCCAAGCTCTCAGAAGAATTAAACACAAATGATCTAGAGTAGTTTAATTACGGAAACATGTTTCTGAAGTTAAATTAAGGGAAAAAGTTTCTTAGATGCAGAATATAGTAAACTGTCACCTACCCAAATGATAGTTTTAAACTAGTCACCAGAAGATATTAGCGATGATTTTGTAGCAACTAACATTTACATTTTGAAAACACTTTTTATACGCATGAAGTTGTTAAGAACTAAAATAAGGTCTGTCCACCAGAACTTTATGCTTTTTGTAACCTAGGGTAGGGTACAGATCTTCCAAAACGTTATTTACCAAGTAACAAAACAAGCAAGTGCAGACACTTTTCATGGCCTGTCTAGATGGTCGTTTTTCCTCAAACAAGAAATCAAATATAAGGGTGGAAGGAGGAAATAAACAAATGAAGCATCTGTTACTTACAAGTACATAGATCTGGACTTGTTTTAGAATGTGTGGAGGGAACTAGAAAAGAGATAAGATCTGAGATTCCCAAATGTCAGTGTTTGGTGTGAGTGAGATAGAATAAGAAGTTATTTCTTGAGAAATGGAAGAGAAAACTAAAAATGGGGAAAAAAAAGGAAGAAAAAGGGAATTAAAAAAGTTCATCCAGGAAAAGAGAGAAAAAGAAGAGAAAACTTCATCAGGAAAATAAACACTAAGGCAAAAGGCAGCAGAGTAGTTGAGCATCCCTTCTGGGTGTTGCAACCTGAATTTTTTGCTTAATAATGATTGAAATAGTGCACACTACATGGTGCTAAGGACTCTATCCACTGAAACTACCATGAAAACAATCTAGAAGGTTTGAAAGAAAATATGGACAAACAAGTTTATCTCTCAAAATGGTTCTTCCACTGTGCTTTTTTTTTTTTTTTTACATGCATCAACATATTTAACAACTTTGTGAAAAATAATTATTCTGGATTTATAGATAACAAAACTAAAACTCAGATGGATTAAATAATTTGCCCAAAGGAGCTTTATATTAATGACTTATGTCTAACTCTAAAGTTTTTTCAACTACACTATTTGCCCATCATCCAGTCTTTGGTTGGGAACACCAGTTATCAACCATTTACATCTTGTTGTTAAGGAAATATGTATATACACATATATATATATACACACACACACATATGTATTCAAAATTTAAAATATATATATTTTCAAAATTTAAAAATGTTACAGAATTAATATGTGTATCTTAACTAGACAAAATATTTCAGATGATTTAATAATATGTCAGATCCTAAGGCCCTAGGTGGATTGTCTGCTTCGAAAGGCAGATATTCATAGCTTATAGCCACAAACAGATTTTCACATGCTAATCAGAAGCCTGCAAAAGCGTTTGTTGCTGATTGCAAGATTCAAGGAGAAAGGCTGTAGGATGATATAGGACTCATGGACTAGTGATCAGGCATCACTAGGGAAGCATAGCATGTCACATAGCATAAGAATGACTGCATCCTTCTGTGATCCAGAGAGGCAAGTAGAGAGGATTGGTGAGGCTGCTCATGGCTTCTGCATGGATAGCTGAGATCCTTTTCTAACGACATTCTTAGGAGAAGGCTAGACCACCACCAGGAGTAAAACGCAGTACTCCTGTAGCACACTGCTCCTCAACCACACCATTTCAGAAAGTGTATTGAGAGATAACTGCTAGATGAGGAGATCTCACTATAGTCTTTCTCAAAAGTATAAAGCAAGAGTAGACTCTTATTCATGCAAAGGCTAATACTTCACTCTGGGTGAAAGGAAACAGAAAAATGGAGCTCAGTAGACAACAATCACAGGAAGGAGAAGGCAGCCTGCCAAATCCTTGAGACAATAGCAATACTCCAAACCCGGAGACATACTCCAAACCCGGAGACTAGGTTCTCAGAAATTATAGATGAAACTTCATTGCAATGTACAAAATGAATTTTGAAATGTCGGAGTGCAGACTGATTTTCAGAAATATATTGAAGGCAACCTCAAAGCCTGTCTTTAGTGTTAAATTGCTTCATTCATTCCTATGTGCATATAAAATATGGAGTTTAGAAATAAGGAATTTGGTGGTCACATTTCTAACTTAAATTGAGTGGCACCTCTCCCAAGCCAATTATAATATTTTGAATGTCTATTAATTGAAGACAGAATTTTTTTTATAAAAGTGTTTCCTTAACATCACTACCAAAGTATGTTTGCATGGCGAATCCGTACAGGTCTGCAGCAACTTGATTCCTGCCTCCTCAAAGGAAAGAGTTTGTCCAAGAGGCATAAGGCAGAGTGAGAGACCAAGGCAAGCTTTAGCGCAAGAGCCGGCTGTCAGACTGTCCGCAAGTTCAGTGGCCTCCAGCACTTGGGAGGGGCTGCATGTGTGCTGTGTTTACTGAAGTTTTGCGCATGCTCATTTGAGGTGTTTTCCCCTTACCAATGAGTGTTCCTAGCGGAAGGGCATATACCAGTTAAGATCGCCATTTTGCCTTGTAACGTACATTCTTTAGCACTCTCGCCCAACTCCTGGTATCTTATCTTGAAATTGAAGTATTCTCATGAGGCAGCACCTACTGAAAGTTAATGTAGAGATGTTTTTGACAGTTTTTCCTGACAGAAGACCAAAGACTATCTAAGAATAGAAATAGGTAAAGTCTGAAAGCTTTGTCTGTGCTATGGAGAGGAAGGCTGGCGGCAATTATGTCATCAGAATATGCATAATCACTGAAAACAAACCTGCCAGAGAATTCTGAAGGCTGGATTTGTTGGTTTGGATTCACAACGGAAACCCCAACTTCTTCAAAGGTGCCTGTACAGTAGATGGGGTTTATTTCTCATACCAATTTTATCTTTTTTTTTTTTTTTTTAAGACAGAGTCTTGCTCTGTCGCCCAGGCTGGAGTACAGTGGCACGACGATCTCGGCCCTCTGCAAGCTCTGCCTCTCAGGTTCACGCCATTCTCCTGCCGCAACCTCCTGAGTAGCTGGGACTACAGGTGCCCGCCACCACGCCTCGCTAATTTTTTTTTGTTTGTTTGTTTGTTTGTTTTTTTAGTAGAGACGGGGTTTCACTGTGTTAGCCAGGATGGTCTCGATCTCCTGATCTCGTAATCAGCCCGCCTTGGCCTCCCAAAGTGCTGGGATTACAGGCGTGAGCTACCGTGCCCGGCCACCAATTTTATCTTTTAGTCTAAACTGAGTGACTTCCAGCTGCCATGGGTATTGATACCTAAGTCAATAAAAGAGCAAATATGACATGTACAGAAAGAAGTCTTAATCATCCCCAAGGTTTTCATATTTCAGAGAACATTGGCAATGTTTTGTTTGTTCTTGAATTGGTTTTGAAATTTTACAAAGAATGAGTCACATGATTACTCCTCTTTTCTTAGAATATATTGAGTTCACTGAACATAAATTAGAAACTCATAACTCACATCAGATCTTGAAGCATTAATGGTCCTGAAGGTCAGCAGGGGAGAAGAAAAGATGAATGGCTGGGCAATGAGTGAAGGAAGCAAATAATTTAGTGTTTATGCCATATCCTTAAGTTAGCCTAAGGACAAGGTGCAGGGTCTTCAAGATCCTTCCTCCACAACTGAAAGGGTAGAATATATGTGATTAAAAAGATATGCTCCAAGGTTAAGCAATGTGAACATGACTGAAAATCGTCTCCTGACAACAAACATATTATAGATTATGATTTTATATTAAAATCTCATATTTTCTATTATGATTTTATGTTCTAAACAAATTTATAGTATTTAAACAAAGAAAAAAATCCTTATGCCAAAATAATTGCATTCAGATACCAAAAAATCCCCAATGTTGTATTTCTTAAAATTCTATTCAGCAAATATTGATAAATAAATGTAAAACGATGTTTACTTTGGCCCTTAATGAAGATATTCAAACATCTTTTAAGAGACTACTCATGTCTCTGTGAGTGCAGACAAATAAAGGGCTACCAAAGACGAAAACCACCTAATTCACCACAGCTCATTTACACAGAAAATAACAGAACTTGGGGATTCTGGGCATAGAGCAAATACCAATTAACAAAATCATGTAAGAGATAGGGAACAAACATTTTAGGGCAGAGATAATTTGGCTATGGTATTATTGGCTAGATTTGAGTGTATGCTCTTACAATGAGTATAATAATAATTTTTTTTAAAATATTTGTTTTCCTTATTCTAAATGCATCAACATTCATTTAAATAGTTGGAAGCTGTCTAATGGTTCAGAAAAAAATATTTATTTAGCCAATTTTATGTTCAAATCATCATTCAGAATCAGGCTATAGCCCCACATTTTCCACAGAATAAATAACTATTTAACTATAGGAAAATCAGAAATACCTAAATATGACTTCATTTTATTATATTAAAGACTTATAATAATTATTTTACATGAAGAGTTGCATTGAGATAAACTAAAGTATTAGAAGATCCATGCTAAGAAACTCCGTGGGGCATCCCTTCGGTAAATCACTCAGCAAAGTTTGACAACATCTCTTATGTGAAATTTGCGATGGTATTTGTTAAAGATGTTCATAATTATTTATCTCCAGAAGCTGTATTTCAATGGTTAATTAGCAAAGGACAAACAATTTTCAAATCTAAAAATAACAATGCAGATAGGTTCATTATTTTGCTATTGAGTCTGTATGGGAACAGATCATAGAATACCAGATATGCAAATATGTCAGAGGTAGGTTTTTGTCTCCCTTTAGAGATGCTGTAGTCAAATTGAACCACAAATTCACAATCCACATATTCACTTCACAACTTTTGTAAATGTCAAATATTTACAGCACTTACAGTCTTTTCACTTATGCTTTCCTAACTCCAGATAGCAAGAATTTGTTCTCACAGGATAACAAGAATTTGTGGTTGAGATAATGCTGTGTCTGGAGGTTAAATCATACGTTATTTTAAAAAATATGCACCTTTCTTGCTTTAATTTTATTATTTGTGTTATTGCATATATCCACAAGAGCTGACCAATAGTTACATGTAGGGACCTCTGTGACTACTTTCAATGATCCTTGCCTCATTGTAATCCTTTCTCCTCGAGTATGGGTTGGATTTATTAACTCACTTCTAATGAATGGAATGTGCCAGAAGTTTGGGATGTTCCTAATGAGATTAGGTTACACAAAGACTATACTTCTTAGTATGCTTTCTCTTTCTCACACAGACTTTCTTCAGAGGAAGCCAACTGCCATGTTCTGAGCTGTCCTATAGGTAGACCCTTGTGGCAAGGACTGTAAGAGGCTTTTGTCCAATAGCCAGAGAGAAAAAGAGGTTTAACAGTTTAACAGTTTAACAGTTCACAAGAGGTCAATACTAAAAATCATATAAGTAAGTCCTGGAGGTGGATCCTATCCTAGCCAAGTGTTCAGGAGAGACTGTAGCCTTGGCTGCAAGTTTAACCACAACCCTGTATGAGAACTTGAGACACAGATATTCAGTCAGCTGAGGTTTGTCCACATTCCTGATACACAGAAACTATGATATAATAAATGTCTGTTACTTTAAGTTGCAAAATTTTAGGATAATATATCATGCAGAAAGAGGTAACTGATGCAAATTACTTGCATGATGCTAGTTTTCGTCTTTCCCAATGATGACACCTAAGCTTGCATACCTCCTGAGACCTGCCATCACCCTCATAGCCCGAGTTCTCAAAAACTTTAAAATATATTTAACAAATACGAACACAGATTTTAAAAACCCAGAAGAGATATCAAAAGAATAGTTTAATAATTTTAATAAGAATCAAAATTCCTGATAGAAACGGGCCTGTCAGTATTTTGGCAATACAGTGTTTCCATATAAAGAACGAAAGTTTAACATCACATGGATTTCCAATTTTCAATCTCAAAAAAAGACACTTTACTTTTTGATTCCTTCAATTTCTAAATTTAAATAATACATACTTAGAGCAAATCCCAGAGACTAATAATCCGTTCTGTCTCAAAAGGAGAAAAACAGAACAAAACAAAAATACCTATTTGAAAACAATGAATTAAAATAAAATGTATCAACTAAAATAATTTGTTGTATTATCTTGAATGAAACCTTGTAAATGCTGGTAAGTTAAAAGCATTCTCTGTGTCCACATTAGCCATCTGGTTTTATATGCTTTAAGAAGTAATTATACTGGTACTGAAAAATAAGAGACTGGGCTAGTTAAATAACCAATAAAGAGAAGTGATTAAAAAAGAAAAAAAAAAAGTTACATGATTGCTTTTGACTGGCTTTTAAAGTCCTATTCATAGGGACTGTGGAGGCTGGAAAATGGTCTTAACTAATCAAGATTTCATTTATAGCTATGACAAATAGACTTACATGACCCAGCCAGATACGAAGATAATAGAAAACTCAAGGGTAAAAGTAAATGCACATTTTAAGGGAGAAAGAAGATCTTGGTGTTTAAAGGGGATGACTGAAAAGACATCATGTTATCCAGAGCCTAGGAGCAAACAAATACTTCGTTAATGCTGCTAAAGAGAATAACCTCAAGGGAGGAAAAAAAAAAAAGGCAGGAGAATGACTGTTCACTCAGATATCTGGGATGTATGACCAGTTGAATTCATTGCTTATTTTGAGTCTGATGGCCATGAATCCTAGTCCACAAGCTAGGGGATAAAAGAAATTTTAAATTATAATATTTATTTATTTATTTATTTATTTATTTATTTATTTATTTTTTATTTATTTTTTGAGACGGAGTCTTGCTCTGTAGCCCGGGCTGGAGTGCAGTGGCCAGATCTCAGCTCACTGCAAGCTCCGCCTCCTGGGTTTAGGCCATTCTCCTGCCTCAGCCTCCGGAGTAGCTGGGACTACAGGCACCCGCCACCTCTTGCCCGGCTAGTTTTTTGTATTTTTAGTAGAGACGGGGTTTCACCGTGTTAGCCAGGATGGTCTCGATCTCCTGACCTCGTGATCCGCCCGTCTCGGCCTCCCAAAGTGCTGGGATTACAGGCTTGAGCCACCGCGCCCGGCCTTAAATTATAGTTTTTAAATTTAATCTAATAAAACTTCACTTTGAACTGCAGTTTTGTATGCTTGCTGGAAAACTTAATATTACTTCATTATTCGATCTCCTTTGCCCCCACTGAGGCCTGTGTAATAATTCAGAAGGTACTGCTTCAGCGAGGCAATTAAAGCACAAAATTTTTGATGGATTACATTATCCCTGAAGCTTAATGTCCAGTATTCCTGGATGCATTATGTAACCATTCTCCCTCTGAGACCTTACTACCCTTTGAGGATGCAAATATCCAACAGGGCATGAGTCAATGATATCAGCAAACCCATCTGATCTCAATAATCTCTCAAGAAAACATATTTAAGGCAAAAAACCATCCTCTCAGCTGCTATTCTAAAAAGTGTTCCAAAAAAAAAAAAACCCTCATATTTTTTTGTGTGACTGATGTCCCACAAAATGAGAATTTAAGAAGAAAAATGTAGGAAGGTAGTTTGTACAAAAGCTTTAAACCTTGAAACATTAACATTTGTGGGGTATGAGAGCATCAGAGTCCTGGCTACTTATTAAAAGGAGGTGTAGAGAGAGAAAAAAAAAATAAAAACTACCACAGAGAAGAAAACATAAATTACCATCAAAGTAAACATTTATACTGCTTTATTACAAGACTGTAATAGGCATGACGAGTACTAGAAAGATAAAATAGACACAGTCTTTGGCATGAATAAACTTAAAATATTGTTAGAAACGTAGCATATGAACACAATTTATAACATTTAAAAAATTCATCTTGAAAAACATTATAAAATAGTAATACAAGCAATTAGAACAGGAATCCTTTAGGGCCTTAAAGAATAGATGGAATTTTTACGAAGATGATAGCTAGGGTTGTAGTTACATTAAGTAACTTAGAAAGGGGGAAAGGAGGCAGAGAGTAAGGGTATCCAAAATTTGCCTAAAAATGTATGTAAGATAGATATTTATTCAGTAACAGAACTGGTCCACTTATTTACATTTGTCTTAGCATGGGTGCCCTAGGAAATATAATCTGAGAAAAATATTGTGCGTTAATATTTGATGAAGAGGTACAAACCCAAGAATACAGTATTGATTTAAAAAGGTAATGAGACTGAGAAAGGAGAACAATTTTGGAGGTGCATATTGAATTAGCTACCATTTTTTATCTTGTATAATTTATTATTCAGCTTCTCAGAAATCTTATCTGGGAAACTATATTAATTTCTGGAAATTCCTCCACATGAAGAAAGAAGAAATAATTTATCTTTTGCTTCCAGTATTATATTGATCAAAGACTTTTCCCTGTAAGATATTAACCCGCACTTTTTGGTTGCACACACATGAGCACAATGCAAATTTGATGGCATCTTAGGACTCTGTGCCAAAGAGAAAACCTAGTATTGCAGCTGAATGATGTAGAGCATGGGCAAGAGACAAAATGTGGTGGTTATGCACATAGGAGGCCGTTCTCTATGGTAGCAAGGATGACACAATATGCTGTGTCCCAGTGCAAGAGAACCTAAAGTGGTATCTAAGAGTAACTGATGTAGTATACACTGACAAGACCAAATTATTCTTATCCTCCTCCATATCCAGTTCTACAACATGGGCCTCTGCTTTTGTGAAAACCCAGTCTACACTACTTTTCTGAGACCCTAAATGCAAATACATTTAATCTCAGAGTCTCTTTCCATAAGTTATAGTTCCCACTGCTGTAGCCAATTTTATTAGTTTGTTCTCACACTGCTAATAATAAAGTCATACACTAGACTGGGTAATTTATAAAGGAATGAAGTTTAATTGACTCATGGTTCAGCATGGCTGGGAAGGCCTTAGGAAACTTACAATTATGGCAGAAGGGGAAGCAAACATGTCCATCTTCACATGGCAGGAGGGAGAAAAAAGAGAGGTGAGCAACGGGGGAAGCCCCTTATAAAACCATCAGTTTTCATGAGAACTTACTTAGTATCATGAGAGTAGCATGGGAGAAACTGCCTCCATGATGCAATTACCTCCCACTGGGTCCCTCCCACCACATGTGTGATTATGGGAACTATAATTCAGGATGAGATTTGGGTGGTGACACAGCCAAATCATATTATTCTGCCCCGACCCCTCCCAAATTTCATGTCCTTACATTTTAAAACACAATTATGCCTTTCCAACAGTCCCCCAAAGTTTCAACTCATTCCAGCATTCACCCAAAAGTCCAAGTCCAAGGTCTCATTTGAGACAAGGCAAGGCCCTTCAGCCTATGAGCCTGCAAAAGTAAAAGCAAGTTAGTTATATACTTCCTAGACGCGATGAGGGTACAGGCATTGGGCAAATACACCCACTCCAAATGAGAGAAATTTCCCAAAACAAAGGGGCTAGAGTACCCATGCAAGTCTGAAATCCAGTAGGGCAGATATTAAACCTTAAAGTTCCAAAATGATTTTGTTTGACATCATGTCTCACATCCATGTTCCATAATAGGTATTCCATCATTTTTCTCCTCAACCAACTGTTCTAGAACTCTTTTACCCTCATTCAGCAGTTCAGTTGGTCCAGGTTGCTTGCCTGGTAAGGGCAAACCAGGCCTTTTATCCCTTAATTGTTTTGGTTAGTTTAAATTTGGTGCAATTGTCCATTCACAGTTATTACTAGTATTATAAAACAAGATTTGGGGCTGGACACGGTGGCTCACGCCTGTAATCCTAGCACTTTGGGAGGCCGAGGTGGGTGGATCATGAGGTCAAGAGATCGAGACCATCCTGGCCAACATGGTGAAACCCCGTCTCTATTAAAAATACAAAAATTAGCCGAGCATAGTGGTGCACGCCCGTAGTCCCAGCTACTCAGGAGGCTGAGGCAGGAGAATTGCTTGAACCCAGGAGGTGGAGGTTGAAATGAGCAGAGATCCCACCACTGCACTCTAGCCTGGGTGACAGAGTGAGACTCCATCTCAAAAACAACCACCACCACCACCACCACCACAACAAAAACAAACAAAAAAAAACAAGATTTGCCACAGCGAACGTCACAGGTTTTAGGCATACTCCTCCCTGACTCATTTGTATCAGCATCCCCAGCTTCTGACCGTAATCAGTGTCAATGTCACTGATAGTATACTAACTCCTTTCCATGCCTGTTGATCCACAGGAATAACAAGCCAAAGTGGCTAAATGACAGTCACAGATTCCTGTTCATTGTAACACTTCTTGTTTTCCTTGACAATGTGAACCCTCCAGCCCCAAACTCAAGAAGAAAAATCTCCAAGAAGACCTAATATTGGATCTCTAAGAGGACCTAATATTGGTGGGGCATGCCTGTAATCCCAGTTACTCGGGAAGCTGAGGCAGAAAAATGGCTTGAACCCAGGAGGCAGAAGTAGCAGTGAGCCAAAATTGTGCCACTGCACTCCAGCCTGGGCAACAGCGCTCTCTCTCCCTCTCTCTCTCTTCCTCCTCTCTCTCTTGTTCCATATATATATGGAACAAGAAGCATGCAATTAGCAACTAGGCTACTGAGAGTGAGTGACAGGGGCTGACCCTTTCCAGACATGAGTATTCCAGATATTAGAGACAAAGTAACATATATTAGCATCTGACCGAAGCATATATGCCTCCTAGGGGATAATGGCTCAATCCCACATAAATTGATCCCAAAGCTGGAAACTTAGTTAGGCCTTTCATAGGCCATCCCACCATTCTATCTGTGTAGCACTGTCTGTATGACAGGGTATGTGGTATTAGCAAGATGCTCTTTGTGTCAAGACGATCAAGGTTGACAGTGACCTGAAGGAACATTGACATGGCATAGGGACAAGAAAGTGATGAAGCATAGCTATTCTTCCCTCATAAAAGCAAATTGATTTTGATCCTATTTACTAATGGGGTTTGAAAAAAATGCATTCTCTAGATGAAAAGCTGCATAACAGCCTCCAGAGACTGCATGGATCTGTTTCAATAAAGATGCCACATTGGCAAAACTAATGGAATTGAGCCTGCAACTTGGTCAAATTGAAGATAATGCAGAATAATCTACTATACTCCATCTTTTCCCCTCAGGAATCACAAAAATAAGATAAAAGCACATACAGTGGGACAATAAACCCTATCTCCTTTATGTATGTGAGGGCGTTGATCATCTCTAATATTTTACCAAGGATATATAGCATGACTTCTGATATACAGGTGTAGCTGATGGAGAAACAGGAGAAATTCTCAAGCACTGCCACTTGTTCTTTGCTATCAAAAAAGTTCTTACACTACAAATTAGGTAAACTTGTAAGTGTACTGCCAGCTGTTTGGTGTAACCATCCTAATTTTGTTGTCAAGTACGAGGAATAACCTAAGGGTTTATCTGTGATCCTTACATTATTCTATGACTGTGAGATCAACTTGAGTCAAGATTTCATTGATTACTGGTTCTTTATGGAATTACTCTAACTGAAGGATCATGATAACATGTTAGATTATAGGTGTCAGATCACACCCTGTATCCAACAATCCTCATAACTTTCCCCAGTGTACATTAATGTTGGCAAATGACTGTAGGTATTTCTAGGAAAAGGATTTGAGGAATGCTGATTTTGTATCCTTTCAGTGACATTGCAGAATCTATGCTCAAGGCACACAACATTCCCTTTAACTGGTAAGTTCAAGGTCTAAAACTAGCTAAGATTAGAATATCAGTAGAAAACCATGGTTTTTCATGTTTGCAGTTGATTCTGTTTGCATTCTATTTTTTTTTAATTATTGAAAGAATCAATAGGATAATCAAATAAAAGGAAAACCATTGCCATATCAATAAAAAGAAATCACAATAGAATTTGAAGATTCACACTATACCAGATAAAAGTGATTTATGTAAAACATTGTCTTATCAAAGGAATCATCAAACATCTGATGAAAATTCTCATGAGTTTTATGTGGAATATATCTTGGATGACTTCGAAATTTAAGGGAGGAAAATAATTACCTGGGGATAGTATTTCAATTATTTTTCTGATAGTCGAAGCATTTTGCCCTTGGGCAAAATGGATGACAAAGGAATTGAACAAATACATAATATATTGATATCCAAGAGAAGAATTTTATTATTTCTTTAGCAAAAATATCTCACCTCAAAAGAAAACCAAATCAAACCAAACCACACATATAATTTATTAAAACCATCAACTAAATCAAATTTGTATTTGAACAGGAAAGAAGCTAATGCTCTATTACGGGTGAAACAGATAATTGTGAAGGTAAGTAAGCCAGCCTATATAAGAAAATATTTCTCAGAAGTGATATCATGGGGATGTTGACACAGAAGATGTTTGTTGCTGATTTGCCTACACTGATTTATTTAACACTGCTCCTAATTAAAATAGCAAAGTAATCTGGAAATTCTGACATAGAGACATGATTATGATTTAATAGGTATCATTGCAATGTTATGAATTGAGAGTAATGATTAAAAGAAAGACACTTTTCAAAATAATATATACAGTTGAAAAGTGGTGATTTGTAAATGGTACATGGCAGTGAAAGAATGCTTACATCATGATGCATGAACTTTGGTAGGAAAGAAGTGACTGAAGGTATTCTGGTCAGAAATAAAGGTGGGGTCAACATAAATAATGTTGGTATGTGCCACACATTTTCTTGCTGAAAGAAATTGTACTTTCCAATCTAATGAAAGGTAACACATAAAATAAAGTATTGTATTATATTAAAAGATGTCATTTGTTTTAGAAATAATTTATGAAATATTTATAAAGTCCAACTGTGTAGCAGGAGTTTCTCCTGTAGTGTCAATTAGAGCGCAGTATTTGCTCTTTCATTTCTTATTGTAATTGAGGGAAGAAGACCTGTAAATAGGTAAGTACTAAAGTATTATGCTAAGACATTACAGAAGAGAGACTTTGTAGAAGTGCTGGATTCAGTTATGTATGTCAGCTATTCAGAGATACCTTAGCAAATTAGGGTTAAAATATCCACCGAGAAAACTACAGTTAGGAAAATAATGGTATAGAATAAATGGTTGGAGCCAGTAGGCTTTATTATGAAAAAAGAGAAAAATGATAGTTTCACTGGCAAAGTTCGTATGGAGAAACTTTCAGTAAAAGAGTTATTAATCCAAGTTATTTAGAGAATGTAAAACAGTAGTTAGATATCATTCATTTAGAAACAAATGGCAGATATTTTGAAAAATCTAGAATACCAATTACAATAAATTGTGTACTTATTGTATAACTCATTATCATAAAGTGAGTTTTAAGTAGGCTTCCAAAAAGATTAAAAAACTTAATGTTAAGTATTCAAGATTACTTTTAATAATTACCTCTCATTAGTTTGTAAACTTAAGACTATAGTTTTTTTCAAGGTTTATTTCTAAAATATTTTCTCGGAAACTGTATTTGTTAACATTAACTCAGTCTATAAGAACTACTCATTTCTCTTAGTTTTTTAAAAATATTATTTGAATACATTCCTTCTTGCAAAAGTTTTATATAAATAAAAACATAAAACATAACTTTAACATATTAAATTTCAAAAGAAAATTCAACAGAATTTAACTTTATACATGCTTATTTTTTAAAAATAGAATATAGAGATAAATAATACATACCTCATGTATGCATAAAGTGGACATATTTATAAATAATACATATGTACATTGTATGAATATGTTGTTATGGTAAAATAAGTGTGTAAATCATAGTTTTATCATCTGTTTTTATACTTAATAATTTATTATCAAATATTTCTACTTTTATGAATATAAAATCAGGTTAGTGTGGATGCTAAGACCATGAATTACAAAGGTGGATGACTTTGAAATTTAACACAGGAAAACAATTATCTGAATAGAGTATTTCAATTTTTTTCTAATAGCTCATGTATTTTGCCTTTGGATAAAGAGAGACAACACAGGAATTAAACAACCAGATAATCAATTAAGGAGAATTTCGTTGTTGCATCCTGTCTCACTTATTCACAAGTTATTACCACAGTATGCATTACTTAACCTTTATTCACCTATGGTTACATGATTCTATATTTTACATATAACTTAATTTATCCATTTCTAATATATTAAGAGATGTAGCCTGGTTTCCATGTTTGCTATTATAAACTATTAATTTTTCAATAAGCAACTCTGCACATATGTTTATGTGCACATAGGTGAGGATAATTCTCTTCAGTATTTTCGAGGGAAGATTTGTAGCTAAAAGTATGTGTATGATACAGATAAATAGGTGTTCATCAGCAGTAATAGGAATCCTGACTACACTAATTTTAAATATGGTTTACTATTTTCAGATGAGGAGGTACCATACCTCAGCATCCCAGAACTGAAATGTCTCATGATTATCTTTCCATAATGAAAACACGCAAGTTCTTCAACTTCTGCTTTTATGCTTGTGTTTAAGAGAAGAATAAACAGGAAAGCCAGGGTTAAATGAAAAAGGCAACGCAACAATATTTCTAGGAATGCTCTAAAATAATTTTTCTTACTTCTCACTGGCTAAGTAAAACCAGGTCTTTTGGCAGTAGTTACATGCAAAACAGTGTAGGACAGGAGGAGCAAGGCATTCGTGAGAGAGAAGAGAAGAGATAGTCTATGTGCAACTCACAGTGTCTGCCAATGCTTATTTGTTACTTCTTAAGTAAATATTAATAGAACTACTTATATTTCTTTGAATCACTGCACTATTCCAAATCAATATCTTCTTAAAACAACAACAAAAAAAGAACTGAATTTGGGAACTATTCTATAGTTCAGCCTAGCCAAGTTGATATAATTCCAGCTATGATAGCTTTTTAATATGGCATCTTGCCTAGGCTGAACTACAGTCCCCAGAATGTTCTTTCTAGTATGATTCCTGTTAGGATGGGCTATAAGAGACATTCCTTAAGGAGAGCTGAAAGACAAGAAAAAAGTAGTGGCCATTTTGTAGCACACGCACTCCTTCTCCCAATTATTCATCAAGCACAAATCTAGGTGCTGCTGTGAAGCAATTTTGCAGATGTTGGTATAGTCCCTAATCAGTGATTTCAAGTTAGTCAAAAGGAGGATTATCCTGGAGGAAGGGGGAGGAGGGAACTGACTTAAGCAGTTGCAAGTTCAATTCAAAAGGTCTTAGGTCTCGCCTGAGGGAAAAACTCTGAATAGCCCCTGGCATTGTAATTGCACCACCCCCGGGCCCCAGCCCTGAATCTTCTCTTCTGACTGTTGCCCATGGTCAACTTTCAGATCATGTGGGGGTCTAGCCTGCTCAACTTCCCTCCCTGACTGTCTAAGCTGAAGACCGGGATTGCTTAGTCAACGCCACAGTTACATAAGGCAATTGTTTACTATATGTTACATATATCCCTAATGTTGCTGTGATTCTGCTTGTCAAATGGCATCCTGATTGAAGCACTACATCAAATAATTTTTAAGCCATCAGAGAGTGCATACAACATGGTAAAGAAGAAGGAGGTGAAGGAGGAGCGGGAGAAATGGGGGTGAGGAAGAGAATGAAAGGTAGAGCATTGTGCCATTTTTATTCAGTCTGAGCGGCAATTATTTTTATTTATGTTTTCAAAATAACGAATATAGAGCCAGCTTTTAAAAAAAAGGTAGGGGAAAATAAGTCTGTAGCTAACAAATTGCTGTCAAGAGGCCCTTTGATTGCTGTATAAAAAGGAAGCAAACTTCCAAATCTTCAAATATCATTATTTAAGACTGGATTTATGTACATCATAAACAGAAAAGGTCTCGGATTTGCTTTCCCTAAGGAAAAGTAAGCAGAAATTTTTCTGAGAATGTACTGCAAATTATAAAATAAATGACTACAAAGAAAATTAAGTATAGGACACGTAGAAAATAAGAAATTGGATAATTCTATATTGGGTAAGTACACAGATCAAGATGAGGATCCTCAAGAAGTTGTTTGTACAGAAAGAATTAAAACATTATGCACGAATCCCACTGAGTATTGTATGCAAACAATAAAATAATTACCTATATCATAAATTATATGTATTTCCATTCCATAGGATATTATCAGTCATGGTGGAATAATCTCTTTAGTAATAAATTTCTCAATCAAAATCCTCCAAAATGAATTGTTCTAAGCCAATATATGAACGAGGAAAAGCTTATCTGATTCTTGTACTTGGAGGAAGCAACCTAGGAAAATACTAAATTTTTATGAGCATTTGTTAAAGGAATGATTTATTTCTGGGAATGAAACACATTAAATTTATGTGTACAGAGCATAATATGAGAAATTGTGAAGCAGCACCATATAAATATATAAGTTATGTTTATATTGTTTTAGGGTGTATGTGAATGTACCAGGAAATAGTAGAATAATTTAATGATTTTTTTAAATATAGATTTTTAAAGTAGATAGACCAGCTCTAAATTTCAGCTATCATTTGCTGGGGATGTAACCTTGGACAAATTGATTCAACTCTAATTACTCATAGCCTTATCTGAAAAACATAAGGATAAAAATATTACTTCAAAATTTATAGGGCTTTTTCACAGTGCCAAGATCATAGTAATGAACCTAATGTTAAGTCCATGTGATTATTATTTTTTTTGCTAGCTTATATTCAACTTCCCTTTATATGTGTGCATTTTCTTTTAGTCACATTGTCATCTACAGTTATGAATATTAGCTTAATGTGTATGTGTGTGTGTACTACATTGAAAGAAAAAATGCAGTGCCATACAGTACATAGCATATTCCAAAAGGAAACATTGTGAAGTTGGGAGTAGTTCATAATGCTACAAAGACCAGTAATTCTTGGGAAATCTGGGAAAAACCTACAGACACATGACCAGATAATTATCAGTCATGTCACCATGTGACCAGACAATTATCACCATTTAAGAAAATTGTGACAGCAAGTTACCACAGCTGTGAAGAGAAAGACTAATCCCCAAACAGTTTGGCTTCAATGTCATCTTTTCTGGTAGAAATTCCCCAGCCCATTATTATTATTACTTTTTTGTAAATATCTTCATCACCATCTTTGTCTTTCCTTTCTTTTTATTCACCCTACAAGACCCCAAGCTTTTTGAATTCTAACACTCATAGCCTCTTCTTCTGAAATTTGCTGGAGAAAAAGACATAAATGTCTGCTGGTTTTGTTTATATATTTGTGGTATAAATTGATATCAGCTATTTCACAGCAACTCTCATGTAATTTTTGGTTACAATTGTTTTCATACTCCCTCAAATACTATCTGCTTACTATTTTATCTTCCATTCTAAAAATTTTCCTATGCATATTCCTCCTCTTTTTTCACTCATGTCTGATAACATCATTGCATAATTCACTTTGAAAATGGAAGCCAACAGATGAGGCACCTTCTTACTACCGCCAAATACAAAAGCCTATGCATCCTTTATGCATTTTCCCCTACCCTCCCTTTTAATGGAAAAGGTTCCACAACTCGTATCTCGTATCAAAGGTTTAGTCCTCTACTTGTACTCTAAATCTTAATGTGCTCCAAACCATTGTGTGTAAGAATCAATTTGAGAACTCTTTAAAATTATAGGTTTCTGGGTTATATCACAGAAATTCTACATGTCCCTCCCATCTCAACTTTTGCCATTCCAAGTTGCTGGATGTGCATACATGTGCACATCACACCCAGGCATACACGTGCATGTACCTAATCATACATACTTACACATACACAAATATACCTATTTCCTTCCACATACGAACAAACAGCACACGCACAAAAACACTTATACTTATCCACGTAACGTGTACATATCCAGTACATACTGTTTAGTCTAAATTTTGCCCCCCTAAAATTGATACATTGATGTCCCAACCTCTAACACTTCAGAATTTGACTGTATTTGAATATATGACCCTTAAAGAGGTAACTAATGTAAAGTAGGGCCATATAGGTAGGCCCTAATGTGATACGGTTGGTGTTATTATAAGAGGAGATTTGGATACAGACACACACACAAAGAAGACCATGTGAAAACATAGGAAGAAAACAGCCATCTACAAGCCAAGGAGGATGTCCTTAGAATTAAAATCAACCCTGATTGCACTTTGACTTAGACATCTATCCTCCAGAGCTTTGAGAAAATAAATATTTGTTCAGACACAGTTCATGATATTTATTATGGCAACCCTAGCAAACTAATGTGGATACATACACCAACTGTCTTCCTCCAGGCATTCACACACACACACACACACACACACACACACACACACACACACGCACAAACACACATACACCCCTGTAAACAATCCCCAGTGATATGGTTTGGATCTGTGTCCACACCCAAATCTCACCTTGAATTGTAATAATCCCCACATGTCAGGGGTGGGATCCGGTGGAGATAACTGAATCATGGGAGTGGCTCCCTCAGTGCTGTTCTCATTATAGTGAGATGAGTTCTCACTAGATCTCATGGTTTTATAAGGGTCTTCCCCCTTCACTTGACACTCATTCTCTCTCCTGTCACCCTGTGAAGAGGTGCCTTTAGCCAGGATTGTAAGTTTCCTGAGGTCTCCTCAGCCATGCTGAACTGTGAGTCAATTAAATATCTTTCCTTTATAAATTACTCAGTCTTGGCTATTTCTTCATAGCAGCATGAGACAGACTAATACAGTAAATTGGTACCAGGTAGTGGGGCACTGCTGTAAAGATCCTGAAAATGTGGAAGGGACTTTGGAACTGGCTAACAGGCAGAGGTTGGAACAGTTTGGAGAGCTCAGAAGAAGACAGAAAGATGTGGGAAAGTTTGGAACTTCCTAGAGACTTTGATATGGTTTGACTGTGTCTCCCTAGCCAAATCTTATCTTGAATTGCAGTTCCCATAATCCCCATGTGTCATGGAGGGACCCAGTAAGAGGTAATTGAATCATGGGGGCAGTTACCCTCCTGCTGTTCTTGTGATAGTGAGTTCCTATGAGATCTGATGGTTTTGGAAGGGGTTTTTCCCTCTGCTCGGCACTTCCCCTTCCTCCTGATATGAGAAGAAGGATGTGTTTGCTTGCCCTTCCACCATGATTGTAAGTTTCCTGAGGACTCCCCAGCTCTGCAGAGCTGTGAGTCAATTAAACTTTTCTTTATAAATTATCCAGTTTTGGATATCTTTATTGGCAGCATGAGAATGGACCAATACAGTAGTTTGTTGCCAAGTAGTGGGACACTGCTGTAAAGATACCTGAAAATGTGCAAGTGACTTTGGAACTGGATAACAGGCAGAGGCTGGAACAGTTTGAAAGGCTCAGAAGACAGGGACATCTGGGAAAATTTGGAACTTCCTAGACACTTCTTGAATGGCTTTGACTAAAATGCTGAGAGTGATATGGATGAAGAAGTCCAGCCTGACATGGCCTCAGATGGAGATGAGAAACTTGTTGGGAACTGGAATAAAGGTGACTCTTGCTATGCTTTAGCAAAGAGACTGGCAGCATTTTGCTCCTGCACTAGACTTCTGTGGAACTTGGAACTTCAGGGAGATTATTTGGGGTATCTGGCAGAAGAAATTTCTAAGCATTGAAGCATTTAAGAGGTAATTTGGGTGCTCTTAAAAACATTCAGTTTTTTGTATTCAGAAAGATATGGTTTGTGATTGGAACTTATGTTTAAAAGGGAAGCAGAGCATAAAACTTTGGAAAATTTGCAGCCTGACAATGCAATAGAAAGGAAAAACCCATTTGTCTGAGGAGAAATGAAACAGACTGAAATTTGTGTAAGTAATGAGGAGCCAAATGTTAATCACCTAGACAATGGGGAAAATGCCTCCAGGGCATGTCAGAAGTCTTTATGGTAGGTTCGCCATCACAGGCTTGGAGGCCTAGTAGGAAAAAATGTTTCCTGGGCCAGGTCCAGGGCCACCCTGCTGTGTGCAATCTCAGGACTTGGTGTTCTGCATCCCAACCATGGCTAAAAGGTGATAATGTGTAGCCCAGGCCATGGTTTCAGAGGGTGCAAGCCCAAAACCTTGGAGGCTTACACATGGCATTGAGCCTGCAGATGCACAGAAGTCAAGTACTGAGATTTGGGATTTCAGAAGATGTATGGAAATGCCTGGATATCCAGGAAGAAGTTTGCTTCAGGGGTGGAACTCTCATGTAGAACCTCTTCTAGGGCAATGCAGAAGGGAAATGTGAGGATGGAGCCCCCACAAAATATCCCCGCTGGGGCACCACCTAGTGGAGTTGTGAGAAAGGGGCCACCATCCTCCAGACCCCAGAATGGTAGATCCCCTGACAGCTTGCCCTATGCACCTGGAAAAAACACAGACACTCAATGCCAGCCAGTGAAAGCAGCTAGGAGCGGGGCTATACCCAGCAAAACCACAGGGGTGGAGCTGTCCATGGCCATAGGGGTTCACCTTTTGCATCAGCATAACCTGGATGCAAGACATGAAGTCAAAGGAGATCATTTTAGAATTTTAAGATTTAGCTGTCCCACTGGATTTCAGTCTTGCATGGGACCTGCAGCCCCTTCATTTTGACCAATTTCTCCCATTAGGAATGGATGTATTTACCCAGTGCCTGTAGTCCCATTGTATCTAGGAAGTATCTAACTTGCCTTTGCATTTACAGACTCATAAATGGAAGGGACTTGCCTTGTCTCAGATGAGACTTTGGGGTTGGACTTTTGGTGTAATGCTGGAATGAGTTAAGACTTTGGGGGACTGTTGGAAGGGCATGATTGGTTTTGAAATGCGAGGGCATGAGATTTGAGAGGGGCCGGGGGTGAAATGATATGGTTTGGCTCTGTGTCCCCACCCAAATCTCACCTTGAATTATAATAATCTCCATGTTTCAAGGGTGGGGCCAGGTGGAGATACTTGAATAATGGGGCAGTTTTCCCCATACTGTTCTCATGGTGGTGAATAAGTCTCATGAGATCTAATGGTTTTATAAATGAGAACTCCCCACTATAAGCTCTCTTGCCTGCCATGATGTGAGATGTGACATTGCTTCTCATTCTCTTTCTGCCATGACTGTGAGCCCTCCCTAGTCATGTGGAACTGTGAATCAATTTAACCTCTTTTCTTTATAAGATAAATTGCTCAGTCTCGAGTATGTCTTATATTAGCAGCACGAAATACACTAATACAGCCAGATACGCTAAATCATCACTCTCAAGTTCAAAGTTTCACAGATCCATAGGGCAGGAGCACAATCCAACCAAGCTCTTTGCTAATGATAACAGAAGTGACTTTTGTTCCAGTTCCCAATATGTTTCTCATTTCCACCTGAGAATTCCTCAGCCTGGACGTCACTTTTCAAATCACTGTCAGAATTTGGTCACAATCGTTCAAGAAGTCTCTAGGAAATTCCAAACTTTTCCTCATCTTCCTGTTGTCTTTTGACCCCTTCAAATCATTCCACACTCTGCCAGTTACCCAATTCTAATGCTGTTCCTCATTTTCAGGTATCTTTCTAGCAATGCCCCACTTCTCAGTACCAATCTTTTGTATTAGTCCACTCATGCACTGCTAAAAAGAAATACATGAGACTGGGTAATTTACAAATAAAATAAATTTAATTGGCTCATGGTTTTGCAGACTGTACAGAAAGCATGGTAGCTTCTGCTTGTGGGGAAGTCTCTGGAAACTTACAATTATGGAAGTTGAAGGGAAAGCAGGTACATATTACATGGCCAGAGTGCGAGGAGGGGAGAAAGAGGGGGGAGGTGCACACACTTTTAAACAATCAGAGCTTATGATAACTCACTATTACAAAAGCAGTACCAAGGGGATGGTGTTAACCCATTCATGAGAACCCCCCACCATGATTCAGTCACCTCCCATCAGGCCCTACCTCCAACCCTGGGGAATGCAATTGCACTTGAGATTTGGATGGGGACACAGACCCAAACTATATCACCTAGTTTTATTTCAGCTTATTTATTTATTTATTTACTTACTTACTTATTCTTGAACCTGACAAGCTTATTCCTATTGTAGGAGCTTTGGGCATATTTGCAGTTTTGCATGGAATACTTCTTTCACACTCTTTGCTTGTATTATTTCTTTTTACCTTTCAAGTTTTATCTTAATTGTCACTTCTGAAAAATTGTGAAAGAAACCATCTTCCTTCTACATCATTATCTATCTCTTCCCATGTGTGCTTTATCCAAAGAACATGTTACAACTTGAAAACTATCATTTATTATTTGCCTTTTAAATTTTGTTTTGCCTAGCAGACCATGAAGGAAATAAGCTTCACGATGGTAGAATCACTGTTGTTTTATCAAAAGCTCATATTGCTAGTGTCAGGACAACACCTGGCATAAGAGAGATATTCATATTTGTTAACTTTATGAATATAAAGCATCTTTAGATTAGTTCTCTTTTGGATTGTGAGTTTATGTACATATGTGAGGGTGAACATGTGTGTGTATGTAGATGTTTGTGTGCATGTGATGTGTGTGTAGGTGTATTTCTGATGAGGGAGAAGGTGGATATGAAAATGGGGAATAAATAGGTTGCCTGAATAACTGCTACCTTTCTTCTGCTAATGTTTTCCAGAGCAATTTTATTTCCAGATGCAATTGAGGATTAATGACTCAGTTTGCTACCTTCTCCAGCATTCCATGTCTTCTGCAAGAAGTTGTCATTTGCATTAATATAATGTAAGCGTGAGCTAAAGAATAGGACTTGTGACTATAAGGAGTCACCACAAATGTCTATAAGGAGTTTGGGAGAGTACAGGCAGATATTATTCAGATGTTTCCACATTATGCGACAGTAATAAAATATTAGCAACAGCAAGAAAGATAACTGAAAAGGAGAACTACTTGTGAGAATAGATAATATCATTAATGGCATTTTATATACATTACTTTCAATATTGTCTTTGGATATTCAAACGTAATAGCCCAGTTGGCTGCGACAAATTTAGGTCTGGAATAGGAAGTAGTCAGTGCTAGATGCACATGCATGCTATCGTAATACCTTGGTGTTCTCACTAAAAGAACACCACTAAAAGAAGAGAACAGTATTATTTATACGAGCTAGAGAAAGGAAATAGCTAAAATACCAGAGTCCAATGAACCCTTCGATGACTTTATTAGTAATGGATCCAGGTTCACACTTACTCTAGATTTCATTCTAGTATTTTATTTTCTGGAAAGATACACAATTTTCTAGCTTCTATCATTTTCAGCTATAATGAAATCTATTTCAGTTCTTAGTTGGTTTCAGTCTTTAGTTGTTTAGCAGGTAATTTTGCGATTTAGTCATTGTTGACTGACTGGTATCATTAATGGAGTTGTACACAGACCCAAAATAGAGTCAAAGGAAAAGGTTATCACTCTGATTTTTATTTCTTCATGAAGAAATCCATTTAACAATAGTCAGATATAGTTTTGATGGGATTGGTTTGATGGAAAAGAAAGCAACTACATTCTGATTACCAAGTACCATTGGCAGTTGATGATGACTTGGGAGTAGAGTTCAAATGGCAAGTCCTATAGAGTACCTTAATTTTTTTCTCTAATAATTGATATAATGATTGTGAATAATTATTGATAGCAATAAGTTAGGTTGCATATATATCCAATGGGTAACTAGCCAAAAATTAGCCAAAAGTTCAAATATGAGATACATATTGAAATAATTACTATGTATAACTCGTCCTGCTACTTAGCCTCACATAGGTACAGTTATTTAAAAATAGGGCATTACTGTATGAAGAAATATTAAAAGATATCAATTGTTGTTTGCACTTGTAACTCAAAATCTGTAAGGGCAGAGATCGTAATTCAACATGCCGTGATTTAAATGATCTGTTTTTAACAATTGTTACAAGACATCCCACTCTGTGTACAGATTATCCTGTGACCTCTGATAGTGATACCCTAAGAGTAACTGACATTTGAGAATTATGAAACAAGATTATTTGAAATATTAAGCCACAAAATCTTTTAAGTGTTTAAGAGAACAATTACATTTTCATACACTGCACAAAATTTCTTCCAAACAAACCAATTTTTAAAATTGACATTTTATATTTAATTTTAATAAAACATCCTTATTAAGCCATGTCTTTTAATGTAACATCAAACACAGAATAGGAAGTCTGAAAATTTCTGATGTGTGTAGCACAGAAAGTTACATTACCAAAATATTACCATAGATATTTGAATTTTTAAAAATAGATTTTCAATTTTATAGTGTTACCCTGTGATTGAATTTATAAGTTCTCTCCTGAAAACAGACATTTCATTTTATTGCTTCTAGCTTTTTGGCAGAAACAAAAATGTGAATAGCTAACACCTGGTTAATAGCTACCAGCCAAACTTGCAATTTCTATCTCTGTAGAAATGAAGTTTGAATCTTAGAAATCAAAGTAAAATGAAAGTTTTAAAGCTTTAGTCTTGGTTGTGTTCAAGGGAAGAGAAATTACAAGAAAAGATAAAAGAATCTATTGAAAAATCTTTAATATTTCCATCCTAAATATAGAATTAAAAACATTACCAAATGATTATAACTCTACTTGTCATCATACTACTTTTTGTTAATTTAGTTTATTGACATTTGAAGATAAAATTAATTAGAAATGTTAACTGATGCATGTGTTTTTCATATTTAAAATGAAATCTTGTGAATATTCTACAACAGAAGACTGGTCAATAGTTCATTCTATATTTTCATGGCACAAAATAGATTAGGAAAGGCAATTCTAAGATTTCAACTTTACAGTGACACTATGAAGTAATGTAAATTTATGCTTGTGCTTAATATAAAATGCCATGTGCATAAAGTATGTTAAATAATGTGAGACAATTCCTAATATAATTTTTATAATACAAATTACAATATAAATTATAATACAGTAATATGGACATATATATCTTTCTTTCATAAAATTATGAAAGTTTAACCATGGATTTTATTTTACAGATCCAAGCTTCAAATGAATTAATGAAGCTCTTAAGTTATGCATCCTACTCTGCACCCTTATTGAAATGTTTTGAGCAATGACCCACCTCTCTACAGCCTGACCCCTTACATTTAATAAAGATTATATTGACATATAACCCAAATAAATTAATTTTATTTTTAACAAAGTCATAAATATGAGTCAAATAGCTTTAAATTTATTTAAATTTTGCTGCAATATTTATAGAGGTAGCAATATTATTTCCATATCGTGTATCAAAGAAAACAAACCTAAAAACATTTCAATGTCTTATACCTACCTCTCAAAGTCTCTCAGATCACAGCATTGGTCCCTAGAATTTATCTTTTCTCTCTTATGCCTAGAAAGTTCAATCTTAAGATGACTCCCCTTTATCTCTACTCTGTATTACAAATTAGCTTTCATTACATACTAGCTATTTTAACCCTGAGAAAGTTATTGAAATGATTACTATGTAAGTTTCCCTAAACAGGGACAATAATATCTACCTTATAGAGTTGTGAGAATTCTGAGTTATCTTGCAATACACTTAGAATAAAAAAGTCACATATAATATGTGCTAGAATATTAGTAATTACAAACATTCCACTGATGTATCACTATTTCAAAAAATAATTATTTATCAAGCATCAATTATATGAACTGCACTTTTCTCAGTGCTCAAGATTACCAGTGAACACTAACAAGGGAAATTATATGCCCTAATGGAACTTAAAATGTAATGCAGCAGAAAGGCAAATAGGAATTTTGGTTAGCAAAATGCATAGTACATTATATTGCTCTAGGTGTTAGACAATTAAATATGGGAATGGAGTAGTAACAGAGAAGTGAAGATTGCAGTTTTTAGATGGTGTGACTGGAGAAGGCTTGACCCATAAGGTAGTATTACATTAATGACCTATAGGAAATAAACAATTTAGTTACGGATGTATCTGAGGAAGAATAATTTCAGGCCAAGGGAGCAGTAAATGAAAAGGTTCTAAGGCAACAAAAGGCCTTCCATTTCTCCAGGAGTGGCAAGGAGACTATTTGTTGTAATGCATAAGGTGAGAAGAAAAGCCGCAAGAAATGAGTTGAGCGAGATCACTAACAGAGACCAGATCTTTCTAGATATCTTGAGGCTTTAGACTTTATGTAAGTGAAATTAGAAGCAATTGGTGGATTTGGGGAGGAAAAAAAGAGAATCTTACTAACAAAAATTAATATAGCCTCTTTAAACTTCTTCCACTTCACAGAGGTAGTCAATGCACAAATGCGAAAGGCAAACACCCAGGTGCCAAGCAGGACACCCAAAGAACCTTCTTAAAATTTGAGTGAAGGAAAGAGCAACATATATATTTTACACTAATTATATATGTGAATACTTTTATCCAATATTTGTGAAATTAACACTTAACTATCTTTCTTGTTCCTCTACACGGCAGCTGATGATGATTTAATCTGTTGCTTCTCCCAAATGAGCACACTAACTCCTAGGTGCTCTATTTTATTGACCTCTTCCATTTACGCCACACACCCGCCACTGTAAGCTGCTTTGTGATTTCACTAAGGACCTTTTATGAAGCCTTTGGTCCTGTTTAACAGTGACTCTTCCTTACCTCTTACCCGTCTAACTCATAAGATCATCCTCTGGAGTGTTCCAAAAGATTTGGCATGTTATATGTGGCCATTAGAAAAGGGCCATTCCTCTTTTGAACAGCTTTCTCCCTAATATTTTATTTTTACTTATTTATTATTATTATTTTGGAGGGGGGACAGAGTTTTGCTCTGTAGCCCAGGCTGGAATGCAGTGGCATGATCTCTGCTCACTGCAACCTCCACCTCCCAGGTTAAAGCAATTCTCCTGCTTCACCCTCCCATGTTGCTGGGATTATAGGCACCCACCACCATGCCCCGCTAAGTTTTGATAGAGATGGAGTTTCACCACGTTGGCCAGGCTGGTCTCGAACTCCTGACCTCGGGTGATCCACCCACCTTGGCCTCCCAAAGTGCTAGGATTACAGGTGTGAGCCACTGCACCTGGTAGTTTTCTCGCTATTAGTTTATAATAAAAACTTATACAACAATGATTAAAGAATTTAAAAATGAGGCCAAGCGTGGTGGCTCACCCCTGTAATCCCAGCACTTTGGGAGGCCGAGGCAGGTGGATCAGCTGAGTTCAGGAGTTCGAGACCAGTCTAACCAACATGGTGAAACCCTGTCTCTACTAAAAATACAAAAATTAGCCTGGCATGGTGGTGGACACCTGTAATCCCAGCTACTTGGGAGGCTGAGGCAGGAGAATCATTTGAACCCGGGAGGTGGAGGTTGCAATCAGCCGAGATCAAGCCATTGCATTCCAGCCTGGGTGACAGAGTGAGACTCCATCTCAAAATAAATAAATAAATAAATGAATAAATAAATAAATAAATAAATAAATAAAGAATTTAAAAATGAAAACCCATGTAACTACCATCAAGATATTTTTTTTTTATGATTCTTTTTTTTTTTTTTAATTATACTTTAAGTTCTAGGGTACATGTGCATAATGTGCAGGTTTGTTACATATGTATATATGTGCCATGTTGGTGTGCTGCACCCATCAACTCATCAGCACCCATCAATTCATCATTTATATCAGGTATAACTCCCCAATGCAATCCCTCCCCCCTCCCCCCTCCCCATGATAGGCCCCAGTGTGTGATGTTCCCCTTCCCGAGTCCAAGTGAGCTCATTGTTCAGTTCCCACCTATGAGTGAGAACATGCGGTGTTTGGTTTTCTCTTCTTGTGATAGTTTGCTAAGAATGATGGTTTCCAGCTGCATCCATGTCCCTACAAAGGATGCAAACTCATCGTTTTTTATGGCTGCATAGTATTCCATGGTGTATATGTGCCACATTTTCTTAATCCAGTCTGTCACTGATGGACATTTGGGTGGATTCCAAGTCTTTGCTATTGTGAATAGTGCCGCAATAAACATACATGTGCATGTGTCTTTGTAGTAGCATAATTTACAATCCTTTGGGTATATACCCAGTAGTGGGATGGCTGGGTCATATGGTACATCTAGTTCTAGATCTTTGAGGAATTCCCATACTGTTTTCCTTAATGGTTGAACTAGTTTACAATCCCACCAACAGTGTAAAAGTGTTCCTATTTCTCCACATCCTCTCCAACACCTGTTGTTTCCTGATTTTTTAATGATTGCCATTCTAACTGGTGTGAGATGGTATCTCATTGTGGTTTTGATTTGCATTTCTCTGATGGCGAGTGATGATGAGCATTTTTTCATGTGTCTGTTGGCTGTATGAATGTCTTCTTTTGAGAAATGTCTGTTCATGTCCTTTCCCCACTTTTGGATGGGGTTGTTTGTTTTTTTCTTGTATATTTGTTTGAGTTCTTTGTAGATTCTGGAAATTAGCCCTTTGTCAGATGAGGAGATTGCAAAAATTTTCTCCCATTCTGTAGGTTGCCTGTTCACTCTGATGGTAGTTTCTTTTGCTGTGCAGAAGCTCTTTAGTTTAATGAGATCCCATTTGTCAATTTTGGCTTTTGCTGCCGTTGCTTTTGGTGTTTTAGACATGAAGTCCGTGCCCATGCCTATGTCCTGAATGGTACTACCTAGATTTTCTTCTAGGGTTTTTATGGTAATAGGTCTAACATTTAAGACTCTAATCCATCTTGAATTAATATTCATATAAGGAGTAAGGAAAGGATCCAGTTTCAGCTTTCTACTTATGGCTAGCCAATTTTCCCAGCACCATTTATTAAATAGGGAATCCTTTCCCCATTTCTTGTTTTTCTCAGGTTTGTCAAAGATCAGATGGCTGTAGATGTGTGGTATTATTTCTGAGGACTCTGTTCTGTTCCATTGGTCAATATCTCTGTTTTGGTACCAGTACCATGCTGTTTTGGTTACTGTAGCCTTGTAGTAGAGTTTGAAGTCAGGTAGCGTGATGCCTCCAGCTTTGTCCTTTTGACTTAGGATTGTCTTGGCAATGCGGGCTCTTTTTTGGTTCCATATGAACTTTAAAGCAGTTTTTTCCAATTCTGTGAAGAAACTCATTGGTAGCTTGATGGGGATGGCATTGAATCTATAAATAACCTTGGGCAGTATGGCCATTTTCACGATATTGATTCTTCCTATCCATGAGCATGGTATGTTCTTCCATTTGTTTGTGTCCTCTTTGATTTCACTGAGCAGTGGTTTGTAGTTCTCCTTGAAGAGGTCCTTTACATCCCTTGTAAGTTGGATTCCTAGGTATTTGATTCTCTTTGAAGCAATTGTGAATGGAAGTTCATTCCTGATTTGGCTCTCTGCTTGTCTGTTACTGGTGTATAAGAATGCTTGTGATTTTTGCACATTAATTTTGTATCCTGAGACATTGCTGAAGTTGCTTATCAGCTTAAGAAGGTTTTGGGCTGAGACGATGGGGTTTTCTAAATATACAATCATGTCATCTGCAAACAGGGACAATTTGACTTCTTCTTTTCCTACCTGAATACCCTTGATTTCTTTCTCTTGCCTGATTGCCCTAGCCAGAACTTCCAACACTATGTTGAATAGGAGTGGTGAGAGAGGGCATCCCTGTCTTGTGCCAGTTTTCAAAGGGAATTTTTCCAGTTTTTGCCCATTCAGTATGATATTGGCTGTGGGTTTGTCATAAATAGCTCTTATTAGTTTGAGGTACGTTCCATCAATACCGAATTTGTTGAGCGTTGTTAGCATGAAGAGCTGTTGAATTTTGTCAAAAGCCTTTTCTGCATCTATTGAGATAATCATGTGGTTCTTGTCTTTGGTTCTGTTGATATGCTGGATTACGTTGATTGATTTGCGAATGTTGAACCAGCCTTGCATCCCAGGGATGAAGCCCACTTGATCATGGTGGATAAGCTTTTTGATGTGCTGCTGAATCTGGTTTGCCAGTATTTTATTGAGGATTTTTGCATCAATGTTCATCAGGGAGATTGGTCTAAAATTCTCTTTTTTTGTTGTGTCTCTGCCAGGCTTTGGTATCAGGATGATGTTGGCCTCATAAAATGAGTTAGGGAGGATTCCCTCTTTTTCTATTGATTGGAATAGTTTCAGAAGGAATGGTATCAGCTCCTCCTTGTACCTCTGGGAGAATTCAGCTGTGAATCCATCTGGTCCTGGGCTTTTTTTGGTGGGTAGGCTATTAATTGTTGCCTCAATTTCAGAGCCTGCTATTGGTCTATTCAGGGATTCAACTTCTTCCTGGTTTAGTCTTGGGAGAGTGTACGTGTCCAGGAAATTATCCATTTCTTCTAGATTTTCTAGTTGATTTGCGTAGAGGTGTTTATAGTATTCTCTGATGGTAGTTTGTATTTCTGTGGGGTCGGTGGTGATATCCCCTTTATCATTTTTTATTGCGTCTATTTGATTCCTCTCTCTTTTCTTCATTATTAGCCTTGCTAGCGGTCTGTCAATTTTTTTGACCTTTTCAAAAAACCAACTCCTGGATTCATTGATTTTTTGGAGGGTTTTTTGTGTCTCTATCTCCTTCAGTTCTGCTCTGATCTTAGTTATTTCTTGCCTTCTGCTAGCTTTTGAATGTGTTTGCTCTTGCCTCTCTGGTTCGTTTAATTGTGATGTTAGAGTGTCAATTTTAGATCTTTCCTGCTTTCTCTTGTGGGCACTTAGTGCTATAAATTTCCCTCTACACACTGCTTTAAATGTGTCCCAGAGATTCTGGTATGTTGTATCTTTGTTCTCATTGGTTTCAAAGAACATCTTTATTTCTGCTTTCATTTCGTTATGTACCCAGTAGTCATTCAGGAGCAGGTTGTTCAGTTTCCATGTAGTTGAGCGATTTTGATTGAGTTTCTTAGTCCTGAGTTCTAGTTTGATTGCACTGTGGTCTGAGAGACAGTTTGTTATAATTTCTGTTCTTTTACATTTGCTGAGGAGTGCTTTACTTCCAATTATGTGGTCAATTTTGGAATAAGTGCTATGTGGTGCTGAGAAGAATGTATATTCTGTTGACTTGGGGTGGAGAGTTCTATAGATGTCTATTAGGTCCGCTTGGTGCAGAGATGAGTTCAATTCCTGGATATCCTTGTTAACTTTCTGTCTCGTTGATCTGTCTAATGTTGACAGTGGAGTGTTGAAGTCTCCCATTATTATTGTATGGGAGTCTAAGTCTCTTTGTAAGTCTCTAAGGACTTGCTTTATGAATCTGGGTGCTCCTGTATTGGGTGCATACATATTTAGGATAGTTAGCTCTTCCTGTTGAATTGATCCCGTTACCATTATGTAATGGCCTTCTTTGTCTCTTTTGATCTTTGATGGTTTAAAGTCTGTTTTATCAGAGACTAGGATTGCAACCCCTGCTTTTTTTTTGTTCTCCATTTGCTTGGTAGATCTTCCTCCATCCCTTTATTTTGAGCCTATGTATGTCTCTGCATGTGAGATGGGTCTCCTGAAGACAGCAGACTGATGGGTCTTGACTCTTTATCCAGTTTGCCAGTCTGTGTCTTTTAATTGGAGCATTTAGTCCATTTACATTTAAGGTTAATATTGTTATGTGTGAACTTGATCCTGCCATTATGATATTAACTGGTCATTTTGCTCATTACTTGATGCAGTTTCTTCCTAGCCTCGATGGTCTTTACATTTTGGCATGTTTTTGCAATGGCTGGTACCTGTTGTTCCTTTCCATGTTTAGGGCTTCCTTCAGGGTCTCTTGTAAAGCAGGCCTGGTGGTGACAAAATCTCTAAGCATTTGCTTATCTGTAAAGAATTTTATTTCTCCTTCACTTATGAAACTTAGTTTGGCTGGATATGAAATTCTGGGTTTAAAATTCTTTTCTTTAAGAACGTTGAATATTGGCCCCCACTCTCTTCTGGCTTGTAGAGTTTCTGCCGAGAGATCTGCTGTCAGTCTGATGGGCTTCCCTTTGTGGGTAACCCGACCTTTCTCTCTGGCTGCCCTTAAGATTTTTTCCTTCATTTCAACTTTGGTGAATCTGGCAATTATGTGTCTTGGAGTTGCTCTTCTGGAGGAGTATCTTTGTGGCGTTCTCTGTATTTCCTGAATTTGAATGTAGGCCTGCCCTGCTAGGTTGGGGAAGTTCTCCTGGATGATGTCCTGTAGAGTGTTTTAATTTGGTTCCATTTTCCCCCTCACTTTCAGGCACCCCAATCAGATGTAGATTTGGTCTTTTTACATAATCCCATACTTCTTGCAGGCTTTGTTCATTTCTTTTTCTTCTTTTTTCTTTTGGTTTCTCTTCTCACTTCATTTCATTCATTTGATCCTCCATCGCTGATACTCTTTCTTCCAGTTGATCGAGTCAGTTACTGAAGCTTGTGCATTTGTCACGTATTTCTCGTGTCATGGTTTTCATCTCTGTCATTTTGTTTATGACCTTCTCTGCATTAATTAGTCTAGTTGTCAATTCTTCCACTCTTTTTTCAAGATTTTTAGTTTCTTTGCACTGGGTACGTAATTCCTCCTTTAGCTCTGAGAAGTTTGATGGACTGAAGCCTTCTTCTCTCATCTCATCAAAATCATTCTCTGACCAGCTTTGATCCGTTGCTGGCGATGGGCTGTGCTCCTTTGCAGGAGGAGATGCGCTCTTATTTTTTGAATTTCCAGCTTTTCTGCCCTGCTTTTTCCCCATCTTTGTGATTTTATCTGTCTCTGGTCTTTGATGATGGTGACGTACTGATGGAGTTTTGGTATAGGTGACCTTCCTGTTTGATAGTTTTCCTTCTGACAGTCAGGACCCTCAGCTATAGGTCTGTTGGAGATTGCTTGAGGTCCACTCCAGACCCTGTTTGCCTGGGTATCAGCAGCAGAGGTTGCAGAAGACAGAATATTGCTGAACAGCGAGTGCACCTGTCTGATTCTTGCTTTGGAAGCTTCCTCTCAGGGGTGTACTCCACCCTGTGAGGTGTGGGGTGTCAGACTGCCCCTAGTGGGGGATGTCTCCCAGTTAGGCTACTCAGGGGTTAGGGACCCACTTGAGCAGGCAGACTGCCCCTTCTCAGATCTCAACCTCCATGTTGGGAAATCCACTGTTCTCTTCAAAGCTGTGAGACAGAGTGGTTCGCGTTTGCACAGGCTTCTGCTCCTTTAGCTGAGCCCTGTCCCCACAGGCGCAGTCTACAGAGACAGGCAGGTTTCCTTGAGCTGCTGTGAGCTCCACACAGTTCGAGTTTCCCAGCGGCTTTGTTTACCTACTTAAGCCTCAGCGATGGCGGGCGCCCCTCCCCCAGCCTCGCTTCTGCCTTGCGGTTAGATTGCCACAGACTGCTGTGTTAGCAAGGAGGGAGGCTCCGTGGGCGTGGGACCCTCCCAGCCAGGTGTGGGATATATTCTCTGGTGTGCCGGTGTTATAGCGCAGTATTGGGGTGGGAGTTACCCGATTTTCCAGGTGTTGTGTGTCTCAGTTCCCCTGGCTAGGAAAAGGGACTCCCTTCCCCCTCGCGCTTCCCAGGTGAGGCGATGCCTCGCCCTGCTTCAGCTCTCGCTGGTCAGGCTGCAGCAGCTGACCCGCACGGATTGTCCGGCACTCCCGAGTGAGATGACCCCAGTACCTCAGTTGAAAATGCAGAAATCACCGGTCTTCTGTGTCACTCGCACTGGGAGATGGAGACTGGAGCTGTTCCTATTCGGCCATCTTGCTCCGCCCCCGATATTTTGTTATAGATGCTTTATTGCATATCTATTTACTGTATCTCAAATCATAAATTAGTTCATCTTACTTATCCATTCTTCTACAATTGATAGTTAAAATTTGTGGGGTTTTTTTTTGTCTTTTTAAAAATAAAGTTGCTTTGAATTTTCGTACAAATTATTTTTGAGAATATATGTTTTCATTTCCATTGGTTAAATGCCAGGGAATACAATTTCTGGAATGTAGAGTAAATATACAATTAGCTCTAAGGGAAATTGGGCAGAGTTTTTTTTTCCCAGGGGCTACACATTTTACATTTCTACTAATTCTTTGCATTGTACCAGGAACAACAATAATTAGTTTTAAAGAATGTTGGCAGAACTTTTTTCCTAAGGGGCTACATATTTTGCATTCCTGCATTGTTTCACAAAAAGAGTCCATTGAATAGCCAAAAACAGTCATGAGTCTTTTTATTTTTCTTCTGGTGGATGTGGGCTGGTATTATTTTGTGGCTATAATTTGTATTTTCCTGATGCCTGAAGATATTAAAATTTTTTCATGTGCTTCCTGGCCTTTTGTATGTATGTATCTTATTTGCTTTGTGAAGTTTCTATTCAACTCATTTTTTTTTTAACGTTTGGTAGTTTACCTTTTTATCACTTAGTGAATTTTTTTTTTTTTTTTTTTTTTACGTATTATAGGTATCAGTCATTTCTTAAATATATGTTTTTAAGCCATACATGTTTTCTAAAAATTTTCTTCCAGTTTGCATCTTGCCAAATCTTTTTCCTAGTTGGGTCTTTTAATAAACAATTTTTTTTTGAAATGAAGCCTCACTCTGTCGTACAGGCTGGAGTGCAGTGGTGTGATCTCAGCTCACTGCAACCTCTGCCTCCCGCGTTCAAGCGATTCTCCCTGCCTCAGCCTCCTGAGTAGCTGGGATTACAGGTGTCCCCTAATTTTTGTAGTTTTTAGTAGTGATAGGGTTTCACCATGTTGACCAGGTTGGTCTTGAACTCCTGGCCTCAGGGGATCCACCTGTCTCAGCCTCCCAAAGTGTTGGGATTACAGGCGTGAGCCACCATGCCTGGCAATAAACAGGTCTTTTAATATTAATGAAGCCTAATTTAACTATTTTGTCCTTTTCGAGTGCTGCTTTCCATGACTAATGTAAGAAACCTTCACCTATTGCTCTGACCAGATATCTTCTGTGCTTTTCTCTGAAGTTTTATAATTTTAGCATCTGCATTTGGATCTATGCTTCATTTTGAATTAAATTTGGTGTATAAAGTGAGATACAGTATTTTTTTTTTTTCATATGGGTTTGAGACATTCCAACACCATTGGTTGAAAAAGCATCCTATCCCCATTGGATTACTTTGGTTCATTTTTAAAGTGTCATATGAATGCATATATGTGTTAACAGAAAAATCAAACTCTGTAAAATATTTTAAAGAGCTTTATTCTGAGTCAATATGCATGACCAAGACCCAGAGAAAACACAAACTCAAGAAGCCTTGAATAAGTGGCCCTGAGGTGGTCAGATCACGGTTTGGTTTAATATCTTTTGGGCAGGCAGGAGTTATGGACAAAGACAAAAGTCAACTCACAGAAGGTGTAATTAGTTTGGCCCCAAAAGGAAGAATACCTTGAAATGAGGGCTTATAGGCTATAGATGGATTCAGAGATTCATTTATTTGCGAGTGGTTAAAGGAGTAAGGCTGTGCCTAAAACTTGGAGTGAACAGAAACAAATGTTTTAGTTAACACAAAGATGCTATGTATGTAGCAAGATAGATGGCCTGCAGGTGTAACTTAACTTTTGCCTGGCATGACCTTAGGTCTTGTTTATAATTTGGTATCTTATTGCCCCAAAGAATCTATTTTGTCAGTATTATAATCTCTAGTTTAACATTATTGCTGGTCAGTGGTTGTGCTTAAACTTCAAAAGGGAGGGAGTATAATGAGGCATGTCCAACTTCTCTTCCCATCATGACTGAGAATCCCGTTTTTAAGCTTTGTAAACCAAAAGAATATGAGGTAAGACTGAATGAATTTAGAAGTTTATTTTGCCAAGGTTAAGAACATGCCTGTGATACAGTCTCAGGAGGTCTTGGACACATGGGACTCGTGCCCAATGTGGTCAGGCTACAATTTGGTTTTACTCGTTTTAGAGAAACATAAGACATCAATGAATACATGTAAGATGTACATTGATTTGGTCCAGAAGGGCAAAACAACAGGAAGCGATGGGTGGGGTGGGAGGCTTCCAGGTCATAGTCAGATTCAAAGATTTATCTGATTGGCAGTTGGGTGAGTTATTATCTAAAGACCTGGAATCAATAGAAAGGAATGCCTGGGTTATGGTAAGGGGTTGTGGAGACCAATGTTTCATCATGCAGATGAAGCCTCCAGGTAGCAGGCTTCAGAGAGAATAGATAGTAAACATTTCTTGACAGGCTTAAAGAGGCTGTTCTATCAGTCTTATCAAGGTCTGTGTTGATGTTAACGGTAATAAGGTATGTCCATCCCCTACTTCCCATCATGGCCTCAACTAGATTTTCAGGTTAACTTTGGAATGCTGTTGCCTGAGAGGTGTCCATTCAGATGGTTGGGGAGGCTTAGAATTGTACTTTTGGTTTACAAGTTGTTTTGCAATCTCCTTGGCCAAGAATGGGTCCATTTAGTCAGTTTGGGTGATTGGTTAGAATTTTATTTTTATGTTACACAGGTGGGTCAATTTCTGAGCTGCATATTTACTTTGTTTGATCTATTTGTCAATTTTTAGACCAGTCTCTTCTTTATTGTCTTCATTTGTATAGTGTCTAATAGGCCAATAAATCAAGTAATGTAATTCCTCCAAAATTGTGCATTATTTTGTAAAAGTAAGATTTTCCATTTGCTCCTCTTAAATATGATTAGGTTGATATTAGTTCATTATTTGCTTTCTCAAGGTCACATTTGCCCACTTATTACATATTAGCTTTTTTCTAAGCATATTTTTCATCAAAAAATGTATAAATGTGTTTTGTACTCTGATTTGATGATTACAGTATTGAAGTTAATAAAGTACTGTGCTACAGATGTGTTCTTTTATACAACTATAACCTCTTTTGTCTGTAGAGCCTGCAATGATTTTATAACTTCAGTAAGAGGAGGAGGAGAAACTGCTGAGGTCATTGTCATAGTAACAGCACCAGCAAATTTTAGATTCTTAGTAAATCTACTACTTTTTAATGTGTGACATAATGTGTGATTTTATTTTTTCTTTCACATGTAATCCTTATAACTATGCAAAGTACATATTATTATGTACATTTCACACATCAAATAAAGTTTCTAAAAGATGAAGTAATTTACAAAATAATTCATATATGCCGCTATTTAATTCTCACAGTTTATCTCCCAAAAGGTATTAGTGGTAACCCCGAGACTCACAGAGCATTCAAACTGCTTTGTTTGGTATAATGTTGAAGGACACAAAATGACCATAAGGAAGTAGGTAGAACTGCAATTTTCAATAATTCCAGGAAGTGCCATTCACATTGTAATCTATGTGGGGCTGCTCTCCCAAGTTGTGCAGTGCATACGCCAATTAAGATGTTTTTTGTTTCCAAGTAACAAGGTTCCTTCTCAAAACTGTATCAACCTAAATGGCATTTATTGCTTCACAAAACAAGCTGGATAAATAGAGGCCCAATGTATATTGACTTGATTTTGCATTTCATGGATATTACTAGAACAATTTTTCTCAATTCTCAGGTTTCCACAGTGGGTGTAATTAATCCCAATGTAAGATTTTTACCAATTATTTCCAGGGCTACATCCAAATACAGGGAGAAAGAAGACTTATGGCCATAGTACATTCATATTCTATGACTGCCATCACCTATCACAACAAACTGGATGGTTTAAAATTTCAGAAATGCATTCTCTCACAGATCAAGCATCCAGAAGCCCAAATCAAGTTTCTGGCAGAGTCATGCTCCCCCTGAAGGCTCTAAGGAAGTATTATTCTTATGCCTCTTGTAGGTCCTGGCATCCTTAGTTTGTGGCAGCATAAATCCTATCTCTGCCAACACATGGGCTTTGCTCAATCGAGCCTTAAGGTTTCCCTCGGCTTGAATAAACCTTAAGACAGTCTTCTTTCTGCCTCTAAGACCTCACCTCCCTCCTACCCCGGCCCCTACAGAATCCAGGTGACCTAACCAGGGAGATTGCTATTCTTCCCTTTTCTTAGAGCATTTACTTTAGAAAACACGCAATTGCAAATTTGTTCTCTGCCCCTTTGACATATAAATCTTTTTCAAAGTTTTAAAATCCTGAGTTATCTTTCTCAAATACTTGAGAGCCATATTTTGAAATGTAATTATCAAGGAAAATTGGTCTATCTGGGAGAGTAGGAGCCTAACTAAAGTGAGCACCTTGCTCCAAGTAGGAAAACTACCTCCTGAAAAGGAGATTGGTAGGATGTGGAAGTTTATTTTCAAGAAGATAGGATGAGAAAGTTTGTTTTCCTTTGGGTAAAGCTAATTAACAAAAACAGATGGCCTAGAATCCCCTCACCCCAGCTCTTAAAATATCTGCCATTTTTGTCAGTGGATTTGATCTCAGCCTGAGTTTTAGCCTCTCTATCCTATTGTAATATAATCAAATAAAGTCTTTTTCACCTGCTTAACTTTGACCACTGCAATTTTTGCTTTGACACCTTTGCTCTGTATGTCTCTGTGCTGTTTCCTATTTTTATAAAGACACAAGTCATTGAATTTAAGGACCACCCTAAACTCAGCAGGATATTATTACAAGCATATTTAACTAATTACACCTGCATAAACTCTACTTCCAATTAAGATTATATTGTGAGTTCCAGACAAACAATAATTTGGGAGTGACACTATTCATTTTGCTACATGCTGCTAGAGAAATATTTTCCGTACACGCTTTGAAAACTACACCTCTTGCCTCATTGTCTGAATTAGGTCACATGCCCATTCTCAACCTAATCCAATTGGCTAGGAGAGTGTCGTTAGTTAGCACTGACTGATTTAAACTTGAGCTACCCGGCCGGGCACCGGGGCTCACGCCTGTAATCCTAGCACTTTGGGAGACTGAGGCGGGCGGATCATGAGGTCTAGAAGATTGAGACCATCCTGGCTAACACGATGAAGCCCCATCTCTACTAAAAATATAAAAAAATTAGCTGGGCGTGGTGGCGGGCGCCTGTAGTCCCAGCTACTCGTGAGGCTGAGGCAGGAGAATGGCGTGAACCCGGGAGGCGGAGCTTGCAGTGAGTCGAGATAGCACCGCTGCACTCCAGGCTGGGCGACAGAGTGAGACTCCATCTTAAAACAAACAAACAAACAAAAAAACCAAAACCAAGAAAAAAAAAAAAAAAAAAGCAAAAAAACTTTAGTTCCCCAAACTTCATCTTGGCAAGTATATTTTGTTGAATTAAAATGCAGTTTAGCAATTTTTTCCTAATCATTGACGTAGTAAAGATATCTGGTCCCGAAGGCCTTTCAACCCTGCCATTGTAGGGGACTAGAATATGCTGCCCCCAAATATGAAGGATTGTTGAGCTGCAGAGATCAAGAAGAAGCAGATTCAGGAAAGCGTCTGTCCTTCTCCTATTTACCTAAAAGTAGAAAACAGAGTTACAAAGAAAAGGTATCCTTCCCCCGTCAACCAAGGAGAGCAAAAAATAAACCAGTGATGACACGTGTAGACCCTTATGGACCTGGAGATGGTACCAGAGGAATCTACCTTAATGGGCTTTGCTAACCAGTCTTTATCTGCCATTTATTTACCCTTCTCCAAAGTGACCACCTGTGAAAACTCAAAGTCCTCTTCCTTTGTCTTATTCCTTCTCTAAAAATTTACTATTCATTGTTGAAAATGCTATATAAGCTGGAATTCAAAGCCACTGTTTTAGAATTACTCATTCTCTGAGAGTCTCCCATGTGTATATGAAATATATGTGTTAATATACTTTGTTTGTTTGTTTTTGAAACAGAGTCTCTCTCTGTAGCCCAGGCTGGAGTGCAGTGGTGCCATCTTGGCTCACTGCAAGCTCCGCCTCCCAAGTTCACACCATTCTCCTGCCTCAGCCTCCCAAGTAGCTGGGACTACAGGCGCCGCCACCACGCCTGGCTAATTTTTTATAATTTTAGTAGAGATGGGATTTCACTGTGTTAGCCAGGATGGTCTCGATCTCCTGACCTTGTGATCAGCCTCGGCCTCCTGAAATGCTGGGATTACAGGCGTGAGCCATTGTGCCCTGCCACTTGTTTTTCTCTTGTTGATCTGTCTTCTGTAATAGGGATGTGTTCCAACTATGAACTTTTGGGGGTTGAGGAAAAATCCCTACACCGTAGTTACAGGAAATCAACTATACCAGCTATCTAAATTCTGAGTGTGCTTAGAGTCCAATACAGCTTCATTTGCATATATAGGCAGCCAGGCTGATTTGGCCAGAGGGCAGGCAGTAGCTCACCAACCCTGGATTGGAATAATCACCATCAACCTCTCCTCCCCTTGGAGCTAAGAAAGCACCAACACTCTTTTCCTCTTCAAAATGTGGAAAATACAAACAGATACCAGGACCTGTCAATTCATCTCTGAGGAACTTAACTTCATTTTCAGTTTTACCTTCAAAGAAGTCATTCGCCCACCTCTGACCAAAAGAGATACCATTATTTCCACTATTTAAACAACAGTTCTCTCTATCTTAGTAGATAACAGCAGAGCTTATTTTAGGACTAGGAAGAATGTAGAAGCTATTCTTACTAATTCTGTGATTGTGACTTTCTTTATCCTGTCTTTCTCTGAAAACATCACAGCAGAACATTTTGTTTCATGTACTAATGATGTTCTGTGTGTTTGTGCACACACTGGGTGTGTGTGCTGCTGCTCCCTCATTATTACAGTGTTTAACAATGTTCTCTTTCTACAAAGAGATAGTTTAAGGTAGTGGCTGAAAAATGCAGGCTCAGAAAGAAGGACAACAGAAGTTTCAAACTTGGCTCTCAGTTACTAACTAGCGACCTTGCTTATTTTATTGTGTGTACTTCAGTTTCCTGCTACGTAAGTGGTAACTGTAGTAGTACCTGTCTCATTCAGTCATTTCAGTGATTAAATGAGCAGGTACATGCAAAACTGTTATACAGCACGCTCATTCTACTATAAGCTTTTGGTAAATGTCAGCTATGTTATTATTATTATATTTCTTAGTGATGAGAAATTGTCAGATCTTCTGAAGCTTTTCAGTGTGGTAGGCTTTGAACCAAGATGGGCTTTTGTTTTTTCTATGACAAAGAGCTGTAGTAGCAAATCATTTTAGTTTTCATTTTTAATAAGTCTGAATAAGTGCTGACCCCGCCTTTGTTTCTCATGTTGCTCATGGCAGGCTCTTCAAATTTTAAATAAATTAAGTACTATAATTACTCAAAAACTTAGGTATTTAAGTTATAATCAATGTACAAAAATAGATTAAATTTCCAAGACAAATTTGTATGTATTTTTCTGAAGTAAATATATGCTTATTTGTAGGATGACTGATATTTTATTTTATTTTATTTATTTCTGAGAAAAAATCTGGCTCTTTCACCCATGTTGGAGTGCAGTGGCATGATCTCAGCTCACTACAACCTCTGCTTCCCTGGTTCAAGCAATTCTCATGCCTCAGCCTACTGAGTAAGTGGGACTACAGGTGCACACCACCACTCCTGGCTAATTTTTGTATTTTTCGCAAAGTCGGGGTTTTGTCATGTTGGCCAGGCTGGTCTCGAATTCCTGACCTCAAGTGATCCACCCCGCTTAGCCTCTTAAAGTGCTGGGATTGCAGGAGTGAGCCACAGCGCTTCGCCCTGATTTTTTATTTTAACCTCGAGTGCAGAGAATTGAATTAATTTTTTTACTCAGTTTACATTATTAATTGATCTGTGAAAAATTACACACACACACATATACAAGCACACACACACAAGCACACATTTCCTTCCCCACAGAGGCAATCAATTTCACGATTTAATATGCATGTTTTCATTTCCATATGTTCTTTTATAATGGACATTTTCTACTTCATTTTCATGCACTTTTAATTTATGTAAATACTACAGTAGCAGAGATTCCTAATTTTCTACCAAAATTCATTATCCCCTTATTCAATAGTAATAGAAATATAAATTACATTTTTCAGAATTTTCTGCAGTTTGGTGTGTCCATGTGGAATGAAAGCAAAGTGATATGAAACACTTCCAGGTCTGAGCCTCAGAATACTAAACGTGTTGTTTTTCTTCCTTCCTACTCTGTGCTACACAGATGTGGGGGTGATGTGGTTTCAAGCAGGCAAGTTAACAGCAGAGCTCCAAGGCACTGGTCCTCAGAGTGTTCTTCCCAGGCACATGGCATCAGCCTCACCTCAGAAACTGTCAGTTTCAGCATCGTGAATTCTCTGGCTGTGTACCAGACCTACTGAGTCAGAAACTGTCAGTTTCAGCATTGTGAATTCTCTGGCTGTGGACCAGACCTACTGAGTCAGAAACTCAGAGATGGGGCCCGCAGTCCAGTTTACAACCTTATAGGTGATATTGATACTTGCTGCAGATTGAGAAGCAAGCAGCAGTAAGACAAAGGAGATGGGTCCCTACATGACTGTTAATAGCAAAGACCAGCCAAGATTTTTCCTTAGAGTTTCCGATAGTAAATATCTTAGATTTAGGGTCTCTCTCCCCTCCTTCTCTAATTCCTCTGTTCCTTCTTCCTATCCTCCCTTTTCTACTCCTCCTGCTTCTTTCACTTCCTTTAACAACCATTTACAAAGTTAAAAACCATGCTTAGCTAGCATGCAGATTGTATAAAAATAGACCAATAAAGACTATAATAACTGTGGTAACCTTGGGCATATCACACAAACGTTTGGGTCTTATTGTTAAAGCAGCTTAATCTGGAACCTGAGTTAGAAGGAAAGTGGAAGTGTACATTTTTGTGTGTTTTTTATTCAACTCTTTTTACTCTGCTCTAAAATTCTAAGATTAATCTACTTTTTGTTTGCATATTTGGTACATATCTCTCTATGTCTTTATGTAGTTTACTGATTCGACCTATAGTCAAGTGCTTCATGTTGTGCTCTTACCACATTTTGCTATGCCCTACCCAGCCATGAACACAGATCACTTCCAACTCCCTAATACTATGTAAAATACAATCCTCTATATGTAGACATTCCTTTGGCTCCTATTTCCAGGAGCTGAATGTTTGGGTCATATATTTATTTGATTAGACTTTTCCAAATTGATCTACAAATGGACTACACTAGTTCACCCGCCTACCTGAAGTGTGGGAGTGATTTCCTGTCTTGCATACAACCAGCTCTCTGCATTACCCGGCTTTCTCAGGCATGCCTATTACAAAGGTGTAAAGAGACATTGCATTACATTATTTTTTAGGATGCTCACAAGCCAAAGCTCATCAGTGACTTTCAGTCACTTACAAACATTTATGATAATTCCTACTATATGTGATAAAAATAAGCAATTATAATTGAAGCAGTGTGTTTTAAATAGAAGTTTTAAATGTATATATAATTGAAACAAAAATAGAAGACATAAAATTAGCATTATATATGCCCTCAGTATATAAAAAATATGTAAGTACTTAAGTACAAACAAGGAATGCTTGTACCTGTCTTTTGGGGGAGATGGTCAACTAATACACACTTTCCATTAGTGAAGAAGAATAAGATCAAGTGATCTATTGTATAAGTAACTATAATGACTATAATTAATAACATGTATTATACTCTTGAAAATTGCTCAGAAATAGATTTTAAGTATTCTCACCACAATCAATAATTATGTGAGGTAATGCATAGGTTAATTAGCTCAATTTAGCCATTGCAAAATGTATACATATTTTAAAACTATATTTTACGCAATAAATATATGCAATATTTTACGCAATAAATATATGCAATATTTTGTCAGTTAAAACAAAGCAAAATTTAAAATTAACTTGGCAAAAATAATAAAAGATTTTGTAATTGAAAAAAATTTTTGAAAGAAGTGACAAAAATGTAAAGGGAACATCTTTGAACACTAAATATGCTGTGAAAACTTTAGAAAGAATGTGGACATTGAAATGGACAATAGCGACATGCAGCATTATTTTATTTATTTAGAATAATTATGGCATAATTTATTATGTGTACATACCCTTATTTATATTATTGTTCCCTAATTGTCAAACATTTGATGTAGCCACAATTTCTGCTGTCATAAATCACAGTACAGCGGGTAAAGCATCCTTATAACTGCGACCTTGCATACATCCATAAGTATATTTTTAGGAGTAATTTCTGGAAGTAGTATGCTGGGGCAAATGGTATACATATTTCTAATTTCTTTTTTTTTTTTTTTTTTTTCTATTGAACGAAACTTCTATTGAAAGACTCAGGCAGTATTTACTTCTATTGAAAGAAACTTCTTTTTTTTTTATTATTATACTTTAAGTTCTAGGGTACATGTGCATAACGTGCAGGTTTGTTACATATGTATACCTGTGCCATGTTGGTGTGCTGCACCCATCAACTCGTCAGCACCCATCAATTCATCATTTATATCAGGTATAACTCCCCAGTGCAATCGCTCCCCCCTCCCCCCTCCCCATGATAGGCCCCAGTGTGTGATGTTCCCCTTCCCGAGTCCAAGTGAACTCATTGTTCAGTTCCCAAATATGAGTGAGAACATGCGGTGTTTGGTTTTCTCTTCTTGTGATAGTTTGCTAAGAATGATGGTTTCCAGCTGCATCCATGTCCCTACAAAGGACGCAAACTCATCCTTTTTTATGGCTGCATAGTATTCCATGGTGTATATGTGCCACATTTGCTTAATCCAGTCTGTCACTGATGGACATTTGGGTTGATTCCAAGTCTTTGCTATTGTGAATAGTGCCGCAATAAACATACGTGTGCATGTGTCTTTGTAGTAGCATAATTTATAATCCTTTGGGTATATACCCAGTAGTGGGATGGTTGGGTCATATGGTACATCTAGTTCTAGATCCTTGAGGAATTGCCATACTGTTTTCCATAATGGTTGAACTAGTTTACAATCCCACCAACAGTGTAAAAGTGTTCCTATTTCTCCACATCCTCTCCAACACCTGTTGTTTCCTGATTTTTTAATGATTGCCATTCTAACTGGTGTGAGATGGTATCTCATTGTGGTTTTGATTTGCATTTCTCTGATGGCGAGTGATGATGAGCATTTTTTCATGTGTCTGTTGGCTGTATGAATGTCTTCTTTTGAGAAATGTCTGTTCATGTCCTTTCCCCACTTTTGGATGGGGTTGTTTGTTTTTTTCTTGTATATTTGTTTGAGTTCTTTGTAGATTCTGGAAATTAGCCCTTTGTCAGATGAGGAGATTGCAAAAATTTTCTCCCATTCTGTAGGTTGCCTGTTCACTCTGATGGTAGTTTCTTTTGCTGTGCAGAAGCTCTTTAGTTTAATGAGATCCCATTTGTCAATTTTGGCTTTTGCTGCCGTTGCTTTTGGTGTTTTAGACATGAAGTCCGTGCCCATGCCTATGTCCTGAATGGTACTACCTAGATTTTCTTCTAGGGTTTTTATGGTAATAGGTCTAACATTTAAGACTCTAATCCATCTTGAATTAATATTCATATAAGGAGTAAGGAAAGGATCCAGTTTCAGCTTTCTACTTATGGCTAGCCAATTTTCCCAGCACCATTTATTAAATAGGGAATCCTTTCCCCATTTCTTGTTTTTCTCAGGTTTGTCAAAGATCAGATGGCTGTAGATGTGTGGTATTATTTCTGAGGACTCTGTTCTGTTCCATTGGTCCATATCTCTGTTTTGGTACCAGTACCATGCTGTTTTGGTTACTGTAGCCTTGTAGTAGAGTTTGAAGTCAGGTAGCGTGACGCCTCCAGCTTTGTCCTTTTGACTTAGGATTGTCTTGGCAATGCGGGCTCTTTTTTGGTTCCATATGAACTTTAAAGCAGTTTTTTCCAATTCTGTGAAGAAACTCATTGGTAGCTTGATGGGGATGGCATTGAATCTATAAATAACCTTGGGGAGTATGGCCATTTTCACGATATTGATTCTTCCTATCCATGAGTATGGTATGTTCTTCCATTTGTTTGTGTCCTCTTTGATTTCACTGAGCAGTGGTTTGTAGTTCTCCTTGAAGAGGTCCTTTACATCCCTTGTAAGTTGGATTCCTAGGTATTTTATTCTCTTTGAAGCAATTGTGAATGGAAGTTCATTCCTGATTTGGCTCTCTGCTTGTCTGTTACTGGTGTATAAGAATGCTTGTGATTTTTGCACATTAATTTTGTATCCTGAGACTTTGCTGAAGTTGCTTATCAGCTTAAGAAGATTTTGGGCTGAGACGATGGGGTTTTCTAAATACACAATCATGTCATCTGCAAACAGGGACAATTTGACTTCTTCTTTTCCTAACTGAATACCCTTGATTTCTTTCTCTTGCCTGATTGCCCTAGCCAGAACTTCCAACACTATGTTGAATAGGAGTGGTGAGAGAGGGCATCCCTGTCTTGTGCCAGTTTTCAAAGGGAACTTTTCCAGTTTTTGCCCATTCAGTATGATATTAGCTGTGGGTTTGTCATAAATAGCTCTTATTATTTTGAGGTACGTTCCATCAATACCGAATTTGTTGAGCGTTTTTAGCATGAAGGGCTGTTGAATTTTGTCAAAAGCCTTTTCTGCATCTATTGAGATAATCATGTGGTTCTTGTCTTTGGTTCTGTTGATATGCTGGATTACGTTGATTGATTTGCGAATGTTGAACCAGCCTTGCATCCCAGGGATGAAGCCCACTTGATCATGGTGGATAAGCTTTTTGATGTGCTGCTGAATCCGGTTTGCCAGTATTTTATTGAGGATTTTTGCATGGATGTTCATCAGGGAGATTGGTCTAAAATTCTCTTTTTTTGTTGTGTCTCTGCCAGGCTTTGGTATCAGGATGATGTTGGCCTCATAAAATGAGTTAGGGAGGATTCCCTCTTTTTCTATTGATTGGAATAGTTTCAGAAGGAATGGTACCAGCTCCTCCTTGTACCTCTGGTAGAATTCAGCTGTGAATCCATCTGGTCCTGGGCTTTTTTTGGTGGGCAGGCTATTAATTGTTGCCTCAATTTCAGAGGCTGCTATTGGTCTATTCAGGGATTCAACTTCTTCCTGGTTTAGTCTTGGGAGAGTGTACGTGTGCAGGAAATTATCCATTTCTTCTAGATTTTCTAGTTGATTTGCGTAGAGGTGTTTATAGTATTCTCTGATGGTAGTTTGTATTTCTGTGGTGTCGGTGGTGATATCCCCTTTATCATTTTTTATTGCATCTATTTGATTCCTCTCTCTTTTCTTCTTTATTAGCCTTGCTAGCAGTCTGTCGATTTTGTTGATCTTTTCAAAAAACCAACTCCTGGATTCATTGATTTTTTGGAGGGTTTTTTGTGTCTCTATCTCCTTTAGTTCTGCTCTGATCTTAGTTATTTCTTGCCTTCTGCTAGCTTTTGAATGAGTTTGCTCTTGCCTCTCTAGTTCTTTTAATTGTGATGTTAGAGTGTCAATTTTAGATCTTTCCTGCTTTCTCTTGTGGGCATTTAGTGCTATAAATTTCCCTCTACACACTGCTTTAAATGTGTCCCAGAGATTCTGGTATGTTGTATCTTTGTTCTCATTGGTTTCAAAGAACATCTTTATTTCTGCTTTCATTTCGTTATGTACCCAGTAGTCATTCAGGAGCAGGTTGTTCAGTTTCCATGTAGTTGAGCAGTTTTGATTGAGTTTCTTAGTCCTGAGTTCTAGTTTGATTGCACTGTGGTCAGAGAGACAGTTTGTTATAATTTCTGTTCTTTTACATTTGCTGAGGAGTGCTTTACTTCCAATTATGTGGTCAATTTTGGAATAAGTGTGATGTGGTGCTGAGACGAATGTATATTCTGTTGACTTGGGGTGGAGAGTTCTATAGATGTCTATTAGGTCCGCTTGGTGCAGAGATGAGTTCAATTCCTGGATATCCTTGTTAACTTTCTGTCTCGTTGATCTGTCTAATGTTGACAGTGGAGTGTTGAAGTCTCCCATTATTATTGTATGGGAGTCTAAGTCTCTTTGTAAGTCTCTAAGGACTTGCTTTATGAATCTGGGTGCTCCTGTATTGGGTGCATATATATTTAGGATAGTTAGCTCTTCCTGTTGAATTGATCCCTTTACCATTATGTAATGGCCTTCTTTGTCTCTTTTGATCTTTGATGGTTTAAAGTCTGTTTTATCAGAGACTAGGATTGCAACCCCTGCTTTTTTTTGTTCTCCATTTGCTTGGTAGATCTTCCTCCATCCTTTTATTTTGAGCCTATGTATGTCTCTGCATGTGAGATGGGTCTCCTGAAGACAGCAGACTGATGGGTCTTGACTCTTTATCCAGTTTGCCAGTCTGTGTCTTTTAATTGGAGCATTTAGTCCATTTACATTTAAGGTTAATATTGTTATGTGTGATCTTGATCCTGCCATTATGATATTAACTGGTTATTTTGCTCATTAGTTGATGCAGTTTCTTCCTAGGCTCGATGGTCTTTACATTTTGGCATGTTTTTGCAGTGGCTGGTACCGGTTGTTCCTTTCCATGTTTAGGGCTTCCTTCAGGGTCTCTTGTAAGGCAGGCCTGGTGGTGACAAAATCTCTAAGCATTTGCTTATCTGTAAAGAGTTTTATTTCTCCTTCACTTATGAAACTTAGTTTGGCTGGATATGAAATTCTGGGTTTAAAATTCTTTTCTTTAAGAACGTTGAATATTGGCCCCCACTCTCTTCTGGCTTGTAGAGTTTCTGCCGAGAGATCTGCTGTCAGTCTGATGGGCTTCCCTTTGTGGGTAACCCAACCTTTCTCTCTGGCTGCCCTTAAGATTTTTTCCTTCATTTCAACTTTGGTGAATCTGGCAATTATGTGTCTTGGAGTTGCTCTTCTGGAGGAGTATCTCTGTGGCGTTCTCTGTATTTCCTGAATTTGAATGTTGGCCTGCCCTACTAGGTTGGGGAAGTTCTCCTGGATGATATCCTGTAGAGTGTTTTCCAATTTGGTTCCATTTTCCCCCTCACTTTCAGGCACCCCAATCAGACGTAGATTTGGTCTTTTTACATAATCCCATACTTCTTGCAGGCTTTGTTCATTTCTTTTTCTTCTTTTTTCTTTTGGTTTCTCTTCTTGCTTCATTTCATTCATTTGATCCTCCATTTCTGATACTCTTTCTTCCAGTTGATCAAGTCGGTTACTGAAGCTTGTGCATTTGTCACGTATTTCTCGTGTCATGGTTTTCATCTCTGTCATTTCGTTTATGACCTTCTCTGCATTAATTAGTCTAGTTGTCAATTCTTCCACTCTTTTTTCAAGATTTCTAGTTTCTTTGTGCTGGGTACGTAATTCCTCCTTTAGCTCCGAGAGGTTTGATGGACTGAGGCCTTCTTCTCTCATCTCGTCAAAGTCATTCTCTGACCAACTTTGATCTGTTGCTGGCGATGGGCTGTGCTCATTTGCAGGGGGAGATGCGCTCTTATTTTTTGAATTTCCAGGTTTTCTGCCCTGCTTTTTCCCCATGTTTGTGGTTTTATCTTTCTCTAGTCTTTGATGATGGTGACGTAGTGATGGGGTTTTGGTATAGGTGTCCTGCCTGTTTGATAGTTTTCCTTCTGACAGTCAGGACCCTCAGCTATAGGTCTGTTGGAGATTGCTTGAGGTCCACTCCAGACCCTGTTTGTCTGGGTATCAGCAGCAGAGGTTACAGAAGATAGAATATTGCTGAACAGTGAGTGCACCTGTCTGATTCTTGCTTTGGAAGCTTCCTCTCAGGGGTGTACTCCACCCTGTGAGGTGTGGGGTGTCAGACTGCCCCTAGTGCGGGATGTCTCCCAGTTAGGCTACTCAGGGGTCAGTGACCCACTTGAGCAGGCAGCCTGCCCCTTCTCAGATCTCAACCTCCGTGTTGGGAGATCCACTGCTCTCTTCAAAGCTGTCAGACAGAGTCGTTCGCGTCTGCACAGGCCTCTGCTGCTTCCCCTGTTATTTTTTTTAGCTGTACCCTCTCCCCAGAGGCAGAGTCTACAGAGACAGGCAGGTTTCCTTGAGCTGCTGTGAGCTTCACCCAGTTCGAGCTTCCCAGCGGCTTTGTTTACCTACTTAAGCCTCAGCGATGGCGGGCGCCCCTCCCCCAGCCTCGCTGCTGCCTTGCGGTTAGATTGCCGCAGACTGCTGTGTTAGCAATGAGAGAGGCTCCGTGGGCGTGGGACCCTCCCAGCCAGGTATGGGATAAATTCTCCTGGTGTGCCGGTGTGCTTACAGCGCAGTATTGGGGTGGGAGTTACCCGATTTTCCAGGTGTTGTGTGTCTCAGTTCCCCTGGCTAGGAAAAGGGACTCCCTTCCCCCTTGCGCTTCCCAGGTGAGGCGATGCCTCGCCCTGCTTCAGCTCTCGCTGGTCAGGCTGCAGCAGCTGACCCGCACCAATTGTCCGGCACTCCCGAGTGAGATGACCCCAGTACCTCAGTTGAAAATGCAGAAATCACCGGTCTTCTGTGTCGCTCGCGCTGGGAGATGGAGACTGGAGCTGTTCCTATTCGGCCATCTTGCTCCACCCACCTCTAATTTCTTATATACATACTGACAAATTGTTTTTGAAGAGGTTACTCCAATTTTTATTTCCATAAAGGGTAAATGACTACTCACAATAATATTTATTTTTAAAGGGGTTTATGTTACTTATTTTTTTGATTTCTATTTTAAAATATTTCTTACATTTCATGCATGCAAAAATATATGTAATATATATGATAGCTAAAATAATTACTAACACAAATTCGAGCTTTCAGTAACTTCATTAATCATTTGAGAATTTCACTTACCTTTGAAATCCACTGGTCTTCCTTGCTTTGCTCTCTAGAGGTCTTAAAATTTTTGCTGTTGCAGGGTGCAGTGGTTCACGCCTGTAATTCCAGCACTTTGGGAGGCCGAGGTGGGGGGAATCCCCTGAGGTCAGGAGTTCAAGACCAACCTGGCCAACATGGTGAAACCCTGTCTCTACTAAAAATAAAAAAAGAAATTAGCCAGGTGTGGTGGCACATGCCTGTAATCTTGGCTACTAGGGAGGGTGAGGCAGAAGAATTGCTCGAATTCAGGAGACAGAGGTTGCAGTGAGCCAAGATTGCACCACTACACTACAGCCTGGACAACAGAGCAAGACTCCATCCCCCCCCCCAACAAAATTGCTGTCATTTTCTTTGCATTTATTTTCATTTTTCTACATATATTATCTGTGTATACACACAAACCCCACATATATGTACACATAAATATATAATCAATGTATTTTACAATATGTTTTTCATTTTGCTAGTTTTTGAAACCTATATTAAAGGTTAAATGCTATATTTTTCTATTATATAATCTTTAGCTAAATATTATACTTGTTAATTTAAGTTATGCAACTACCTTCATTTATTTTGATTGCTGCATGATGTTACATTCTGGTGATAGTCCACAACTTATTTATTCATTATTTTTTAAGCAACATTTTCCAGGTTAATTTTGTTAGCCACTATTTTACTTGGAACAATTTTGTACATTGGACAAGAATTTTTCTGTGGTATATATATCACGGAATGAAATCACTAAATCATGCTGTGTGCATTAGCAAACTTCCTTCTCACCAGTAACTGGTAACTCCTTAACCAACTTCAAGCATTGTTTGTACTATTTCAGATCCAGTATTTTTAGAAACTTTTTCAAATTTATCTTACTATCAGTTACTTCTGAGAGTTATGCATTCTCTATACATTGGCTTACCCGTTGGGATGTGGCCATTTCCTTATCATTTTCTAACATTGTAGGGGTAGCAGTCAATCCGAGATGCAGCACCCTTTATTTGAAATCTTGTCAATCACCATGAGTACCAGACATGTGAACAAAATGTACTTATTTTTCTTTACTTCAAATGACTATTTTCTACTACAGAAATAGAAATAAGGAATGTTAGACTCTTCACATGAGATTGTTCTTTTCTAAGGTGCACATATGCCATAGCGATAAGTTGTATGTCTGTATATGTACATATATATGGACATGCGTGTGTGTGTGTGTGTGTGTGTGTAAGGTAGCCAAGGGGCTAATTTTGCATCTGAACAGGCCAGTGTTGCCAGATATGCTGCCAGATAAATGAAACTGTTCAGAATTATAAGGCAGTTAATATCCTACATTTGTCTAGCAATTGGAACCCCCTTAAATACCTGTTTTGAGTCAATTTAATGGTTATTTTGAAGGGTTCCACCTGCTACCCATGAATTAAAAGAACAAATTATATTCATAAATAATCAGCAAATTTCCAAATCTAAACAAAGAGCTGATGCAATAAGGGAGAGAAAGAAAGAGAAAAAGCAGAAATGGAGGAGAGAGAAGATATAGGGAAAAGAAAACTGTAAATTATGTAATTATTATAAATTAGATTAGGGTTGTTGTTTGTATTCCCTTCCCAATTTAAATGCTTGGTTTGGAGGAAATTGTTTACTCCCCCCCTTTTTTCACTCTTTTTTTTTTTTCCAATTGTGTAGCTATCTTGTGCAATTCATTCATTTAGGATTAAGCTTTAAAACTGAGATGCACTATTTTAAGGCATTTTTTTAAAGAACTAGTCTAAAATCCTATGATTTTAAAGACAACTATTATTACCAAGTATATGCTTTCTCTTCTTGTTTTATCCCCAGTTATACAGAAAAAAAGTCTAATATCAAAATGAATTTGTACTTAGGATTCCAAACGCTTAAAAAATGTTTAGCAGATACACTAGTTGAGAAAAAATAGTATTGTTACTAACCATGTATGTTTTACCAAGAAGTAATTGTTAGTTGCATCACTATCACCAATATTAAAAATATAGATCAAAAAGAACCTAATTCCAGTATATTAAAAATATATTTCTTGAATTTGAAAATTTATTTAGAATTACATAAAGAGTTGCTTCTATTTAAAATTAAGAAAGTAGATAAATCATTTATCACAGACGTGATTATTTTATCCATGTATGAAGCAAAATCACTCTGACGTGCTCTCTGCTTCAAGAGGTTAATTGTTTTGGAAATATGGGCTTAAGTGAGACATAAGCAGGAGTTGAAATGAACTTTAGAAGTTCATGTTGCAAGTACTCCAACAAGTGTATAATTCAATCTGCCTTATCTCAACTTCAAAGAAATGTTTATACCTCAACACCTTATTCAACCCATAGACCTTCATAATGTGAAGACACTGACAAAGTGAAATGTTTTCAAATTCAAATTACCTTTTAGCCATTAAGTCCCAAATTAAATAAGTCTTTCTTCTCATTTTAAGTCTGTTACAGTGAGTATATCATGTTAAATTGCTTGACTATGGGAGTCAATAGCAATTCAATATTACGACAATGAATAGAATCTATTTTGTCAATTGCTTAAGACACAACTAGTGGTCATGTGCCTTTAGGAAATATAATAACTGCTTAATATTATTTTATAATATATTATCAGTAATATATTAACTGATAATTGATTGACTTATGAGTTGTGGAAATACTATCATCAATAACTTTACGTACATAGGGAAAATAAACTGGCAAATTAAAGAAATATCCTTCCTTTAAATGTCCCCTTACCTTCTCTTAAAGAGTAATTTAAGAGAAGAAAGGAAATTTTTGGACATTAGCTCACATTAATTCCATGAAATAGCTCATTTCCATTTGTGGAAGTACAGAAAAATTCCTTCTTATAACAAAACCTGTGCAGTGATTACATTTGAAAAATGATGGAAGACTGTGATTAATGTTAAATGAACTTCTATTATCTACCAGGTACTTTACATATGCACCAGAGTCAATACTTAACACAACTGCTTGAAGTAAGAACTGCTAAATTTGTTTTCCTGTGATGAAATGGAAATTCATAAGGATTATAATATTTCATTGAATTGAAAACCAACCCTACTCATTGAAAGATATGTATCACCTTACTGCCAGGAGAAACAGAAAATGCTGCCAAACATGACTGTAAGACTTATCTGTAGACTGGTACTGACTCAAAATTGTTATTATGGTAGGATTTAGGTGGGTAAAGGATCCTGGTAGGATGGGTTGGGTGCCCCATGGATTCATGCGAGGTAGTAAAGCACCTGTGTAAGGCAAATAAGTTGGTGAGCTGAATCTATTGCCGGGCCTCTCTGACTCCAAAGCCCATGATTCTTCCATTGAACCTCACAGCCTCAGCTATCTTCCCAAAACAGATGCATTTGACATTTTCCTTTATGAGAACTCATCTTTTCCTTGATGGCACCACCAGTCTTTGCAACCTTCATGTGGAGGAAATCAAAGTGCATGGCAGTGTATTAATCAGAAAAATGGATTGTGCTTGCCTCCTCCTGCCAATCACTTGATAAGGAAAAACAAATAGCAAAGATTAAATCACAGCCTGCTCAAACGCTCCGCACTTCAAATAAATACATTTCAGCTTTCATGAAAGTCCATTATGCACTGTTTGGATTTGATTAGCGGGGGGCATTTCATAAAGTATGAAAGAAAGGTACAGCCAGGAAAAGAAGGAAGAAATGTGTGAGCATATGTACTCACTGTTTAGTTAAACAGCTGATTCACCCCAGTCAAAGAAAACAGCAAAGGCTCTGACAATTACGAATGTCCTTGGCAAAAGGATGAATTTATCTGCCTGTAAACGACACATCGCTTGAAAAGGCAGTGTCTGCAGCAAACAGAACACCAGCAGAGCATGACTTTAAAGAACAATCCGTACTTGCTCTTACACAGGAGAGATCCACAACTGCAACTTGATTGTAATCCTCACCTGGGAAATCTGAAATCACCACCTGTTTTCTTTGGATGCTTGTGTGACACACTCCAGTTGCTTTCTACAGAATTTAGAACATTCATTTACTCCAGTGGATACACTTGGAGCTTTACTCAATTGGATTCATTTTCATTAAGCAACTGACTCACCAGACTTATTAGACCTATGCAATTCACTGTGTTTCACAGTCACATCTTTACTTCTAAGTATACAGTACAAACATTGCTTCTAGTTAATGGCATATTTTCATACAAGTGCTATAATTGTTTGCCCTTCGTTAAAAAAAACAAGATATTAAATGTAAGAATAGTTTGTTACTATGCAGTCAGTTGTCTTAAAAATATTGGAGAAACAGAGCAAGTGAAATAACATCAACCACTCCAAGTTCTAATTCACTTCATATGAGCTCTTCTACATTAAATTCTAAACATGTTAATAGGAACTTTATTTTTTCTATTCAATATCCTAAAATATTGTATTGTAAGAATTAAAGTAATTTTAATAGACAAAACCTAATAATGTAGACTTATGATTGTCTGGAATGTAAAATAGCCTATGCTACTTTTAGCATTTTATCTCTTGCAATTGTATGAGTCATCATCTGCTACTTAACCCAGTAAGACAAATGATACTATGAACTGCATTGCAGTGCCAGTAAAGACATACAGATCCACAAAACTAGGTATATTTTTAGTTATCTGAGCAAACAAGTTAGCTAGAAAGATAAGGAAAAGCCTAGTAACTTATTTCAACAATATAGGCAAAGTCTATTAGAGCCCTCATGCCTCTGAGGGTTTAATATAGCAGTATGCAGCACTTACAATCATATAAAATAGCTAAAATACACTTTTTTTCTAAATTGAGAACATCATTTACAGAATTGTAATTTAAATTATGAAGTTAAATGTTTAAAAAATATGCAAAGTGTTTCTAGGATTATATATTTGTAAAATGACCACAAAACATAGCAATAAGCCAAAGGTACAAATGTTCAACATATTAAAAAAAACTAGTTTTATCCTGAGTTTGATATAATCAAGTGTATTTAACCATTTTTAATCTACCAGAGAATAAAGATTGATTATGGTTAAGCAAGACCTTTGTCAGCTCATACTATTGGGGAATTTTTAAGATAGTATGATTATTGTACAAAGGCCTAAAAAAAAATCAACTTTAGATTTTGCTGAGTGATACTGCCATCTACTGGTTTAATGTATTGCAATATTGTAATGACTGACATCTGAATGTATTGGGTTTTCCAGGTACACCTGACAGATGTAGATATTCCTGAAGGTAGATAGGTCATTTCAGCTAAGAAATAAATAGAATCTGACACTGTCATGAATTATGATTTTTAAATATTATACAGAATGAAGAGAAATGCTTTAGGCAAAATCATTTTAGAGCTTTCACTAAATTACTTAAAGTATGCTGTATATCAAAGATCTCAATGTTTAATCAATGTTCTGCACAATTGGTTTATTGAACATAATTTGTACTCAAAATTCAACAAAAATCCAACAAAAACTTGGTATTTAAGACAGACAATAGAAAAAAATAGAAAATGGTTCTTAGCTTGAAGTTTGCAAATTGAACAAATATATACACTAAAGAAAATTTAGCTAAAGGTATTTAAGATGCATATTTTAAGTAAAAAATGAAGGTAGGGCTTTGGAGTAGAAGGGAATTTGAAAGAGGGCTTGCATTTGAAAAAGAACAGACAAATAAAATGTGAGGAAACCACAGCTGGAGGAAGGATTTTAAAAAGTGAAAACAACAGGAGAAGGAGGAGATTTTTCTGTTTTAGCTTTTGCACAGTAACCACAAATGTATCCTTAATTCTGGGAAATGCAACTCTTGATTCCTACAGTACTCAAGGTTAACACGCATACTGAGTACAGGAACATTTGTGTTCATTCTTAACATTCTTAACACAGCAAAATGTCTAGTTTGGACAGTCACAGTGACAAAGCTTGACTCGCATCGATCCGACTCTGCTAAACTACCCGAATAAAACACTTTATATTAGTAAAAGGGGAAAAGAGATTGTTTGCTATACAATCATTGAGTTTTGGTGACTTTATGAAACTCTGTTTCCTTGTACTCCTTGTTAAATTTGATGCTTTGAGACATAAATTATACTGGAATATCAAAGAGTAATATATATTATTATTCCTCTCAACTTATACAAATTTATCTCAAAGATTTAAGACTTTTCAAACCTGATGCTACTGCTCTGGGAAATTCCCAGGATTCCCCTAAGGGGAGGGAGTAGCAGGCAGCAGTGGAATAGCTCCCAACCCAACGCAATGAAAGAGGAAGTCTTTGATCTGATATATGTGTGAGTGTATACATATGTATGCACACTCACATGCACTCACATACATGCACATATAATTTGCTGTATACATCCAATTTTCTTTGAAGATATGCTCTGCTGCTGAAGACAATTTTGAAAAATGATCAATTTAAAAATTGGAAATATGAAAACCAGGATTTGAATAAAGAGGAAAAAAATTGGGAAGAACAGCTTGAGTAGAAGTAGGAAAAGGGAAAAGTAAAGGGCGAGCACGGGATACTGTTTTACCTTTTTTGCAAGCAATGCATTAAATTATTGAGTGGCTCAATTTATGTTGATAAATTTATGAATTGTACATGCGGTATATTTCCCACACGTTGATATTCACTCTGTATAGTTATTTTTTTAATTTAATTTTTTTAAGTTTATGCCATGGTATGCCCTTGCAATTCTTTTACTGGGTGTATATACCGAAGCAATGGTCAACATTTCCATTAAGGAGCATATAAAAGGATAGGCATTATATAGTTGTTTAGTTGCTAGGGAGTTGAGGCAACCTGTGTGTCCTTCCTTGAGTAAGCTTATAGAAAGTGGTGGATGGATATCATAGAATACCAAGCAGAAGATACAGAAATGCTGATGGTTTTGGAAAATGCAGTTGAAAGATAAAGTAATCTATAAAATAGCATTATGTATTCAAACTTAAAATACACATGCACAATAATACATTTTCTATAGAAATATGTAAATGTAAGGATTTGCACAAAACAGTGAAAACTGGAATAAAAGGAAACAATCAAACAAGCATATAAACAAGTCAATAAATAACAAAAAGCCTTAGACCGATGGCAATAATGTGTATGCTTGAGGAGTATGATTAACTCAGGCTTTTGCACCTGAGGCTTAACTGGGACAAGAGGAAAGACTAGAATTTTACCCTTCAGTAAGGCGAATGAAATAGAACTTGAACAGGTGTGGAACTTGAGATCAACCTCAAGTTGTTGTTGCTGTTGTTCTTTCTAGAATGGAAAATATTTGGGTCTCAAATTTCCTGATGACTTTCTATATGAATTGACCTTTTCTATTTATACATAAAGCCATATCTTTTCTAATTCCAATTTTCCTTTCATTTTAATTCTATATCTGCGGTTTCTTTGCATATATCATGAAACAACAATTTGCACTCACAAAAAAATTACTTTGAACTGGGAAAAGTGACAAAAGCAGTTTCCTGAATGAGGCAGCATCACATTTGGGAACTCAATGTAGTCTTTCTTCTAGTGTCACACATTTATCATGAGCACAAAGAAAATATTTCATCCATTCATCTATTGTTTTTATAATTTCATACAGAAAAAAGGGTTAAGCAGAAAAGTATTCCAACTACAATTACATTCAAGCCATGACAAGATTTTGTTTTTATGTATACTATACTAGCAACAAATGCAATAAACAGGATTTCGGAAATATGATAGATTTGTCTCTGCCTCTATAACTGGCAAACCACATATTTTCAGCCATGGAAAATCAAGTCTTCAGTTTTACTTTCTCATTATTAAAAGTGAGACTCTTGGCCAGGCATGGTGTATCATACCTGTAATCTCAGCACTTTGGAAGGTTGAGGCCCATGGACCACTTGAGGCCAGGAGTCTGAGACCAGCCTGGCCAACATAATGAAACCTCATCTCTACTAAAAATACAAAAAATTAGCTGGGCATGGTAGTGTACCCCTGTAATCCCCACTACTTAGGAGACTGAGGCGTGAGAATCACTTGAACCTCAGAGGCAGAGGTTGCAGTGAACTGAGATAGTGCCACTGGACTCTGGCCTGGGTGACAGAGCATGACTCTGTTTAAAATAAAAAAGAAAGAAAGACAGAAAACAAGTGAGGCTATCATACTCAGCACATCTCTTATTCAGTGAAAGAAGAAAAAAAATCAAATTTAAAACAAAAATATGACCATATTAAACTAACCAGTTACTGGCTTACCATAATTGTTTCTTGCAAGTAGGATTTTGGAATAAGTAATTGTAAGATATTTTTTTCAGAGTTAGAGATATAGCTGTTTTCTAAAAATAAATTAGTTAACTAGTATGGGAAATTTTCAACATTGAGTTATTCTTATTAAAAATTCCTAAGCAAGAAGATCAGTATTCCTAATACTATATTTTATATTTTAGAGACAACCCTCAGTTTATCTAAGGATAAAATAATAAGTATATTTAGAATATAATTTTATTTTAGGAGTAGCTGTTTTCTAAAATTAGTCATCTTCTGTGCTGGCTTTATTAGGGCCAGACTGTGGTTGTAGTTAACAATCAGGAATACAAATAATGCTGCTTCTCCACTGACCTGAGGAGTATTCACATGAAGCCAATTCTTCACACTCATTCCCCCCTTCAATAAAGTTACACAGCATAATGAAAAAGAAGAACAATAAAGGACAGAGCTATACCTATCTTAAAAACATTTGGTAGAAAGTACTACATTTATTGTTCTGTCATGAGTAAGGTATCGTGGCCTTATGTGCAAACTAATATCAACTCTTATTTTTAATGCGTTTAACATGTAGTACCTCATTGTGACTTCACAAAAACTATAGGTGATAGAAAAGAGACATTTTAAATTTTCATTGTATAGATATGGAAACTAACACCAATAATTTGTAACTTTCTCAGTATTTCAAGAAATAAATCCTAAAATTAGAATTCAATTATATTTCTTCTGTCTCAAGAGACAAACCAGATTCTTTACATATGGTGCATGTCTTGCTATGCATAGTCAATGTAGTATAGCTCTGTGTCTCCACCCAAATCTCATCTCCAGTTGTAATTCCCATAATCCCCACCTGTTGAGGGCAGGACCAGGTGGGAGGTGATGAAATCATGGGAGCAGTTTTCCCCATGCTGTTCTCATGATAGCGAGTGAGTTCTCATGAGATCTGATGGTCTTATAAGGCAGTTTTCCCTGCTCTTGCTCACTTTCTCTGTTGCCTGCCACCACGTAAGATGTGCCCCTTCCCTTTTCGCCATGATTGTAAGTTTCCTGAAGCTTCCCTAGCCATGTGGAACTGTTAGTCATTTAAACTTCTTTTCTTTATAAATAACCCAGTTTTAGTTATGGTATATCTTTATAATAGTGTGAAAATGAACTAATGTAATAGTCTTATGTTTAAATTAGTCATCATGAAATGAGAACAAATAATGAAAAAGAGTAAAAAGATATAGGTAAGAACAGTAATTTGCTAAAATACATGAGATATCACACAACTGAAATTAGACTTGATCATGAGGGCATGGAGGATCAGAGCAGAATTTAAAGCACAAATATGTAAAAGCTATATTTTAGGAAGCATAATCTGGCAGAATTATTATCGAACGGCTTGAAATGTTAAAGGCCTTAAAATCAGAGAGAACAAGAAACTAATGCAATCATCCTGGTGTGAGATAAGAGTCTACCTTAGGGTTAAGGCAGATCAATTAGTGAGAAAGAAACAAAATCCAGACATATTTTAATTAAAAGCATGATGAAATCAGGGACTTGATGTAAGTAGGGTAAAAAATGAGGCAGGGATAAAATTATGTGTGAAAATATTATATTCAATTATTTTTATTGATAGGGCAATATTCTTAAAATAATGCTTTAGTTATATTTAAAAATGCTCATGTTTAAACTTTTCATTCAAAAAAGAGATGGACTGATAATAAATGTCTCCATTCAAAAGGCATTTTTCCTAATCAAAGATATGAGCATGTGAAATAATTATAAGTGGAATTTCATTAACATGAAACAGAGCAAAAAAAGAAGAGCCTTTTGGCAAATAAGGCATGCTCACTAGTGAGCATAGCAGTAGCCCACTAGTCAGCCATTGCTTTTATAAACAAGTTTTTTTATTTAAGAAAAAGAAAATAAAATCATACATTTAATAAATAAATACGTCACTTAATACTTGAAGAAGGTTAATTTTCCTTGAATTAATCTGTGAATTAGTTTCCCACATGTTGATATTCAGTATGTCCCTAATTGTCTAAAACATGCACAATAAATTACCATTTTGACCACTTCAGAGTGTAAAATTCAGTTATATAACCATCATTACCATCTAATTCAAGAAACTTTTGATATGGTTTGGATGTATCTTGACCCAAATCTCATATTGAATTCCCATGTGTTGTGGGAGGGACCCAGTAGGAGGTAATTAAATCATGGGGGCAGGTCTTTCCCATGCTGTTCTCCTGACAGTGAATAAATCTCATGAGATCTGATAATTTTATAAGGGGAGGCTTCCCTGCAAAATCTCTGTCTTTGCCTGTCACAATCCATGTAAGATGTGACTTGCTCCTCCTTACCTTCACCATGATTGTGAGGTTCACCCAGCCACGTGGAACTGTAAGTCCATTAAACCACTTTTTTCCTCCAGTCTTGGGTATGTCTTTATCAGTGTGTGAAAATGGACTAATACAGTAAATTGATACCAGTATAGTAGGGCGTTGCTGAAAAGATACCCAAAAATGTGAAAACAACTTTGGAACTGGATAACAGGCAGAGCTTGGAACAAATTGGAGGGCTCAGAAGAAGACAGGAACATGTGAGAAAGTTTGGAACTTCCTAGAGACTTGTTGAATGACTTTGCCCAAAATACTGATGGTGACATGAACAATGAAGTCCAGGCTGAGGTGGTCTCAGATGGAGATGAGGAACTTGTTGGGAGCAAAGGAGACTCCTGTTAGGTTTCAGCACAGAGACTGGAGGCTTTTTGCCCCTTCCCTGTAGATCTGTGGAACTTTGAGCTTGAGAGAAATTATTTGGGATACCTGACAGAGGAAATTTCAAAGCAGCAAAGCATTCAAGAGGCGACTTGTGTGCTGTTAAAGGCATTCAGTTTTATAAGGGAAAGAGCATAAAAGCCCAGAAAATTTGCAGCCTGACAATTTAATAGAAAATAAAATCCCATTTTCTGAAGAGAAATTCAAGCCCGTTGTAGAACTTTGCATAAGTAACAAGGAGCCCAATGTTAATCACCAAGACAATGAGGAAAATATCTCCAGGACATGTCAGAGGTCTTCAAGGCATCTCCTCCCATCAGAGGCCCAGGCGCCTAGGAGGAAAATATGGTTTCATGGGTCAGGCCCAAGGTCCTTCAGCTGTGTGCAGCCTAGGGACTGGGTGCCCTGCATCCCAGCTGCTCTAGCCATGGTTAAAAGAGGCCAACGTAGAGCTTTGGCTGTGGCTTCAGAGAGTGCAAGCCACAAGCCTTGACAGCTTCCATGTAGTGTTGAGCCTGGGAGTGCACAGAAGTCAATAATTGGGGTTTGGGAACTTCTGCCTAGATTTCAGAAGATGTATGGAATCGCCTGGGTTCTCAGGCAGAAATTTGCTGCAGGGGTGAGGCCCTCATTGAAAACCCCTGCTAGGGCAGTGCAGAAGGGAAATGTGGGATCATTGCCCCCACACAGAGTTCCTACTGTGGCACCACCTAGTGGAGCTGTGAGAAGAGGGCCACCCTCCTCCAGACCCCAGAATGGTAGATCTACTGATGGTTGGCACCATTCACCTGGAAAAGTCACAGACACTGAACGCCAGCCTGTGAAAACAGCCAGGAGGGAGGCTGTACCCTGCAATGCCACAGGGAGGGAGCTGCCTAAGACCATAGGAACTCACTTCTTGTATCAGTGGACCTTGATGTGAGACATAGAGTTGAAGGAGATTATTTTGGAGATTTAGGATTTGACTGCCCTGCTGGATTTCAAACTTCATGGGGCCTGTAGTCTTTTTGTTTTGGCCAATTTCTCCCTATTGGAATGACTGTATTTATCCAATGTGTGTACCCTCATTGTATCTAGGAAGTAACTAACTTGCTGTTGATTTTACCAGCTCACAGGTAAAAGGGACTTGCCTTGTCTCAGATGGGACTTTGGACTTTGGACTTTTGAGTTAATGCTGAAATGAGTTAAGACTTTGGGGGTATGATTGGTTTTGAAATGTGAGGACATGAGGTTTGGGAGGGGCTGGGGTAGAATGATAGGGTTTGGCTGTGTCCCTATCCAAATCTCATCGTGGCAAACATCACTCACTCCCAGGAAAACGTTTATCTGCTTGCAGTCCCTATGGATTTGCTAATTCTGGATATTTGACATAAAATAAATTGTACAGTATGTGGTCTTTTGTGTCTGGCTTTTTTCACTTAGGATAATGTTCTCAAGGTTCACCCATGTTGCAACTTGTATTAGTACTTTATTCTCTTTGTGGATGAATAATATTCCATTGTATAGATATGGCCTAATTTCTTTATACATTTACTAACTGATCAACATTCAGGGTGTTTCCACCTTTTAGCTATGATGATAGCACTGCTATGAACATTTGTTAAGGCATTTATGTTTGAACATCTATTTTCAATTTGGAGGGTATATATTTAGAAATGGAATTGCTGGGACATGGTAATTCTATGTTTAACTTATTGTGGAGCCAGTGAACTCCTTTTCACAGTAGCTTCACCATTATGTAGTCCCAGAAACAATGTATGAGGGTTTCAATTTTTCTACATCTTTGTCAACACTTGTTATTTTTCAATTTTTGTTTGTTATAGCCATTTTACTGCATATACAATGGTATATTTCTGTGGTTTTGATTTGTGTTTCCCTAATAAAGACATTGAGAATCCTCTTTTTGTTGGCCATCTGTATATCTCCTTTGGAGAAAAGAAGACTTTGCTCATTTTTATTAGATTATTTATTTGTCTGTTGTTGAGCTATATGAATATTTTGTAAACTCTAGTTACAAAACTTGTATTAGATGTATGATATGCAAATTTTTTTCTATTTTGTACAGTAGTCTTTTCATTCACTTTTCTCTCTCTCTCTTTTTTTTTTTTTTTTTTTTTTTTTTTTGGTGACAGGGTCTTGCTCTGTCACACAGATTGGAGTGCAGTAATACAATCATGGTTCGAAGCCTCCAACTCCTGTGCTTAAGCAATCCTCCTGCCTCAGCTTCCCAAGTAACTGAGACTACAGTCATGTACCCCCAGACCTGGCTAATTTTCTTTTCTTTCTTTTTTTTTTTTTGGTAGAAACAGGGTCTTGCTATGTTCCCCAGGCTGGTCTCAAATTCCTGGGCTCAAGTGATCCTCCCACCACAGCCTCACAAAGTACTAATTACAAGTGTGCCCAGCCTTTTCATTCCCTTCATAGTGTCCTTAAATGTACAATTTTTAAAAGTTTTGAGGAAGTACAATTTTTTCTCTTTGTTGTGTGTGGGTTTGTTATCACATTTAAGAAATCATTACCAATTCAAGATCATGAAGATCCACCCTATCTTTTCTGTAAGAGTTGTATTGTTTTAGCTCTTCTATTTAGTTTGTCTATCCTTTTTGAATTAATTTTTGTATGTGGTGTGAAATAAGGGTCCAACTTCCATTTTTTTGCCTGTAGATATCCAGTTTTCCCTGCACCACTTGTTAGTCTATTCTTTCCTTGGTGAGTACTCATAGCATCTTATTGAAAATCAATTGACCATAAATGTATTTATAATAATAATATTTCTAAAAACAAAATAATAGATGTATTTTTGAACTCTGAATTGTATTACATTGATCTGTATGCCTATCCTTATGCCAGTACTACCTTGTTTGGATTAATGTGGCTTTGCATAGGTTTTGAAATTGAGAAGTGTTAGTCCTTCAACTTTATTCTTTTTGGAGATCATTTTGACTGTTCAGAGTCCCTGTAAATTTAAGAATTAGCTTTTCCATTTCTGCAAATTGACACTGAAATTTAAATGGGACTTGTATTCCATCTGTAGGTCATTTGAGGGAATATTGTCATATTAAAAATGTAAAATATTCTAAAAATGAACATAGAATGTCTTCCCACTTATTTGGCTCTTTTTAAATTGCTTTAACCAGTGTTTAGTAGTTTTCAGTGTCTAAGCCTGACAGCTTTTAACATTTATTCTTATTTTATTCTTTTGGATGCAATTGTAAATGAAATTATTTCCCTAATGCCTTTTTTGCTTGTTCATTGCTGGTATATAGAAATAAGCCTCATTTCGGATGTATTCTGTGACTTTACTGAATGTATTAGTGCCCATAGCTTCTTATGGATTCTTTAGGATTTTCTGCATATAAATTCATGTTATTATGAATACAATTTTACTTTTTATTTTTCAATTTGAATGCCTTTTTTTTTTTTTTTTTTTTGAGATAGAGCTCCCTCTGGCACACAGACTGTAGTGCAGTGGTGTGATCTCTCACTGCAGCCTCGAACTCCTGGGCTCAAGCAATCCCCCAACCTATACCTTCTGAGTAACTGGGAACATAGGCTTGCACCATCATACCTGGCTAATTTTTGGATATTTTATAATTACAGGGTTTCACCATGTTGCCCAAGCTGCTCTCAAACTCCTGAGCTTAAGCAATCTGCCCACCTCAGCCTTCCAAAGTGCTGGGATTGCAGGCATGAGGCACTGCGCCCAGCCATGACTGCTTTTTATATGTTGAATCTCTCTTGCATTCCTGGGATAAATGCTATTTGTTCATGGTGTATAATTTTTTAAAATATGCTGTTGGATTTGGTTTGCTAGTGTTTTATTGAGGATTTTAGAAGATTCAACTTTTGTTTAGATTCAGAGGGCATATGTGCAGGTTTGTTACATGGGTATATTATATGATGCTGGGGTTTGGGATATGGATAATCCCATCACCCAGGTAGTGAGCATAGTACCCAATAGGTAGATTTTCAGCCCACTCCCCACCTCTTTCCTTCACCTTTCTAGTAGCCCTGAGTTTATATTATTACAATCTTTATGTCCATGTCTACTCAAAGTTTAGCTCCCACTTACGTGAGAACATGTGGTATTTGGTTTTCTGTTCCTGTGTTAATTCACTCAGGATAATGGCCTCCAGCTTCATCCACATTGCTGCCAAGTACAGGATTTCATTCTTTTTTAATGGCTGCATAGTGTCCCATAGGGTATCTGTATCATATTTTCTTTATTCAATCTACCTTTGATGGGCACCTAGGTTAATCCCATGTCTTTGCTATTGTGAATAGGACTACAATTAATATATGAGTGCATTCATCTTTTTTGTTGAATGATTTACTTTCTTTTGGGTATATATCAAGTAATGGGATTGCTGGATTAAATGATAAACAATTTTCGTGTCTATATTCATATAGAAAACTGGTCTGCAATTTTGTTTTACAGTACTATAGTATTATGTCTGGGTTTCTTAACAGAGTAATGCTAAACTGAGGGAATGAGCTTGAAAATGTTCTCTTACTTTTTTGGAATAGTTTAAGAATGATCGGTATGTGTGCCTTTGTAAATTGTTTGGTAGAATTAATCAACAAAGCCTATAGTCCTCAGAATTTCTTTTTTATGAGGTCAGGAACAGATGTTAAGTTTGTTCATTTTAATGTTGGAGGTGGGGGCTACCAGCCTAGGAATGCGGAGAGACTTTGGAAACTTAAAATCCATAGAAGTGGGTTCCTGCCTGGTGTCTCCAAAAGGAACATATCCCTGTGGATCCATTTTAGATTCTGACTTCTGGAGCTACCTAAGAATAAATTTGTGTTGTTTTAAGCCATTATGTCTGTAGTAGAATGTTATAACATCATTAGGGAACTAATACAGCAGATATTCAATTATATTTCAAAATCATGAATTTCACTGCACAATTTAGCCAATAATTTCTAGTACAATCATGCATCACCTAATGACAGGGAAATGCTCTGAGAAATAAATCACTAGGTTATTTTGTTGTTGTGTGGACATCATAGAGTGTACTTACAGTAACCTAGATGGTATTGCCTACTCCACTCTCAGGCTATGTGGTATAGCCTATTGCTCCTGGGCTACAAACCTGTATAGCATGTTTCTGTACTGAATACCATACACAATTGTACCACAATGGTAAGGATTTGTATATCTAAACATAGAAAAGGTACAGTAAAAATAAAGTATTATATTATCTCATGGGATCACCATCGTATATGCAGTTCACTGTTGACCTAAATGTCATTCTCAGCTCAGGACTCTATATTTTCGTTAAGATTTTGGACCTAGTCATATCCCTGTCATCTGTGAGCTATAAAACTACTTTTCTCTTTCAATATGGTTTATGACTCTTTTCAAGGTTTATATCCTGAGTTGTCCTTTTTTCACAGTTTTATATGCGAAGTATTAGCAGGCTATATTAGTCTGTTCTCACACTGCTATAAAGAAATACCTCACACTGGGCAATTTATTTAAAAAAGAGGTTTAATTGGCTCAGTGTTCTGCAGACTTTAGAGGAATCATAGCAGCTTCTGCTTCTGGGGAGGCCTCAGGAAACTCACAATCATGGTGGAAGGTGAAGCGGAAGCAGGCAGGGAGGAGAAAGAGAAGAGGGAAGTGCCACACACTTTTAAACAACCAGGTATCATGAGAAACTCTATCAAGAGAACATCACCAAAAGGGGAAATCTGCCCTCATGATTTAATCACCTCCCATCAGGTCTCGTCTCCAACACTGAGGATTACATTCTGACATGAAATTTTGAGTAGGGACATAGATCCAAACAATATCACAGATATATGTATAAATATCATATTATGTTCTCTGAAAAGCTATATTTATGAGAGATAAAGCAGCGTAGATAATGCCATATAGAATCCATTTATGCAATGTTGCATTGTGTTCTGTATCTGTCAATGTTAAATTGAAATAATATATATTATAAATTTATTCATTTTCTATTTGCATTGGGAAATTTAGTTTATAATCAGAAATGCTTCATTAGAATTTAAAGAAGAAGGCAATTGGTTTTGCCCAATTTGTTCACAGATATATTCTCACTAATTAAAGTAGCTCCTGGAATATAGTAGACATTTCAAGGTGTATATTAAATGAGTATTGCATATATATGTACACATGGTATATTACTCATATAAATTTATACTTTTGAGCTTTTATAATTATAACCTCTTGCGTAATAGAATAATTATCATAAGCAACTTAAATATCTTAAACTATATCACAGTTTTTAAGCAAAACTCATAAAATTTTATATGAATTTATTATAATTACTATCTATGTTGTTACATTAAATTATAATTTATTTAAACTGAAGTAAAACATTGTTTTTTAAAGTAATATAAGTGGCAAAGTTAGATCCATAGTTAGATCTTACAATTATATTTTAATGGTATTTGCTTTTAAAAGCTGATGTTAATCTATAGGAACAATATACTTCCAATAGGTTGACCTTTTAGGGAAATGTTTCAACTGAATAAACTGATCTGGGAGTACACATTTATTATAAAATGTTTCATATGATTTGCAAAACTAACATCATTTACATAGCAAGTTAATTAGTAAATAATTATAGAAAAAAGATTAATCAAAAGGACATGTTACTTATACTTGATGAGTGTGAACTCAATATTGTGATTTATTCTTTAGAGAATTGATTGTATATCATCAGTCAAAATGATTTTAAATAAAATTCTTCTCTGCATGGAAAGTAAAAGCAATGAAATATAATGACTAATAGGCAAGTGTTTGGAGTGTATAAATATAACAGGAAAAATTGGAGTTTGCACAAAACCAATTTCAGGGATGAGATTAGAAAAAATTTGATAAGCAAAAGACCATATTTAATGGGAAATTTATAAAGGAGACAAATGACAGACTTGCCTTCTGACCTTTTTTTTTTTTTTTTTAACATTTTTACAGCAATGAAAGTGATCATGTAAAGAGGTTCTAAGAAAATGACTGAATTCAACATTTGGCAAATAAAGTTTTTTAATTATGAAAACATAAACCAAGTTTGTTAACAATTGCTGACCAATTTTTTGAAACGCCCTGCTCCATTATTTTTTGTGATGCCCTGCTTCATTTGCTTTCCCGCTATGTATTTCATAAGACAGGTTTTTAAAGCAAGGCTTCTGCCCTCCAGCTTATGGATGTTTAGTAATCTGCCCCCACCCCTACTCCCAACCTATGCCAGTATCAGTGCTAGGTGCAAAAAACAAAAGAATGCAAGAACAGAAAAAATGTCTGCCCTAAGAGACCAAGATATTTACTGAGAACTATTGTTGACACTTACCTGATGATCAGTTATCAAGATAATCTCAGTGTTGCCAATGATAGTAAATTCTGAATTGTTTTTATAAGGAATGACTTCAAAAAATTTAAAATATTAACTTATTTCCATAACTCCAAAGATAATAAAACAAAATATATTTAGAATAATTTTATGGTCTATTCAAATCAATACAAATACTAGAAAGTTTTTTCTCGTTATCTCTTTTTTTGTGGTTTCTGTACTGTTTTGCCTTTTACTTCATATAAATTTTAAACGTTCTCCTTCTTTGGATAAATGTGAGTATACATATATATACATGTATATATAAATGCATATAAAATAAGTAATGCACATAAATGTATATAAATAACAGATATATTATCTTAGGATATATATCATATATATTATAATAAAATTTTAATAATATATGTATATATGTGCAGGTACTTATTTGTGTGTATATATGTATGTATGAGTGCATATAGACACATACATTATCTATGTGTGTATATGCATTTTAATGTATATTATGCATATGTATGTATGTATTTTATGTATATGTATATTTTATGTATATGTATTTTTATGTTTGCATCTATGTTTAAATGCTCATTAGTTCATTTTAATATAGGGGGATTCAAAAGAAAAGTTGTAGAAACCATATAATTATAATGTGAAAAGCAATTCAAACTTTTAAAATAGTAATAATATAATAAGATAAATTGGTCAATTTTCAGGAGATAAAAAATTAGCCTAAATAATGATAATGTTTGAATGTTGTGATTTTAATTTAGAAATAAACAGATTAGTTACCATTTTGGTCAAATAAATACATTTTATCATTGCAACATATTTGGTTAAGTATAATCTGTGTTTTTTCAGTACTTAAAAACTATCTGTTAATTAAAAAAGGCATATTTTTTAATGTCTATTAGAAGCATAACATGTAAGCAGAAGGTTATAAACACTGAATAATTCTAAGAAAAATAAATCATTTAACAAGTTTAATCAAATAAAACAAGTAAATCTAACTTTGAAGTGTTGTCTTTTCCCTGAATTTATTCCTAAAACATAAGAACATATTTTAATAATTACTAGCAGATTAGAAAGACATTTAAATTTGCCCAATTCTAATCCTGAGGGAAGCCTAATGATAAAATAGAAATTATACATTATTTTGCCTTCTTAAATCCTATGTTAATCACATTGTCTAAAAGTAGAAAGAATATTATTGATAAGAAGATTAAATATGCATAAGATTAGTTTTTATGTTTTTAAAGTTGACAAGATTAAGTGTCATGTTTATTTAAACATAGACTGTATTAATTATAGAGTGCATGCTTTGGACTGATTTTCCAGTCAAGAATGACTTTGCCTGTTAATAGGATGACAATCGTCTTTACTTCTTTTAAAGAGTCACTAAACCAAGTTGAATGAATTAATTAACAAAGCACAGACAATACAAAATGTTAAAAATCTATACATCTGTTCTTTAAAAATAGATCTCATTTATCTGAAAAGGGAATTAGGATAACTGAAAAATGTCCCTATGGAAAAGTCGACACTAATAATAGAATACACATATTTAAAGTTGACGGAATATTGTTAAAAGAAAATCATTCCAAATATAAAACATTGTTATGATTTGGTAGGGTAGTTTGTTCTATGAGAAGACTCATTAAATATGTCTGCCCTGATTTTTAAAAAGCCTTGAACACTTTTATTTCCTCCAGAAGAAAGGGGGATGAAGACTGACTCTCTCCAGCAACTTGGGGTCATTTCATTAACTAATACCTCAAAGAATGTACCCAGCCCTGTAAAATGATAGACAAAAGCTTCAGAATAGTATCACATATTTATGAATGTTATTAGAGTGAAAATTATATTCGCAAATCATTATATGTTAAGCTTGTTTCTTTGTGTGTGCATGCCTTGAATATAATTAAAAACAAACACAATCTTATTCTCTAAATACTATACTATTCTCTAAACTGTTCATTTTGTTCTCCTCCTTATTTCATCTTACCCACCAATACGGTAAGACCAGTTTTCTCTAACTTACCTCTGAAAACTATTGATTGCAAAATTGTTTATTTGGAAATCATAGTGGAAGCCTATTTTCTGAGTCATAATATTCTGAGTTTTTTTTCTTTGGTGTTCTGAGTTTTGACATTCTATCATTTCTTTTACAGGAAGTAATGATACCCCTGTTTTATCCTGATTAGACTTTCTTATCAGTAGGTCTAATCATCAAGGAATAATTTCAGAGCCAGCACTTTCTTTTTTTTTTTTTTTTTTTTTTGAGGCAGAGTCTCACTCTGTCGACCGGGATGGAGTACTGTGGCCGGATCTCAGCTCACTGCAAGCTCCGCCTCCCGGGTTCACGCCATTCTCCTGCCTCAGCCTCCCGAGTAGCTGGGACTACAGGCGCCCGCCACCTCGCCCGGCTAGTTTTTGTATTTTTTAGTAGAGACGGGGTTTCACCGTGTTAGCCAGGATGGTCTCGATCTCCTGACCTCGTGATCCGCCCGTCTCGGCCTCCCAAAGTGCTGGGATTACAGGCTTGAGCCACCGCGCCCGGCCAGAGCCAGCACTTTCTCAAGGCAAACTGTTCCTCTAAAAGATTAATACATTCACTCAATCTCTGGCATTTTGAGTTATTGGAAAACCTATCCAAACTCTTGATTTATTGACATAAACATGATTGGACAAATGAGTGTGATAAGATATAGTGTTTTCATGGTTTTTTTTAATATTTGAAGCAAAAGGTCACCAGGTCACCACAGGATATGAATGATGTAGTCTTATTATCAGTTTTGTCAATCATTGTTAATATTTGTGTTAGGAAAATATTTTAGGACTACTCTGCCATATCTTCGGTAAAGATTAAAGTATCCCATTTACAAATTAATCCATGTGTGTCTTAAATAATGTAAGATCAAAATAATACTTCTGTTGCTTCTGGTCCTTGATCTCTCAAAGAAAGCACCCTTCTTCGTAACTATTTTCTCACTAAATCTATTAATTTTTGCTCATTTTAAGGTAGTGGGTGGTAATTCTATTCTAATACATGAACAACTTGATTTTAAAATTCTTAGGACACATTTTAAAAGTCAAATTGGTATCATTTTATGCCGAAGGAAATGAAGTTGATATAACAGCATAACTTAAACATTAATGTTAGATTCAATGACCCCATTCTGACTTTGGATTAGTGTAATTATAAAAACTTTTCAAGCAAATTAAATCTTTATTTTAATTGAATGGAATGAGCCCTTGGCAACATGAACTTTTTCACTAAGATTTATTTCTTTAGTCTGTCCATCAGTCTTAATTGTGATTGGAGGAGTTACTTCATAACCGAGAAGTTTTGTTTAATGATACGTAATTCGAATAAGAGTTTTTTTTTTTTTGCTTTATGGTTTGAAGGAGATTTTTATTCATAAAATTGAGTTCTCATTGTCTTTTTTTTAATAGTAGTGGTTTATGACTGTTTTCTTCTATTTTCTGTTTATTTTGTAACATTATTTTTGTGAATCAGCAATAACATTTCAATGCAGATAGGATGAAGGCTTAAGGTCTCTTACTGGTTTGCTTAGTTCAAGATGCCCATTTTAGTAGATATACAATAAAATGTAATTTTTTTAGATAGTGTTTTTTTGGGGGAGAGAATAGGGAAGGTGGTTATATGTTTTCTGATTTTGTGCATCTTTTTTATGTCTGCAAGAACATTACACACCATCTCTTCCTTCACCTCCCTCCCAAGCCTGTGAAGGGGAATCTTGCCTCTTCAAGTCACACAGTCTCCTCATAAATTACATTCATAGAATAGCATCTCTTAGCAATTCCACTTTAGTTCGATACACTTCCATTTCCAATCTTTTGATTACCTAGTAGTCAATGCTCATATTAGTGATTTTATTCCTATTCTTATTGTGTCACCATTCTTTATACACATGTGGAAACAACTTTTATGGAATGCTTCAAGAAATACCTCAGGTTCGTTTCATCTAAATAATTTTTTATTGGTGGGAAGGTGCTTCTTTACAAGCTGTTGTAAACAAATAGTATTTTTATATACATAAAATGATTTAAATACTACATAAGTGTTTATCTAAAAAATAAATGATAAAGTGTAACATTTGTACCACAGTACTTACTATAATAAAAAGTAAATAATTGAAAAACATAACACAAATGAATAATTTCAAGTAAATAACTGAAAACCATAACATGTACACTGTAATTATTATACCAACATATCTCTTATATTTGTACCAAACTAGAGCAACTATAAACACAACTGATATCGTGAAACAATATTTTGTGTTTGTTTAGATCCAGTGTAGTTAATAACACCATCACACTGTTCTGTAATATTTTTGTTAATCCCATTAATTAGAAATTAATTCACATATTCAAGAATGATATAAAGGATAATCCTCCTTAGTTAATGCCAAACAACACTAGAATCTCAAGTTTCTCCTAGTATTGTACCTATCTAACATGTACTTAAGAAAGGAAGAATCTGAGTCAGCATTAACCTATTCATTAATACCTAAGCATTTATTTTATTTATTTATTTATTTATTTATTTATTTATTTATTTATTTATTT